>NC_057794.1:224630055-224999628 GCF_018294505.1 Triticum aestivum | reverse complement strand
GATCACATCCACATCCTCACTACATCCAATGGTTCAACAATAGCGGCAAGCTGAAGGTAACATGTATTGTTCGTGTGCAGTTTAGTATCTCTACATATGCTGATTATGTTGATTGTGATGTGGTATCTATGCAAGCATGTTCCTTATTACTTGGTAGACCATGGCAATTTGATAAAGAAATTCTATACACCATGGTAGAAACAATCAGTATACTCTTTTTCATAAGGATAAAAATATTACTTTGCTTCCTATGATTCCCGATTCCATTTTGAAAGATGATATTAATAGAGCTAATAAAGCAAAACAGGAGAAAAATAAGATTGAAAATCAGATTGTGGCAAAATAATTTGAGCAACAAATGACGCCTAATAATAAACCATCTAGTGTTGCTTCTGAAATTAAATTGAAAAGTGCATGTTTACTTGCCACCAAATCTGATATTGATGATCTAGATTTCAGCTAATCTGTTTGATATCCTTTTGTGTGAAAAGAGGCATTATTTTCATTCGAGGATGTGCCTTCCTCTTTGCCTCCTACTGTTACTAACATTCTGCAGGAGTTTGCTGACGTCTTTCCACAAGACGTGCCACCAGGATTACCACCTATTCGAGGGATTGAGCATTAGATTGACTTAATTCCCGGTGCTTCGCTACCCAACCGTGCACCATACCGTACCTATCCAGAGGAGACGAAGGAGATTATGCATCAAGTCCAGGAGCTGCTCGACAAAGGTTATATTCGCGAATCCCTTAGCCCTTGTGATGTTCCTATTATTCTAGTGCCGAAAAAGGATGGTACATCACGTATGTGTGGTGATTGTAGAGGCATTAATAATATTACTATTCTTTACCGTCATCCTATTCCTAGGCTAGATGATGTGCTTGATGAATTGTATGGCTCTACAATATTCTCCAAAGTTAATTTGCGTAGTGGATACCATCAAATTCGTATGAAATTGGGAGATGAATGGAAAACAACATTTAAAACTAAGTTTGGTTTATATGAGTGGTTAGTCATGCCTTTTGGGTTAACTAATGCACCTAGTACTTTCATGAGATTAATGAACGAAGTTTGACGTGCTTTCATTGGACGATTTGTGGTAGTCTATTTTGATGATATACTGATTTATAGTAAATCTTTGGAGGAACGTTTGGAACATTTACGTGATGCTTTTATTGCTCTACGTGATGCATGTTTGTTTGGTAACCTTGGAAAGTGCACCTTTTGCACCAACAGAGTATCTTTTCTTGGTTGTGTTGTTACTCCACAGGGAATTGAAGTTGATAAAGCCAAGATTGAAGCTATTGAGAGTTGGCCGCAGCCCAAAACGGTCACTCAAGTGAGGAGTTTCCTTGGCCTCACTGGTTTCTATAGGCATTTTGTGAGGGATTTCAGCACCATTGCTGCACCTCTCAACGAGCTTACAAAGAAGGATGTGCCTTTTGTTTGGAGTACCGCACAGGAAGAAGCCTTCACGGTATTGAAAGATAAGTTGACACATGCAAGGAGTTGATTGGGAGAACATGACAAATAAGGAGTTGCATGATAAATTTCAGCAAATGATGAGTGGACAGGTGCAAGATGTGCTAAACAGATTTGAACAAGCCATGGAGAAGTTAGATGGCATGGAGAAGACGTTCGAAACAAAGCTCGATAATAAGTTTACTGGATTGCTTGCGCGTTTTCTACCACCACCGCCGGCTGCACCTGTCGCACCTCTACAACCATGACAACAACAACAACAACAACATCGGCTTCGAAATCAAGTGGGATGAGCACTACGCATTCCCCTTGAGTCTGGCCAAAATTTTGGTGCCGCTGTTGATGCTTTTGTAGATCCTGCTACTACCGTAGAGGTGGAGGGCCATTACGAGGATGAGGTTGATCAAAATCAGAACTACGTACTGACATAACCGACAATTTTCACCTGCCTTTGTCGGCTAAAGCATTCCAGGAATTTAAACAACTTCAATCTTTGCTGCGGATGATCAACCTTCAGGAGGAAGGGAAGGACGTTTGGAAATGGCCATCCAAGTCTGGAGAATATTAGTCTAGGATCTACTATGTGTCTTGCTTCTCACATATTGTGGTTGATCCTATATTTAAGTGGGTCTAGAAATGTTCATGCACCCTCAATTTCAAGGTTTTTGGCTGGCTTCTTCTGATGGATCGGCTAAACACCAGAGACATGATGCAGCGACGACATTGGAATATTCAAGACGACACATGTGTAATGTGTAATTCTGACCGTCATGAAGACCGAGCCCACCTTTTCTTTGCATGCAACTTCAGTCAACGAGTTTGGAATTACCTTGGCATTTCATGGATCCTTCAACCCAACCACACTACCTATGAGATGGCTTTATCTGCTAGGGAGGATTTTGGCTTTCCTTTTTCACAGAGGTTGTCTTCACTGCCACATGGAATATTTGGACTCAAAGGAATGGGAAGATCTTCAGGAATGAGCTGCCTTCCTTTAGATCTTGGAGGAGAAATTTTGTCCATGACATTTTCTCTATTAGCTCATATAATCAAATGTAAATATAGGAATAGCCTAACCTCTTGGATAGCTTCCCACCCTTAGTTACTCTTTGTAAGTATCCCCTTTGTTCTTTTACTTGTAATTTGTAACCTTGTAACTTCTCTGGTTCTTTTTTCAAATAAAGAACTGTGAGGCTGTTGCCTTGCAGTATATAGTCAAAAATCAGAACTACGTGCAACCACCAGCACCACCACCACCAGGTCGTCCTCATGCATATCATCACAATGGTAGGGCTGCACCACCACCTGAGGTACGAGATCATGACCATCTTCCTAAACTAAATTGAAAATTCCACCATTTGAGGGTAGATATGTTCCTGATATATATCTTACTTGGGAGTTAGAAACTGAACAACGTTTTACATGTTTACAATATCCCGAGGAGACACGTTGTCGGTGTCAAAACCGGCGGATCTCGGGTAGGGGGTCCTGAACTATGCGTCTAAGGCGGATGGTAACACGAGGCAGGGGACACGATGTTTTACCCAGGTTCGGGCCCTCTTGATGGAGGTAAAAACCTACGTCCTGCTTGATTATTCTTGATAATATGAGTAGTACAAGAGTAGATCTACCACGAGATCGGAGAGGCTAAACCCTAGAAGCTAGCCTATGGTATGATTGTATGTTGTCCTGCGGACTAAAACCCTCCAGTTTATATAGACGCCGGAGGAGGCTAGGGTTACACAAGGTCGGTTACAAAGGAGGAGATATGCATATCCGTATTGCCTAGCTTGCCTTCCATGCCAAGTAGAGTCCCATCTGGACATAGGACGAAGTCTTCAATCTTGTATCTTCATAGTCCAACAGTCCGGCCAAAGGATATAGTCCGGCTGTCCGGAGACCCCCTAATCTAGGACTCCCTCACACATGTTCCTGATGTTGTTTGTGCATTCACTAGTTTTGCATGTGTTTGGTTGTCTGAACATTGTAGATTATATCCTATTCCAGCTACTTGGGCTGCTTAGAAAAATGCTATGCATACTCGCTGGGTTCCACCATATTATCAAGGTGAATTGCTTCAAAAATTGTTGTGTTTAAGACAAGGAAAAATTATGTAGAAGAATATTATCAGGAATTATAAACTGGTATGATTAGATGTGGTATTGTTGAGGATAATGAAGCTATGCTTGCATGTTTTATGGGTGGATTAAATAAAGAGATTCAGACCATTCTATAGTATAAGGAATATAATAATAACACTCGTTTATTCCATCTTACTTGCAAAGATGAACATGAAGTGCAGGATCGACAGGCATTGGGGCGAACTAACTTTTCTGCAGGTCGACATTCATCATGGACACCGCGTGCATCCTCTACTTACACACGTTCTGCTGCACCGGCACCGCCGTCAGCTGCCACCTCCAATAGTGATACAGGAAAGCAGGCACAACCACCACTATCTGCCAAGAGCACACCTTTTGGGCCTGCACAGAGCTCTTCTTTAACCATGGCATCAACAGGGCAAACACATGATATTATTTGTCGTCGTTGCAAGGGTGGAGGTCATTATGCGAGAGAATGCCCATCTAAGCGTGTGATGATTGTTACTGGGGATGGTGGGTATAAGTCCGCCAGTGACTATGATGAGGAGACTTTGGCTCTTATTACAAGTGAAGAACACGGTGGAGATGATTCTGATCATGAGATGCAATACATGGTTGCTGAAGATGCTGACAGGCATGAATGTTTAGTTGCTTAACGTTTTTTGAGTGTGCAGGTTACACAAGCTGAGCAAAATTAGAGGCATAATTTGTTGCATATAAAGGGAGTTGTGAAGGAACATTTTGTTCGCGTCATTATAGATGGAGGGAGTTCTAACAACTTGGCTAGCATGGAGATGGTGGAGAAGCTATCTCTCACTACAAGACCACATCCACATCCTTACTACATCCAATGGTTCAACAACAGCGGCAAGGTTAAGGTAACACATATTGTTCGTGTGCATTTTAGTATCTCTACATATGCTGATTATGTTGATTGTGATGTGGTACCCATGAAAGCGTGTTCCCTGTTACTTGGTACACCATGGCAATTTGATAGAATTATGTACACCATGGTAGAAACAATCAATATACTCTGGTTCATAAGGATAAACATATTACTTTGCTTCTTATGTCTCCTGATTCCATTTTGAAAGATGATATTAATAGAGCTAATAAAGCAAAACAAGAGACAAATAAGAGTGAAAATCAGATTGTGGCAAAAGAATTTGAGCAACAAATGAAGCCTAATAATAAACCATCTAGTGTTGCTTCTGAAATTAAATTGAAAAGTGCATGTTTACTTGCCACCAAATCTAATATTGATGAACTAGATTTTAGCAACTTTGTTTGCTATGCTTTAGTGTGCAAGGAGGCATTATTTTCATTCAGGTCGTGCCTTCCTCTTTGCCTCCTGTTGTTACTAACATTTTGAAGGAGTTCGCTGACGTCTTTTGGCATTATTTTCATTTGAGGTCGTGCCTTCCTCTTTGCCTCCTACTGTTACTAAAATTTTGAAGGAGTTCGCTGACGTCTTTCCACAAGATGTGCCACCGGGATTACCACCTATTCGAGGGATTGAGCATCAGATTGACTTAATTCCCGGTGCATCGCTACCCAACCGTGCACCATACTGTACCAATCCGGAGGAGACAAAGGATATTATGCGTCAAGTCCATGAGCTGCTCGACAAAGGTTATATACGCGGATTCCTTAGTCCTTGTGTTGTTCCTATCATTCTAGTGCCGAAAAAGGATGATACATCGCGTATGTGTGTTGATTGTAGAGGCATTAATAATATTACTATTCGTTATCATCATCCTATTCCTAGGCTAGATGATATGCTTGATGAATTGAGTGGCATAGTGGGTACCATCAAATTCGTATGAAATTGGGAGATGAATGGAAAACAACATTTAAAACTGAGTTTGGATTATATGAGTGGTTAGTCATACCTTTGGGTTAACTAATGCACCTAGTACTTTCATGAGATTAATGAATGAAGTTTTACGTGCTTTCGTTGGACGACTTGAGGTAGTCTATTTTGATGATGTACTGATTTATAGCAGATCTTTGGAGGAGCATTTGGAACATTTACGTGTTATTTTTATTGCTTTACGTGATGCACGTTTGTTTGGTCACCTTGGGAAGTTGCACCATTTGCACTGACCGAGTATCTTTTCTTGGCTATTGTTGTTACTCCACAGGGAATTAAAGTTGATAAAGCCAAGATTGAAGCTATTGAGAGTTGGCCGCAACCCAAAACGGTCACACAAGTGAGGAGTTTTCTTGGACTCGCTGGTTTCTATAGGCGCTTTGTGAGAGATTTCAGCACCATTGCTGCACCTCTCAATGAGCTTACAAAGAAGGATGTGCCTTTTGTTTGGGGTACCGCATAGGAAGAAGCCTTCACGATATTGAAGGATAAGTTGACACATGCTCCTTTACTCCAACTTCCTAATTTTAACAAGACTTTTGAGCTTGAATGTGATAGAGGCGAGGGAGTCCCGATGTTTCGATGAGATAGCTACCATTTTCTATGGGAGTCGACCTTGACAATCTGACTACGAACGTGCGAGACGTCGCGCCTTAGCAATCGCTAAGACAACTTCCGAGGGGTTATTGACCACGCCGGAGCACGATCAACCTGACCACGAGGGTCTATTTCCTGCAAGCAAACAAAGAACAAGCAAGAAACTAAGATTGCAATCTGGATATTACGAATATAAGACGAAAGCTTTATTGATCAAGATGGGGTTCTATGACGTCTTTCTCTCGTCGGGGACCACAAATGAAGTACGCGAAGTTGCAGCTATGGCAAATTTTTAATCTAAACAAAACCCAAAGTATAAACGATGCCCTAAGGGCTTTGTATGTGGAGGAAGAAGGGGAATTTCGTGGCCCTTGGAGGAGGGTTCCGAAACCAACCCTAACTCTTGTTTCCCCACACATACGAACTCTAAAAACAACCTATTCTTAAGTATTTAGAAATTACATGGGCCTGGCCCAATAATATGGTTACACAACACATAGAATAGCCTCTGAACGAAATTTATGAAGTGGCATCTTGTATATTTCGTCCAAGGCTTCATGCACTCCTTATTGTGGCTTCAAAGCCCTAAAATCATCAGTTGTAACTCCGTTCTTGTTCCCCTTGCGCATGCCGTCATCTCCATGCTTGGTCTTGCTCCAGTGTTCATCTGTCTTATCCATGCCAGGCCCTTCATTGGTAAGCAAAACAAATATATCCAATTTAGGCAGCACCATATTCTCATGAATATTAGAATCATTACCAAGAAATGAAAGTACATGATAATTTAATTGGCGTGTGCGAGCTCTAGTAGCTGGTCTAATATATGGTATTGATGTCCTCATCATCCTCCCCTTCTTGAAATTAAGTCATCCTCGACGGAAGCTCATCTTCCTCACCCCAAAATCTGCAATGTTAAAAGTGGGACTAACCCCAAAATCTGTAGGCAGCTCAAGTTTATATGCATTATCATTTATTTTCTATAACACCTTAAATGGACTGTCAGCACGTGACATTAGCTTTGATTTGCACAGATTAGAAAATTTATCCTTACGCAAATGTAACCAAACAAGATCTCCAGGTGCAAAGACAACACGTTTTCTACCCTTATCTCCAGCAAGTTTATATTTAGCATTCATACGCTCAATGTTCTCCTTAGTTAGCTCATGCATTTTTAAGATCAATTCAGCTCATTGTTTAGCATCAATATTAACCTTCTCCGAATATTCAAGAGGCAACAAATCAATAGGTGCACGAGGTAGGAAACCATACACAATTTCAAAAGGGCACATCTTAGTAGTAGAATGCAATGAACGATTATAAGCAAATTCAATATGAGGCAAGCATTGTTCCCACATTTTCTTGTTATTCTTCAAAATAGCCCTAAGCATAGTAGACAAAGTTCTATTGACTACTTCAGTTTGTCCATCAGTATTGGGGTGACAAGTAGTACTAAAAAGCAGTTTAGTCCCCAACTTAGCCCATAAACATTTCCAAAACTGGCTATGAAATTTAGTATCACGATCTGAAACAATAGTATTTGGCACACCATGCAAGTGAATAATTTCACGAAAGAACAAATCAGCAACATTAACAGCATCATCACTTTTATGACATGGTATAAAGTGTGCCATTTTCGAGAATCTATCCACGACAACAAATATGATATCCCTCTCCTTCTTTGTTCGAGGTAAACATAAAATAAATTCCATAGATATATCCTCCCAAGGAACACTAGGTATAGGCAAAAGCATATATAAACCATGAGGATTGAGTCATGACTTAGCTTTTTGACATGTAGTGCAGCGAGCAACAAACACTCAACATCCCGTCTCATCTTTGGCCAAAAAATTGTGTAGCAAGTACGTCCTCCGTCTTCTTCATGCCAAAGTGTCCCATTAATCCTCCTCCATGTGCCTCCCGCAACAACAAAAGACAAAGGAGCTAGCTGGAATGCATAGCTTGTTAGCACGGAACACAAATCCATCATTAACGACGAACTTGGTCCACGTTCTCCCTTCTTTACAATTCTGCATTACATCTTTAAATCAGCATCATGCACATGTTGATCTTTGATGGTCTCCAAACCAAATATTTTGAAGTCAAGTTGTGAAAGCATAGTATAGCGACCAGATAATGTATCAACAATAACATTTTCTTTACCCTTCTTGTGTTTAATGACATAAGGGAAAGTCTCAATGAATTCAACCCATTTAGCATGTCTATAATTCAGTTTAGCTTGACTTTTAATATGTTTCAATGATTCATGATCAGAATTTATAACTAATTCTTTGGGCCATAAATAATGTTGCCATGTTTCTAGAGTCCGAACAAGAGCATATAATTCTTGATCATAAGTAGAATAATTCAGACTATGCCCACTCAATTTTTAAGAAAAGTATTGATGTAGGGTGGAACCCTAGTGGCCGATCTTTCACGAAAGGAGCGGATCCCGCGAAGAACATGAAGAACACGAGGAGGGAAACGAGGGGAAAATCACGAGGGGAGCACAAGAGAACACTCAAACCAACAAGAATGATCACACATGTGCTAGATCCATGAACACAAAGGGAGATACAAGATCCAAAGTCAACAACGAACGATACAAGAGGTAACGGTATTCTCCGTGAGGAGGTCTTGATGGGGCCGCCTAAGAGGGGGTCTTGATGATCTTCTCCGCAAGGAGGTATTGAATCCAAAAGGATCTTCTCCGTAGAGGCCGCGGTCTCTCTCGTGGAGTAGATCCGATGTGGATGAGCAATGCTCTATCTCTAAAATGAGCTAAACCAATGCTAACCCTAACTAGAAGGAGGTAGGGGAGTATATATAGTCTAAACCACGAAGGGGTAAGTGGGAAAGAGGGATACATGGGCCCTCGGCGTGTTCACTGTGCACAGACAGGCGCCGGATTTCTGGGCTGGGGGGCGGATGTCCGGGCACGGGCCGGATGTCCGGGCACGGGCTGGATGTCCGGGCACGGGCCGGATGTCCGGGCTGGCGAGGTCGGTCTCGGTGCTCTCTAGATAGGGGGTGCCGGATTTCCGGGCAGGCGCCGGATGTCCGGCCCGTTGCGGGGCGCCGGGTGTCCGGGGGTCAGCTGGATGTCCGGCCGCTGTAGAGTCACCTAGCATCTGTCTCTCTCTGGTCTTCTTCTGGTTGGTGGCGCCGGATGTCCGGGCTCTTGCCGGATGTCCGGCCACTGTAGCTCTGCGGCGACTCCACTTGAGGCACTTCTCGATCCGCTTTCGTGTGAACTTGTCCTATGCTTCGAGCATCTCCATGGTTGTCTCCTTGGTTCCTGAGCACAAGTAGTGTCTTTACATTAGGTAGCAACCATGTCTCGTACGAGTGGGAAGGGGAAGCATTTAGGAACGGGTTCACCTTGTGTCCAATGGTGTATGCTTGAGTGTACATGGGGATGATCGTAGGATGCTCCACATCATCTCCCCTCCCTTGGGGAAGGTCCGACCTCGGATCGAAAACATCATCACCATGGAAACGGTTGTTGTGGACGGACTTGTAGTTGGACGAAGAGGAAGACATGGCGCAATCCAAGTACTCCAAAGTGTCACCGGAGGAGTATACATGCAAAAAGAGCAAACACAAACAACACTTGGAAATACAATGGTTAGCGCACACAAAGGGTCCATCATGTAAGAATGAGTTCGTTCGGCAAGATTGTTCGTGACAAAGCACATGAAGCTTATGAAGATGATATATAATGATATGCAAAGCATTCATGGGAACAATAGGGTTTGTAGTATTCACAAAGGTGTGGTGAATGTGATCAAAGCAACCATTATGCAAAATTATATCATAATGGGATGGTTTATCAAAAGCATGAACATGGCAATTGATGCTCAATGTGATGTGATCATGCAATCAATGGTGGGCAATATTATCATCATGTATGAATATGCCATCAAGGAAGATCACAACAAATTTGCTAAGGAAATGCACAAGCTCATATATCATGGACGACATGGGAATACAAGATGCAACCAAGCAATCATAATGTGAGTCAATCCATGCATAAGATGCAAATTTGTCATGTGTATGATATGTCCATCGAGCATGACATGTGTGAACACAATCAACAAATATGGAGGTGTTGGTATACCAATGATCGATGTCGTGGCATGAGTGGAGGTTTGAAGGTGCATCCAATAAATCCGAGCGCTCCTCAACTTGAAGGTCCATGGGTTCCATCTCCAATGTCGGTCCTCCATCCAATAGATGTAACATGTAGACAAGAAGAAGGAAACAACAATGAAAGAGTGACCCATCCAATATGCATATTTGAGGATGGCTCAAACGGAAGGAGTTCACCTTTAGGAGCATGTTGAAAATGTTGGTGTTGTGCATCATGTACACCTTCACATGACCAATGTGTTTCATGACGGTGCCACCTTGTGAATCCTTCAAAATGAAAGAACATGACAAACACTCGGAAAAACAAATGAGGTTAGTGCAAATGCAACACCTATCATTCGAATGGTAAGATACCCAACAAGTGTATGCATCATGCTCATCATAAGAAAGGACAAGGGAGCATTTCATAGTATGGAGGCATATGATGCAAGAACAACCAAATACAATAGGCGCAATCAAGCAAGCATGCATCACAAATAAAGTGTCCAAATCTCCACGATCAATAAGCATAGATGCAACAAATGGAGGCAAGCGACAATGAACAAAATATATCATGTGAGAGGCATGAACATATATGTCATCAACCCAAGAAAGCAAGGAAGAATGGAACATGGGTGATGCGACAAAGCAAGCAATCATGTGAATCAAGGCAAGCAAGCTAGTATTGCGAAGATGCAATGTACTAGAAACAATCATGTCAAGTATGTCATGTGTGCAAATGGTGGGCATGAATAATGCACAAGACATATCACAAGCATGAAAGGAGGATATGAGCAAAATAGCATCAATAGCATGAGGCACATGATAAACATGGCAAAAGCAACAAGGATCTCCACCAAGCATGCAATTACACATAGGAGTAGCATAATGGTGAATCATGGGTAGATGCATGCAAGGGTCACAATTGCATGGCAAAGGCATAGAAGTAAGCATAGCATGCAAAGTGAAGACGGTAAAATGAGCATGAAGCGATAAGCGGTATATAGCCCATAGCTGTGTGAGAGCCAAGTGAGAGAGATGTGCATAGTCGTTGCGTGAAGAGAGCGATGGTAAGGATAGTTCACGGGATCCCAAGTCATCTTTGCTCTCAAGAGCTCGTTTCGTCAACTCTTGGTATTGAGAGGTTGATGAGTATACGTGAGTACCTACACAAAACAAAGACAAAGGGAAAATTGTGTGTGCGTGGAAGATGTACACATCATCCATCATGATGTGCACGTGCTTGTGTTGGTTAGCACAAAGTATCCAATGCTCAAATAAATGAGATGCGTGATATAGAAACATGTCATCCATCACGATAGGTTTGTTGTTATATGTAGCATAATGGAGACTCAAATTATGTAATGCATCATGGGAATCTAGAGCATTGTTATGCGTGGAATGCATATGGTGCAAGCAATTATGAGAATCATGCAAAGTATGGAATGCATCAACATCTCCTAATATGGATGAGGAAACTATGGGGATCTCCTCATGATCATTAGTGGAAACATCACATGGAGAACATTGACAACATCCAAAACAATGCATAGTTGGAACAATGTGATCATGGCGTGGCATAGTAGATGAATTGCGCAAATCATGTAAAGGAAGCATGGCAATATCATCACATGAAAAACAAAAGCCAATGACCATCATCTCATCATCTATGCCATAAGTGCAAATAGGATTTATTTTAATGGGGCATGCATAGTTACTATGTTGAGATTGAAATGATGCGATATGGGAGATCTCACTCATAGCATATGACAAGTTCAATGGATTGTCAAACATGATGTGCCCAATAGAATTTTCACATGATATCCTATGGAGCATAGCGTCACAACTAGGCAACTCAACATGCTCGTCATCATATTCATCATAAATAGGTAAGTCATGACATGAAGAAGTTGCACTAGCATGAAGCATGGGTATAGGTGTGTCAACATCATACAAGCAATCATTTGTAAAATAGTCCACTAGTGGGACAAGAGAAGCACCATCACCTATGTTACCTTTGGAGCATCGCTCATGTGTTGTAGGTGAGGTGTCCAATACCAAGTCATGGTCATCTTCATCTTGATGGAACCATATGGGGGTGCATCATCGTCCACCATGGCCATCGTCATCTCCATTGGAGGTATGGACTCGTCGAGGATAGGCGTGTCGTCATGTAGGAGACCTAGAACCAAGGAAGAAAACACACTCGGAGTAGAGGTTAGGTCGTTAGAAATCATAGTGGCCTCACATGCCATGTCAACTACCTCACTCACTAAGTGTGGTGGCTCACTCACTCCCTCTTGGATGCTCTCACTCATATGGTTGGTGGAGTCACTCAAATGGCTCTCAACCTCACATAGGATGTGTGACATGCTCTCGAGTGTGGGGTTAGTGGTGGTCACACTCATCCTCTCATACGAAATGCTCTCAATGTCATGTATGGTGGAGTCACTCATGTCACTCATGGTGGGGTGGCTCTCCTCACATGGGAATTGGGGCATCTCTTTATATGCGGGTGTCAGAGAGATGTTGGTGCAAATGTCTCCATGCTCAATCATGTCGTAGTCGTAGCCGTGGATGAAGGCCAAAGATGGCACAACATCACTATCCTCCAAGACCAAAGATAAGGTCTCATTTGCGGTCTCGTATCTTGACTCGGAGTATGAGTCCAGTATGGGTGCCGTCTTCAAGTGGTTGAAGAGGTTCATGCTCATCGCCGTGGTCGAAGGGGATGGCCCTAGCTCGACCTTCTTGTCACCGTCTTGTTGTTGGAGGCCCATATGATGTGGCACCTTGTAGCTCGTCTCTATGACCGAAGGGAATTTCCCATGCTCGGCCATTTTCCTTGAGGGGCTTCCGAAGATGGAAGTGTCGCCCTTGCTCGTAGGTGGTCGCCTTGTATTTGATGACGTCGATGTAGGCGAACTCATGGGAAGTAGGCGAAGGTGTTGTACGTCCAAAGGCGAAGATGCCTTGATAGCACTTGGCAAAGATGCTGAAGTGGTTGTTGTGGCCGTAGCTCCGTCTTGGTGGTGCTCGTCTCGCGGTCTTCTCTTGTGCTCATGAAGTTTGGACTTGGCGTGAAGTAGGGCTTGTTGGGACTTGTAGGTAGGCGCTTGTGGAGCATCATCATGATGATGGTGTCGTTGTTGTGCTTGAGCTCGTAGTAGATGTCATTCGTCATTGTCGTGCACATGCTTGGAGGTGACTTGCCCTTCATGACGAGGTTGATCACCAACGTGATGGTGGTTGCCATGGAGATGTGGACGTGGACGACTTGCGCTTGTATTGCTTGGGCGCTCCAAGAGGATCGATGTGCTCGCCGCCGCCTTGAAGATGACAAAGGGGAAGTAGACTTGATCAAGGCCTGAATCTCCTCCATCCTTGCATCTTGCTCCTTCTTTTGTGCGGAAAGCTTGTTTTCGATGTAGTCCCTTTTCCTTGCTTCAGAGTGACGAATGTCGATGGAGAGGTTCTCGATGCGCTCTCGCAATCTTGATTATGCGCCTTGCATTTGTCGTTGTAGATCGAAGATTGACGCTTTGGTGATGTAGTTGTTCACGCCTTCGTTGTTGTGGAAGACCGGAGATGAAATGCCTTGCCTTTCCATCACTCCAAGAGAAAAATATGAGTGGTAGAAAGAGAAGAACGAATACCAAATGTACCTTGACCGAAGTTGAAAGTGGATCAATGATCACTCCAATGTGGACAATGAAATAGCACAATTGGTACCAATTCTTGTCGGTTTCTCACACCTACACAAATAAGGCTTATGGTGGAGCTCGGTGAGGATAGTGGCACAAAAATTTGATGTAAAATGTTAGCAAGAGTCAATAATGTTGAAAGAGATTCACAGATTCGCAAGTGTAACAAGTAGACCAATAGAAATATGTGGCACACGGAAACACACACACGGATAGATAAATGGGGTCGTGCAACCAAGGACTAAGCTCAAAATGTGGAATCCATGGAAAATGCTCTTGTTGCACAACTCTAGAGAGACACTAGCACGATTGCTCAATAGGCAGATACGACACTTGTGCACAACCTATAGGAGACAAAAATGCAACGACTTCTATCCCAAGTATGCTATGTATATGATGTTCCTGTGGTATGATCCAAGATGATCGGATATGACAATCTTATGCAATGTGTTATCATGCTATGGCACTTGCTTACAAGCTCTTTGTTCACTCTTTTTCTTTTGGTTAAAAGCTTATTCTTTTTTTGTATATGGCCACTTTGCGAAATGCAGAACCAAGATAGCGATTGTGTATATGCGGGAACAAACTTCAGGCACACGAGATGGTATGATACCAATATGATATGGTATGTATGCAATGTATGGTGTAGATCACTAATGTGCACAAGTAACGTTGCCGGCAATACTCAAATGGCTAGTCTCGATAGGCAAGTGACCCAAAATGGGCTAGGGGTTATCAATGCAATGGCAAGGGAATGTACAATGGAGGAATACCACGATACCAAGATTATATGGAGGTTACCGTCCGTGTCAATGATGAGTGGCGGTGATCTTGATGGAGATACCAAGATGATGGAGACTCGTCCCTAAGTAGCCGAAACACCTTAGGAAACAGAAAAACCGCGAACTCAAAATCTCAAACGTCAAATGTCAAAATGGTGGAAGCGGGAGCTCAATGGAATTGCGGAGTGGCAATGATGGGTTGAGGAGTACTCAATGCGGAAAAGGAGGGTAAGGTGGTGTACTATAAACGGTGTCGGAGTTGGAAGCACGGTCCCTAAGTAGCCGAAACACCTTAGGAGACACAACTCACAACACTAACAAAATTGGGTTAAGTTGGTGTGGTGGAAGTGTATGGTGGGCAAGCCTATGTGGGAGTTATGGTGGTGGTGGTGGTGGTTGATGAAGAAGCAATCGTCCCTAAGTAGCCTAGACACCTTAGGAGTTCAAATGACAACTCAAACAACCACAAATGCTATAAGGAACAAAATTGGTTAGGTTGCGGAAGTCGGTGGTGGTTATGTGGAGGTTGTGGTGGAAGCACTAGGCAAAGATGCCAAAGGTCTAAAAATTTGATGAAGTCAAATGGATATGGTAGTATTTTTGTTGGAAAGGGGATGTCAAGAGCTTTTCAACGAGCTAAAGAACGTGAAAATCGGACTCCGGATGAATTAGTTATGGACAAAACGGTGAAACGGGGATGGCTGAGATGTCAGGGGCCGGACATCCGGGGTCGGGGCCGGAAATCCGGGACCTGATGTCCAGAACCGAGCAGATTTGGTGCTCCAGGAGCCGTATGTCCGGCTTGGGGCCCGGATGTCCGGCCCGATGGCCCAGATGTCCGGCCTGACGATTCCAGATCTCGTTTGGAGCGGAAATTTTCGAATTGGGGGCGGAAATTGATGATTCCAATGGCAAAATTTGATGGATTTCGTGGATGGAAAGTGGAGAAAATTGGGGACATGCTAGATCCACTCGAAACCAAGCAAATCCATGGATCAAAATCAAAAAAACTTCGTCAAACCAACAAATCACAAAAAATTTGGGGCTATTTTTGGTGTGGATTTTCGAATTTGGGGAAGAACACAACAAAATTAGGCTAGAAAACAATGAGGGGAGGCTCCAAAATCGTGATCAACGTGGCTCATGATACCAAGATGATGTAGGGTGGAACCCTAGTGGCCGATATTTCATGAAAGGAGCGGATCCCGCGAAGAACACGAAGAACACGAGGAGGTAAACGAGGGGAAAATCACGAGGGGAACACAAGAGAACACTCAAACCAACAAGAATGATCACACATGCGCTAGATCCATGAACACAAAGGGAGATACAAGATCCAAAGTCAACAATGGGCGATACAAGAGGTAACGGTCTTCTCCGTGAGGAGGTCTTGATGGGGCCGCCCAAGAGGGGGTCTTGATGATCTTCTCCGCAAGGAGGTCTTGAATCCACAAGGATCTTCTCCGTAGAGGCCGCGGTCCCTCACGTGGAGTAGATCCGATGTGGATGAGCAATGCTCTATCTCTAAAATGAGCTAAACCAATGCTAACCCTAACTAGAAGGAGGTGGGGGAGTATATATAGTCTAAGCCACGAAGGGGTAAGTGGGAAAGAGGGATACATGGGCCCTTGGCCCGTTCACTTTGCGCAGACATACGCTGGATTTTTGGGCTGGGGGCCGGATGTCCGGCCGTTCGCGGGTGGCCGGATGTCCGGGCACGGGCCGGATGTCCGGGATGGCGTGGTCGGCATCGGTGCTGTCTGGATAGGGGGCGCCGGATGTCCGGCCCGTTGCGGGGCGCCAGATGTCCAGGGGTCGGCCGGATGTCCGGCCGCTGTAGAGTCGCCTAGCGTCTATCTCTCTCTGGTCTTCTTCTGGTTGGTGGCGCCGGATGTGCGGGCTCTTGC
This sequence comes from Triticum aestivum, assembly GCF_018294505.1. Classification (NCBI taxonomy): domain Eukaryota; kingdom Viridiplantae; phylum Streptophyta; class Magnoliopsida; order Poales; family Poaceae; genus Triticum; species Triticum aestivum. The sequence continues at coordinate 224,983,053 of NC_057794.1, read as the reverse complement.
CGGATGTCCGGCCGCTGTAGCTCTGCGGCGACTCCACTTGAGGCATTTCTCGATCAGCTTCCGTGTGAACTTGTCCTATGCTTCGAGCATCTCCATGGTTATATCCTCGGTTCCTGAGCACAAGTAGTGTATTTACATTAGGTAGCAACCATGTCTCGTATGAGTGGGAAGGGGAAGCATTTAGGGACGGGTTCACCCTGTGTCCAATGGTGTATGCTTGAGTGTATATGTGGATGATCGTTGGATGCTCCGCATCAAGTATGCAACGGTTTGCCATCTTGTAATAACGCACCTCCTAATCCAATTTCACTAGCATCACATTCAACATCAAAAGTCTTATTAAAATCAGAAAGTTGAAGTAAATGAGCATGTGTCATCTTATCTTTCAATACTGTGAAGGCTTTTTCCTGTGCGGTACCATAAAACAAAAGGCACATCCTTCTTTGTAAGCGCATTGAGAGGTGCAGCAATGGTGTTGAAATCTCTCACAAAACGCCTATAGAATCCAGTGAGGCCAAGAAAACTTCAATTCCCTGTGGAGTAACAACATAGCCAAGAAAAGATACCCGGTCAATGCAGAAGATGCACTTCCCAAGGTTACCAAACAAACATGCATCACGTAGAGCAATAAAAACAACACGTAAATGTTCCAAATGTTCCTCCAAAGATGTATAATAAATCAGTATATCATCAAAATAGACTACCACAAATCGTCAAATGAAAGCACATAAAACTTTGTTCATTAATCTCATGAAATAACTAGGTGCATTAGTTAACCCAAAAGGCATGATTAACCACTCATATAAGCCAAACTTAGTTTTAAATGCTGTTTTCCATTCATCTCCCAATTTCATACGAATTTGATGGTATCCACTACGCAACTCAACTTTGGAGAATATCGTCGAGCCACTCAATTCATCAAGCATGTCATCTAGCTAAGGAATAGGATGACGATAACAAATAGTAATATTATTAATGCCTCTATAGTCAACACACCTGCGCGACGTACCATCCTTTTTTGGCACTAGTATAGTAGGAACAACACAAGGACTAAGAGATTCACGTATATAACCTTTGTCGAGCAGCTCCTGTACTTGACGCATAATATCTTTCGTCTCCTCTGGATTGGTACGGTATGGCGGACGGTTAGGCAGTGTAGCACCGGGAATTAAGTCAATCTGATGCTTAATCCCTTGAATATGTGGTAATACCGGTGGCACATCTTGTGGAAAGACGTCAGTGAACACCTGCAAAATGTTAGTGACTGCAGGAGGCAAAAAGGAATGTACATCCTCGAAAGAAAATAACGCCTCTTTGCACACAAAAACATAGCAAACAGATTTGCTGAAATCTAGATCATCAATATCAGATTTGGTGGCAAGTAAACATGCACTTTTCAGTTTAATTCCAGAAGCAACACTAGATGATTTATTATTAGGATTCATTTGTTGCTGAAATTCTTTTGCCACAATCTGATTTTCGCTCTAATTTTTCTCCTATTTTGCTTTATTATCTCTATTAATATAATCTTTCAAAATGGAATCAGGAGTCATAGGAAGCAAAGTAATATTTTTAACCTTATGAACACGAGTATACTGATTGTTTCTACCTTGGTGTATAGAATTGTTATCAAATTGCCATGGTCTACCAAGTAATAAGGAACATGCTTGCATGGGTATCACATCACAATCAACATAATTAGCATATGTAGAGATACTAAAATGCACACGAACAGTATGTGTTACCTTAACCTTGCCGCTGTTGTTGAACCATTGGATGTAGTAAGGATGTGGATGTGGTCTTGTGGTGAGATATAGCTTCTCCACCATCTCCATGGTAGCCAAGTTGTTGCAGCTCCCTCCATCTACGATGACGCGAACAGAACGTTCCTTCACAACTCCCTTTGTATGGAACAAATTATGCCTCTGATTTTGCTCAGCTTGTGTAACCTGCACACTCAAAACACGTTGAGCAACTAAACATTCATACCTGTCAGCATCTTCAGTAGCCATGTATTGCGTCTCATGATCAGAATCATCTCCACTATGTTCTTCACTTGTAATAAGAACCAAAGTCTCCTCATCATAGTCACTAGCTGTAACGCCCATGATGCAGCTATATCTCCCACGTGTCGAGGCACGAGGCATAACCACATTGTAGTTTTGTCGCAAGAAGGTTCATCTTCACACAATCCCATGTAATGAACAAGAAAGGGATAAATAGAGTTGGCTTACACTCACCACATCACACAATATTCAAATAAGTTCATGCATGATCAGAGTACACTCATAGTCCGAATACGGACAACCAAATGAAAAAGAAGATAAACCCAACTGCTAGATCCCTGATCGTCCCAACTGGGCTCCACTACTAATCATCAGGAAACGAAACATAATAACGACCAATTTCCTCGTCGAACTACCACTTGAGTTCGGTAGCATCACCTGCACTGGTATCATCGGAACTTGCAACTATTTTCGAAGTATCTGTGAGTCACGAGGACTCGACAATCTGACACCAGCGAGATCAAGACTTTTTAAGCTTATGGGTAGGACAAGGTTGTGAGGTGGAGTTGCAGCAAGCGCTAAGAAAATATGGTGGCTAACATGCGCAAATAAGAGTAAGATGAGAAACTACGCAACGGTCGTGAAGCTAGAAGTGATCAAGAAGTGATCTTGAAACTACTTACGTTCAAGCATAACCCAAAACCGTGTTCACTTCCCGGACTCCGCCAAAAAGAGACCATCACGGCTACACACGCGGTTGATTCATTTTAATTAAGTCAAGTGTCAAGTTCTCTACAACCGGATATTAACAATTTCCCATCTGCCACATAACCGCGGGCACGACTCTCAAAAGTTTATACCCTATAGGGGTGTAACACCCATGATGCGGCTATATCTCCCACGTGTCGGAGCACGACTTGGAGTCATAGCCGCATAGTAGGCATGTCGCAAGAGGGGTAATCTTTACACATCCCATGTACTGAATAAGAAAGGGATAAAGAGTTGGCTTACAATCGCCACTTCACAGAATACATAAATTTAGCATTACATCATCCAGAATACTATCAGGGAACGACTACGGAACCAAATAAATAAAGACAACCCCTAATGCATAGATCCCCGATCGCCTCGACTGGGCTCCACTACTGATCAACTGGAAACGAAACAAGACTACGATCAAGATCTTCATCGAGCTCCTCCTTGAGCTCGGTTGCGTCACCTACATGGTTATCATCAGCACCTCCAACTGTTTGAAGTAATCTGTGAGTCACGGGGACTCAGCAATCTCACACCCTCGCGATCAAGACTATTTAAGCTTATGGGTAGGGAAAAGGTAGTGAGGTGGAGCTGCAGCAAGCACTAAGCATATATGGTGGCTAACTTACGCAAATGAGAGCGAGAAGAGAAGCAAAGCACGGTCGTGAACTAGAAGTGATCTTGCAACTACTTACGTTCAAGCATAACACAAGAACCGTGTTCACTTCCCGGACTCCGCCGAGAAGAGACCATCATGGCTACACACGCGGTTGATGCATTTTAATTAAGTTAAGTGTCAAGTTCTCTACAACCGGACATTAACAAATTCTCATCTTCCCATAACCGCGGGCACGACATTCGAAAGTTCAAACCCTGCGGGGGTGTCCCAACTCAGCCCATCACAAGCTCTCACGATCAACGAAGGACATTCCTTCTCCCAAGAACACCCGATCAGACTCGGAATCCCGGTTACAAGAAATTTCGACAATGGTAAAACAAGACCAGCAAAGCCGCCCGAATGTGCCGACAAATCTTGATAGGAGCTGCACATATCTCGTTCTCAGGGCACACCGGATGAGACAACCTACGAGTAAAACCAAACCTCAAGTTTCCCCGAGGTGGCCCCGCAGTCTACTCGGTTCAGACCAACACTTAGACAAGCACTGGCCCGAGGGGGCTTAAAATAAAGACGTCCCTCAGGTTGGACGACCCGAGGGAAGGGTAGGTGGTGGTGAGGCAAATGGTAAAACCATGGTTGGGCCTTGCTGGAGGAATTTTATTCAAAGCGAACTGCCAAGGGGTCCCCATAACACCCAACCGTGTAAGGAACGCAAAATCAAGGAACATAACACCGGTATGACGGAAACTAGGGCGACAAGAGTGGAACAAAACACCAGGCATAAGGCCAGCCTTCCACCCTTTACCAAGTATATAGGTGCATTAAAGTAAATAAGAGATATTGTGATATCCCAACAATAAACGTGTTCCAACAAGGAACAAACTCCATCTTCACCTGCAACTAGCAACGCTATAAGAGGGGCTAAGCAAAGCGGTAATATAGCGAAACAACGGTTTGCTAGGAAACGTGGGTTAAAGGCTTGACATGTCAATATGGGAGACATGATATAGCAAGTGGTAGGTATCGCAGCATAGCAATAGAGTGAGCAACTAGCAAGCAAAGATAGAAGTGATTTCGAGGGTATGGTCATCTTGCCTGAGATCCCGCAAGGAAGAAGAACGATTCCATGAAGAAGATAAACGAACGTAGTCGAACGAAACCTCAGTACTCCAGAACGAAACCGAAGCTAACGAGAGAAGCAACCCCGAAAGAAGCAAGCAACATGGTAAACAACCATCACATATACATGGCATGATGCACAATCAAGTATGATGCATGTCCGGTTTAATGAAGCATGGCATGGCAAAATGCACAAACAATCCTACAAATTAAGTGGAGCACAATATGCAACGAGTTGCATATTGACGGAACACCACATGACTTATTTAGTTCTCTCTCGTTTAGGTACCCAACAATATTAAAAGTTGTTAAACATGGCAAGAGATGAAGCATAATAAAACTACCTAACTAGGCAAGTTTAAATGAGGCCGGAAACAACAAGCAACAGGTCCGGAAAAATCCTCATGAGCATATATTAGATTTGGTACTGTTCTGGCCTGAAGTATATTTTAAAGTTGTTAAACATGCAAAGTAAATCCACCATGTTAAACTAGGCATTTTTCTACCCCATTTACATATAAAGTTTGTTAAGTTTGGAGCTACGGTTATTTAGTTATGAATTAAATCATTTTAACATGGCATTTAAGCAAAATTAGACAAACATCATTTTAAACATGCATGAAAGTGGAATATTATTAATCTACACATAATTCTAAGCATTTTTCATATATAAAACATCTCCATCCGATGCACGATTTGCGAGTTAGGATATGCATGAACATGAGGGTTTATTCTGCAAAACTGTAACACACTGGAAAAAAGGGGGAAATCACAGAACCTAAAAAAACTACATGGGCCAAATAGTGCACTGCTAGGCCAACAGTGAAGAAAGAAAAAAAATACAAAGGAGGCGCTGGGCGCGTCCTCACCTCGCTGGGCCAGAACTAGCCCGTTCGGTGCAGGAGCTGGCTGGAGCCGGCTGGGTGATGAAGCCCATACAACTGATACATGCACTGCTTGGTGCGGTCTGGTCAACACGAGGCAGCAGCGCTCGCTCGAGGAGCAGAGGATGGCGCCATGGACGCATGGCAACGGGAGCGAGGATCGGTGGGGAAGCAGGTAATAGCGGCAGCGGCGGATCCGGCCAAGATGTCAAGGACGAAGGCGAAGAGGAGGCAGGAGCACTAGCAGGGGTTTGTGAGGCAGACCATGAGCGGCGGCGCAGGAACTTGGTAGCGGGCACTACATAACGGGACGGCACAAGGCGAGCTAGGCGGCCGGTTCTGGGCGAGGGGCGAGGCAGGGGGCAGCGCGTGGTGGCTCAAGGGAGTTGCAGCAAAGAGGGACTCCGGCAAGAAGGGCTCGCGGAGGAGGCAGATCCGGCGGGGATCCGAAGGGCAGCGACGAGGACAAATGGCGGCCATGGCGGACTCCTGGTCATGGTCGAGGCAAAGCAGAGGCTGGGCGCTGGCCTTGGCGATTGGCGCAGTCAACGCGAGCAGGACCCGGTCGAGCGAGGCGCTCGCTGCTGCTGCTCGATGCAGGGAAGCAGAGAACGCAGCGACAGCGGACTTGGCGAAGGTCATGAGGAGCTCGGGGTGCAGAGAAGGCACTGCTCGTCGTCCTCCCGCTCGGTGCAGAGGAGGCGACTGCGCGGGACTACGTGGCTCTTGCGGGAGAGGCTTGAGGCGCAGTGGTGGCGGGCTCGAGCAAATCCGACGGGGATGGGGCATCGGAGAAGGAACAGCGACGGCTTGGCGTGGACGGAGGAGCTTGGGCACGGCGACGCAACTCCGGTTGCCTGTGGAGATTCCTCCTTGCAGTAAGAAACGAGAACACGTGAGAGAGGAAAAGAGAGAGAAGGGGATTAGAGGGGCTTCGGCGGGGTACTGGCCTGGCAGTCTTGGTCCGACGACGACGCTCACCAGCGACGAGGTAAGGAGGAGGATGTAGAGGCTGGGGATCGAACCCCTCTAGATCTGGATCAAGGAGGGAGCTGGAGGCGCGGCCGCGGCTTGCGGTGGAGATCGGGCAGAGAAGGCATGGCCTCGGGCTCGAGGGGGAGGAGGTGAAGGTGTTGTGGTTGGTGGATCGTGGTGGATCAGGAGGGATGCACTGGTTTGTTCGGGAGGGATCCCGAGAAGGATTTGGTGGAGTGGCGGCGGCGAGGGACAAACCTCCTAAAACTTAGGGTTGGACCTCATGTATATATACTCATGTATACATAGTAGGGGATTAGGGTAGGGGTAAGACTATATCGTCCCTCCGATCGTAATCGGACGGTCCAGAAAAAATGCTTTGGGAGACCAAACAAATAATCGCAGATGTTTTAGGGATGTTAGGGGATGATCCGGATCCAACGGTGATGACTGTCCGTGTCGGGTCCGGGACAGCTTTTCGGACGCGCGCGCGAGGAGGGCCGCGGGCTGACGAGGGAGGTTAGGTTGTGCCTGGTGGACTGTGAAGAAGGGTCTTGGGCTGAGAGGATAGGAAAGAAGGCAGCCCAGCAACCGTTTCTGGAGACCGAAAACGTCCGACAATTGACCGGCTATACTGGCGCTATAGTTAATCATTGGGGCATCAAACGAACTCCGAATGCGATGAAACTTGGCAGGCGTTCTACTGACAACATAAGAACACCGCACACCAACTTTCAACCCACTCCGAGAACATTTTCCGACCACTGATAAAATAATATTTCAGAGGTGCCACAGGCATATGCAAGTGTGTCTGGGCTCAGAACGGACAACGGAAGGAACGGGGAGACCCGGACGGAAGCAAGTTTCAAAAACATGATGATGCAATGCACATGATGACATGATGAAATACAACATGCAAGCAAATGACATGGCAACAACAACGAATAACTGGAAGACACCTAGCGCATCGGTCTCGGGGCGTCACAACACTCCACCACTACAAGAGGATCTCGTCCCGAGATCTAGGATGGCACTGGAGAGAAACGGAAGAGGAAGGGGAAGAGGTAAAACTAAGTTGCTTCTTTGACATATGAGTGAAACCAAAGAACCTTGCGGGGTTGAACAAATAGAAAGACATAATATAATGAAGATGAACAAAGTTGAAACACTGTGTTAGAAAAGAGGAACAAGGAACATTACTAGGACCTTGTAGGTAGAAAGACATAAGAAAAGGGTTGCAATGGACAAAAAGTACATGCAAGCACTCCGGTAGAAACGAGAAGTACAAGGAACGATAAGGATCAATTACGACTACACTCCGGTTAAAACAAGATAGAGAGGGAAAAATAATGATATAATTTGGGCAACACTCGGATTGAAAATGGAAGGAATTAACAAGAACTTGACAATATGAGAAAATACTTGGTGAAATCAACAACACACTGCCTCCGAAACTATTGAAAGAATGGCAAAAGGGGTAAGAACAATTTCAAACAGCACTCCGGTTGAGAAGGGATGGAAAACTTGATAAGATGAGAGGACTTGAATGGAGGGATGAAAGAATAGAAGGTAGGTCGTCGGAAGAAAAGAACGATGAAGAAAACGGCAACTCCTCCCACAATTGAATTTGAAAGAAACATCCCTACGAACAAGGCTTGAACGGAATTGTTGAAATATCAACAACAAAACAATAAGCTGTTTCTGGGCTTATGAAAACATCTCAAAACTTGAGGTGAAATTCTGCCACAAACGAAAACAATAGATTGGATAGATGTCAACAAGGAGACGAGAAGCTTATTTCACCGGGATGATAAATGAAGAACTTGGATCATTTATGAGCACCATAAATAGCAACAATCCTTAGGGAACGCTTTAGGTGAAATATAACCCAAGATAATTCCAACAAAGAGATTAATGGATTTAAATACCTCATTCTTGACAATAAGTGAATTGTGAAACACGAAAGAAAATTGTCAAAATGACATAACACCACCTCAAAAGATAAGATATAAATAATTGCACTTTGGAATGCAAGATGAAGAATACTTGAGCTCCTCTGAAAAGAATCTCGATGAGCACTTCGAGAAGGAATTAAATCCTTGATGAACCATCATGTAGAGCCTCCATGAAGAACTCCGGTAACAAAAGAATGATCAAACGAAAGAAAAGTTGAAAAGGACTCCGGGAGAAGCCTAGCAATGATTAAATGGAGCTTCGTGATGATATAATTGAGAGAGCTTGGGACTCCGGGAAAAGAAAAGGTGAAACAATTGAAACCAAGAATTTGATGAGCCTCCGGAATAAAGAATTAATCATTTGGGTGAATCAAGGATAAGAATTATGTTATGCTCATCCTTCACCAATTTAAATTGATGACAAGCAACGGATTTGGCATACTACTTATTCTCGTAGAAAGGATTAAGATAGATAAAGCATCAACTTGGGAAGGTCTTCAACAAACCACCCGTGGGATTGAAACAACGAATGAATTGATATGATAACCAGGGAAGAGAACTCTTGAACGAACCAACATAAGAATTGCAAATGAAAGTAGCAAAGGCACAAGTCACCGGGAAGAATATGAAGAACGAATGAAGATACTTGAGGGAATTTAGATACAAATGAATGAAGAGATCAAGAACTGATTAGAGGACATTTGAATGATGCACCTGTAAGATTTGGAGAATGATAGCTGAAAGCCAAGAATGAATAAATCTTCTGAAATGATGGACTCCGGAGAATCAAACTAAAAAGACTCCTGAATTGCACCGGATGGGTGAAAAGAATTCTCACAATCGAAAACAATTATGAGAGGATGGCATCAAGCTTGAACTACGCATCTATGAGAGAACGGATAAGATTTGGAGGAAAAACTCTTCTTCGGTCTTCAAAATCCGAGAAAGACGACGAGAAATACCACCATAAATTGTTGAGATACTTTGGGATGAAGAATAGAAAGGTTTGGCCAACGGTGATAAGAATTATAAGATCTTGGAGAAACCATCTGACTGATGATAATTCATTCTTATGTCAAACTTGGAAAATAATTTGTGAGTAACTCCGGGAAAATTAGAAGAGTCAGGTAAGATCCTGGGAAAATACCTATGGGTTAGGGCCCACTCAAAAGAAACACCGTTGAATGATTTAAGAGGAAGATTGCGCCGGTTGAATTAAATGACTTGAATGAGATAACATCCTCAAAAGAACTTGAACGAATCTTGAATGACAAGACGAGCCTTCTGAGATATATTCAGCACTCCCGAACAAATGAATAGCGAGAAGTGAATGATTATGAGGTGCACCGGTATGAGAAGGTATTTGAAACGAGGAAAAGGGATATGATCAACACCAAAAGCTTTATTTGAATCCACCGGAGAAGATAAAAGAATGAAGAATAATACACTTGAAGCTCCGTTAGTATCTTCCTGAGAATCACTGGATAAGAACATTGACGGAAAAGAATGGAGAGACTTCCCATCCATAAAATAGATACTTGATTGAGAAATATGAGTCCTTAAAGAAAAAGGGTGGGAGGGTGGGAAATACAAAGGCAATTTGGGGACGGATGAAATGAACAATGTTGGGAAAACCGAGAGGTGACTTGCAGGATGTTGAAATGATCAGATCCACTTGAAGAGAAAACACACCGGTTGAAAAGGATTGACATGACTATCTCAATTATCATGAAGGATTGGTATTCACATAGTAGTATGAGAACACCGCTTAGGAAAGGTATGGAATCAACACTTGACATTGAAGCAACTCGAATACCACAACTCAAAACAAAACAAAGGATTGGCTTGCAGAATAAGCCGGAAACAAACATATGATAGATCCCATACTATATCATGTGTCTGTTGGAAAGATATCCTACAAGATACTTGAATTCCCACTTATAAACTCCCGAAACTTTCTAGTTATGCAATCAGGTGTTGGGGATATAGGGGAAGCATAATATCTCACCCAAACTAACAATTCCTACATCCAGTTGTATCCATCCTTCAACACATAACCAAGAAACCTTCGGAAATCATTTACCTCAACCTTCAAAAAGCATCCATTATACGAGTTATGGCAACACTCCCGAACTCCCGCCCCAGTACTGGGTGGCGTCGAGGTTATCTCACCAACGAATGCATAAAAGAGATTTTCGATGTCGGTGAACTCAGGTATTCCAGAACTGCAACGATAAAATGGTGACGACAACACCTTGGAGCTCAACTCCCCAGGACACTGCCACAACCCCTATATGTCAGGAGGCACCAAGAACAATGTTCTCGTCGCAAAACCATCGAAACGATTCCAAGATACCCGCGTGATCCTAAAAAAATTCGTGAAATTTGAGGAGAGAAGAGTCAAAACTTCTATGACAGGAGGCCTCACCAAAGCAACGAAGGGACTGAGGAGTAAAAAGAATCCTACTCTCCAATATATATAATCCTAAGACTCAAAACATTTTCTTCTAGACTCAACAACATCAGTGATTCGATCAAGCAGGGGGCTCCTAAGTCGGGGATGGCTCTGATTACCAACTTGTAACACCCACGATGCGGCTATATCTCCCACGTGTCGGAGCACGACTTAGAGGCATAGCCGCATAGTAGGCATGTCGCAAGAGGGGTAATCTTTACACATCCCATGTACTGAATAAGAAAGGGATAAAGAGTTGGCTTACAATCGCCACTTCACACAATACATAAATATAGCATTACATCATCCAGAATACAATCAGGGTCCGACTACGGAACCAAATAAAGAAATATAACCCCTAATGCATAGATCCCCGATCGCCCCGACTGGGCTCCACTACTGATCAACTGGAAACGAAACAAGACTATGATCAAGATCTTCATCGAGCTCCTCCTTGAGCTCGGTTGCGTCACCTTCACAGTTATCATCAGCACCTGCAACTGTTTGAAGTAATCTGTGTGTCACGGGGACTCAGCAATCTCACACCCTCGTGATCAAGACTATTTAAGCTTATGGGTAGGGAAAAGGTAGTGAGGTGGAGCTGCAGCAAGCACTAAGCATATATGGTGGCTAACTTACGCAAATGAAAGCGAGAAGAGAAATAAAGCACGGTCATGAACTAGAAGTGATCAAGAAGTGCTCCTGCAACTACTTACGTTCAAGCATAACACAAGAACCGTGTTCACTTCCCAGACTCCGCCGAGAAGAGACCATCACGGCTACACACGCGGTTGATGCATTTTAATTAAGTTAAGTGTCAAGTTCTCTTGTAACACCCCGAGACGGATGTGCCAGGTGTCTTCCTATTATTCGCTGTTGTTGCCATGTCATTCGCTTGCGTGTTGCATTTTTCCATGTCATCATGTGCATTGCATCATCATGTTTTAAAACTTGCATTCGTCCTGGTTCTCCGAGTTCTCTCCGTTGTCCGTTCTGAGCCCAACCACACTTGCAATCGCCCGCGGCATGTCCGAAATAGCATTTTTATAAGTGGCCGGAAAATGTTCTCGGAATGGGATGAGAGTTGACGAGTGGTCTTATTATAGTGTAGATAGACCTCCTGTCAAGTTTCGTCGCATTCGGAGATCGTTTGATGCCCCAACGGATAACTATAGCGGCATTATAGCCGGTCTAACGTCGGACGTTTTCGGTATCCGAAAACCGTGCGGGGCTGCATCTCTCCCCTTTTCTCTCAGACCAACCCACTCTCCATAGTCCACCTAGGCCCAGCCTACCCCTCTTTGCGCAGTGCTCAAACCTCCCTCATGTGCGTCCGAAAGTTGTCCCAAACCCGACCCGCTCTGTCGTTACCAATGGATTCGGATCATCCCCAAACATCTATAAAACATCTCCGTTTTCTTATTTGGACTCCCTACCTATTTATTTCTCGGCCGTCCGATTATGATCAGAGGGGCTAGATAGCCCCTAAACTAACCCCTTCCTATAAATATCCACCTAACCCTAAATTTTAGGAGCAATGTCCCATCCATCCCCACGTCGCCGCCACTCTACCGAATCCCCCTCAGGATCTCCCCTGCCCGATTCACCCAACTAGCGTTCTCCACTGCTCCTCCTAGTTCTAGATGCCCGAGCCCCCGATCCAAAAATTCCTCTCAGCCTCCACCCTGTAGCCTCCGACCACCTCCCTCGTCGTGCACGCCCATCCACGAGCAGCCCAAGCCGCATTCAGCCAGCCGCAGCGCCTTCCTGCTCGATCTTTTGCTCGAGGCACTCGAGTACATCGCCGGAGATGAGTGCCCCGACAGCCCGCTCCTTTCCCCCTCCTGCTTCTCTACCTCTCTTTCTCATGATCTCCCCCCCACTCTCTGTTTTCGCTCACAGGAGACCACCATGGCCGCTTCATCAAGCTCCGTCGTTGTCGTTTCGTGCCGGGCATGGATGGATCGATGCTCCGCGCGCCCGGATCTACCACCGCCGCATCAGGCGCTCAAGTCCCGCCGTGTCGCACCTCTGCTTTGTCCAAGAAGAGATGAGACATCCACGTCCCGCTTCTTCCTAGGTCGCTGGGAGACCATGGCCTCCACCCGCGCTCCTCTGCACCCAGGCGAACCGCGCTCGGCCTCCTTCTGCCGCGCCAAGACCGCTTCCCCGTCGTCCCCTTCTGCTTCATCATCGCACACGAGGAGCTTGACCCCAGCGCCAAGTCCTGCTCGCCGGAGCTCGTTGACTCCGCCGTTCCCGCGCGGAACCCACCTCGCCAAGTCCCTCACCGCGCCACCTCCCTGCTTCGCTCCTGTGCGAGCAGAGGACGAGGCGCCCGCTCGCCCGCGCTTCGCGTTGACCGCAGCCGTCGCCCCTGCTTCACGAACAAGGCCCGCCCCTCGTTGACTTGGTCCAGCGCCAGCATGGCCGGCCTCCAAGTCCCAGCGCCGAGCCAAGTCCAGCTGCCCGCTGGCCTGCTGCTTCACCGAGTGGGCCTCAGCCCATGGGTGAGCTCCCCACATCCCTCTGCCCTGTTGTGGCCCAGCCAGTTTTGGCCCGTATCATGTTTTTTCCCAGATCTACGAATTTAGCTATTTATCCAGAGTTCGCAGTTTTACAAAAAAACCCTCAACATCATGCATATAATAATTCCAGAACCATGCATCATATTAAAATGTTTTCAACATGTAAAGTGCTTAGAATTTCATCTAGTTTCATAATATGCCACTTTCATCCATGTTTAAAATGTTTAAATTGTTGTTTGCATTAATTTGCTTAAATGTCATGCTAAAATGATTTATTTCATAACTAAATAACCATAGCTCGGTTTCTAATAAACTTTATATGTAAATGGGGTAGAAAAATGCCTAGTTTATCATGGTGACCTTACCTTGCGTGTTTAACAACTTTAAAATTGTGTTTAGGGAAGAATAGTAACAAATCCATAAATATGCACATGAGGATTTTCCGGACTTGTTGCTTGTTGTTCCGGCCTCATTTAAACTTGCCTAGATAGGTAGTTTTGTTGTGCTTCACCCCTTGCCATGTTAATCAACATTTAATATTGTTAGGTACATCAACGATATCGAACTAAATAACTTGAATGTGGTGTTTCTTCAACATGCAACTCGCTGCAAGTTGAGCTCCACTTAATTTGTAGCATTGTTTGTGCACTTTGCCATGCCATGCTTCATTATACCGGACATGCATCATACTTGATTGTGCATCATGCCATGTTATGTGGTGGTTGTTTACTATGTTGGTTGCTTCTTTCCGGTGTTGCTTGTTCGGGTTGGTTCCATAACGTCACGTTTGTGAGGATCCATTCGACTACGTCCGTTTGTCTTCTTCATGGACTCGTTCTTCTTCCTTGCGGGATTTCAGGCAAGATGACCATACCCTCGAAATCACTTCTATCTTTGCTTGCTAGATGCTTGCTCTTTTGCTATGCCTATGCTGCGATACCTACCACTTGCTTATCATGCCTCCTATATTCTTGAACCAAGCCTCTAACACACCTTGTCCTAGCAAACTATTGTTTGGCTATGTTACCGCTTTGCTCAGCCCCTCTTATAGCGTTGTTAGTTGCAGGTGAAGATTGGAGCTTGATCCATGTTGGAACATGGATATTTTGTTGGGATATCACAATATCTCTTGTTTAATTAATGCATCTATATACTTGGTAAAGGGTGGAAGGCTCGGCCTTATGCCTGGTGTTTTGTTCCACTCTTGCCGCCCTAGTTTCCGTCATATCAGTGTTATGTTCCCGGATTTTGCGTTCCTTATGCGGTTGGTTTATAATGGGAACCCCTTGACAGTTCGCCTTGAATAAAACTCCTCCAGCAAGGCCCGACCTTGGTTTTACCATTCGCCACCTAGCCTTTTTCCCTTGGGTTTCACGGACTCAAGGGTCATCTTTATTTTAAACCCCCGGGTCAGTGCTTCTCTAAGTGTTGGTCCAACCCAGAGCACCGTGCGGGGCCGTCCCTTGGCAACTTGGGTTACGTTGGCTCCCGTACGCTTAGCTTATCCGGTGTGCCCTGAGAACAAGATATGTGCAGCTCCTATCGGGATTTGTCGGCACAGCGGGTGGTCTTGCTGGACTTATTTTACCATTGTCGAGGATGTCTTGTAATCGGGATTCCGAGTCTGATCGGGTCTTCCCGCTAGAAGGAATATCCTTCGTGGACCGTGAGAGCTTGTGATGGGCTAAGTTGGGACACCCCTGCAGGGATTTGAACTTTCGAAAGCCGTGCCCGTGGTTATGGGCAGATGGGAATTTGTTAATGTCCGGTTGTAGAAAACCTGAAGTTGACCTTAATTAAAATACATTAACCGCGTGTGTAACCGTGATGGTCTCTTCTCACCAGAGTCCGGGAAGTGAACACGGTGTTGGAGTTATGCTTGACCTAGGTTGTTCTAGGATCACTTCTTGATCATAGTTTCTCGACCGTGCATTGCCTCCTCTTCTCGCTCTCATTTACGTATGTTAGCCACCATATATGCTAGTCGCTTGCTGCAGCTCCACCTCATACCTTTTACCCTTCCGATAAGCTTAAATAATCTTGATCGCGAGGGTGTGAGATTGCTGAGTCCCCGTGGCTCACAGATACTTCCAAAACCAGTTTGCAGGTGCCGATGTTATCGAGCAGGTGACGCAACCAAGCTTAAGGAGGAGCTCGATGAAGATCTTGTCCTTTGTGTTGTTCCGTCCTAGTCGATCAGTAGTGGAGCCCAGTTGGGGTCGATCGGGGATCTGTGTAGCATTTGGGGTAGTCTTCTTTTATTTTGGTTCCGTAGCCGGACCTTGATTGTATCTGGTTGATGTAATGTTTTATTCATGTAATTGTGTGAAGTGGCGATTGTAAGCCAACTATGTATCTCTTTCCCTTATGTATTACATGGGTTGTGTGAAGATTACCTCACTTGCGACATTGCTTTCAATGCGGTTATGCCTCTAAGTCATGCTTCGACACGTGGGAGATATAGCCACATCGAGGGCATTTCAAGTTGGTAATCAGAGCCTTCCCCGACTTTAGGAGCCCCCTGCTTGATCGAATCACTGGCGTTATTGAGTCTAGAAATGTTTTGAGTCATTTAGGATTTATATATATCGGAGAGTTAGGACTTCTTTTTATTCCCCAGTCCCTTCATCGCTCTGGTGAGGCATCCTGACGTAGAGTTTTTACTCTTCTCTTCTCAAATTTCACTAAATTTTTTTGAGGATCACGCGGGTATCTTGGAATCGTTCTGATGGTTTTGTGATGAGAACATTGTTCTTGGTGCCTCCTGATATTTAGGGGTTGTGGCGGTGTCCAGGGGAGTTGAGCTCCGAGGTGTTGTCGTCACAATTTTATCGTTGTAGTTCTGGAATACCTGAGTTTAGTTTCCCGACATCGAAAATCTCTTTTATGCAGTTGTTGGTGAGATAACCTCGACGCCACCCAGTACTGGGTAGGGAGTTCGGGAGTACTGCCATAACGCGTATAATGAATGCTTTTCGAAGGTTGAGGTAGATGATTTCCGAAGGTTTCTTGGTTATGTGTTGAAGGATGGATACAGCTGGATGTAGGATTTGCTAGATTTGGGTGAGATATTATGCTTCCCCTGTATCCCCAACACCTGATTGCATAACCGGAAAGTTTCGGGAGTTTATAAGTGGGAATTCAAGTAGCTCCTAGGATATCTTTCCGACAGATGTATGATATGAAATTGGGGTTCGACGTCTAGTGGTCTGCCTATCCACGGTTGGTTTTACAGTGGTCTCGTTGTGTCTTAAAAAGTCCTTGGCTATGCCGACTCGGGGATGCTTCGTATGTCATGTGCACTGCCTTGTACATGATGGTGCTGTACGATCGAGCCCGTGTAGGCCCCACCACGAAAACTTCGGACGAAATCTCTATCATATGTTTGTTCCGGCTTATTCTGCAAGCTAATCCTTTGTTTTTGTTTTGAGTTGTGGTATTCGAGTTGCTTCGAAGTCAAATGTTGATTCCATCCCTTGCCTAAGTGATGTTCTCATATTCCTATGTGAATACTAATCCTTCATGATAATCGATATTGTCATGTCAATCATTTTCAACCGGTGCGATTCTCTTCAAGATGATCCTATCATTTTTCCTATTTGCAAGATCCAATCTCAGTTTTTCCCAACGGTGTTTGTTTTCATCCATCCCAAGTTTCCTTTGTTTTTCCCGCCCTCCCACCCTTGTTTCTTCAAGGACTCATATTTCTTAATCAAGTATCCATTTTATTGATGGTAAGCTTCTCCATTCCTTTTCCGTCAATATTCTTACCCGGTGATTCTCATGAATATTCTAATGGAGCTTCAAGTTCATCATTCTTCGTTCTTTTTCTTCTCTGGTGGATCCAATTCAAGCTTTGTTGATCATATCCTTTCCTCGTTTCTATGCTTTCTCTTGCCGGTGCACCTCATAATCATTCACTTCTCGCTACTCATTTGTTCCGGAGTGCTCAAGATATCTCGAAGATTTGTGTTTCCACTCTGCATTCGTTCAAGATCTTTCGAGGATGTTCTCTCATTCAAGTCTTTTAATTCAACCGGTGTAATCTATCTTCCAAGCGACCTTTTCAACGTTGTTTCTTTGAGTGGGCCCTAACCCACAAGTCTTTTCCCAGGATCTTACCTGACTCTTCTTATTTTCCCGGAGCTATCCTCAAATTTCTTTTCGAAGTTTGACGTACGAATGATTTATCATCAGTCAAATGCCTTTCTCCAAGATCGGTTAAATTCCTTTCATCGTTGGCTCAACCTTTCCATTCTTCATTTTGGAGTGCCTCAACAATTTGGTGGTGTGTCCCGTCGTAATTCTCAGAATTTGAAGACCGAAGAAGAGTTTTACATCCATATCTTACCCGTTCTCTCAGAGATTCGTGGTTTTAGCTTTATGTTCTTCCTCTCATAATTGTTTTCATTATGACTATTCTTTTCACCCATCCGGAGTAATTCAGGAGTCTTTTACAGTTTGATCATCCGGAGGCCATCATCTCAGAAGTATTCATTCTCAGCTTTCAGCTCTCATTCTCCAAATCTTACCGGTGCATCATTCAAATATTCTCTATAAAGTTCATGAAATATTCATTCTCTTGTATCTAAATTCTCTCAAGTATCTTCGTTCATTTCATAATTCTTCCCGGTGTTTCTTTATTTTTTCTTTGGACATTTTAATTCTAACGGTGTTTCATTCAGGATTCTCTTCCTTCGTTTATCATATCAATTCATTCGTTCTTTCCAATCCCGGCCGGTGATTCGTTGAAGACCTTCCCAAGTTGGCGCCATATCTCTCTTAATATTTTCTACGAGAATAAGTAATATGTCAAATCCGTTGATTGTTATCAATTTAATTGGTTATGGATAAGCATAACATAATTCTTATTATTGTTTCATCCAAGTGATTTAATTTCTTTTCCGGAGTGGTTCATCATATCACATTCTCAGGTCGAGATGCTTTATCTTTTCTTTTCCGGAGTTCCAAGTCTCCACTTTATCTCGTCACAAAGCTTCATCTAATCATTGCAAGGCTTCAACCTTATTATTTTCATCTTTCTTTTCGTGTGATCATTCTTTTGTTACCGGAGTTCTTCACGGAGGTTCTACATGATGGTTCATCTATGATTTAATTCATTCTCGAAGTGTTCATTGAGATTCTTTTCTAAGGAGCTCAAGCATTCTTCATCTTGCAATCCGGAGTGCTATTCTTTCTACCTTATCATTGGAGGTGGTATTATGTCATTCTTGATAATTTGAGTTCATGTTTCATGATTCACATGTTATTAAGAATGAGGTATTTTAAATCCATCAACCAACTAGTTGGAGCTATCTTGTGTCATGTTTCACCTAAAGCCTTCCCTAAGGATTGTTGCTATCTATGGTGCTTATAAATGACACAAGTTCTTCATTTATCCTCCCGGTGAAATAAGTTTCTCGTCTCCTTGTTGATATCAATTCAATCTATTATTTTTCGTTAGTGGTAGAATTTCACCTCATAGCTTTGAGATGTTTTCTATAAGTACACTACAACGTTGTTCTTTTCGTTGTTGGTTTTCCAACAATTCCGTTCAACCTTCTCCTAAAGATGCCTTTTCAAGCTCTTTTGTAGCAGAAGTTGGCATTGTCTTCTACATTCTTTTGTCTCAATTATCTTTATTCTAGTCTTTCTCCTGGAGGTCTATTGATGTTGCTCTTTTCACTCCTCATCTCGTTTTGTCAAGATCATGTTCAATTTCTTCCACTTACAGTCGAAGTGCTGTCCAAATTATATCAGTCTTATTCCTTCTCTATCTTGTTTAACCGGAGTGTCGTGTCCTCTGCTCAAGTTCTTTTCATCGTATCAAGTCTTGCATATCTTCCCAACCGGAGTGTTGTTCAAATTTGTTCTTCCTTGTTACTCTTCCCTACCGGAGTGCTTTCAACTTTGTTCTTCTTTGTTGCATTCTTTCTTTCAATTGATCAACCTCTCAAGGTTCGTGGTTTCACTCATTGGTCAAAGAAGCAACTTAGTTTTACCTCTTCTCTTTCTCTTTCTCTTCCGTTTTCCCTCCGATGCCATTCTAGATCTCGGGACGAGATCATCTCGTAGTGGTGGAGTGTTGTAACGCCCAGAGACCGATGTGCCAGGTGTCTTCCTGTTATTCGCTGCTGTTGCCATGCCATTCGCTTGTGTGTTGCATCTTACCATGTCATCAAGTGCATTCCATCATCATGTTTTAAAACTTGCATTCGTCCGGGTTCTCCGAGTTCTCTCCGTTATCCGTTCTGAGCCCAACCACACTTGCACGCGCCCGTGGCATGTCCGAAATAGCATTTTTATAAGTGGCCGGAAAATGTTCTCGGAATGGGATGAGAGTTGACGTGTGGTCTTATTATAGTGTAGATAGACCTCCTGTCAAGTTTCGTCCCATTCGGAGATCGTTTGATGCCCCAACGGATAACTATAGCGGCATTATAGCCGGTCTAGCGTCAGACGTTTTCGGTATCCGGAAACCGTGCCGGGCTGCATCTCTCCCCTCTTCTCTCGGACCAACCCACTCTCCACAGTCCACCTAGGCCTAGCCTACCCCTCTTTGCGCAGTGCTCAAACCTCCCTCGTGCGCGTCCAAAGTTGTCCCGAACCCGACCCGCTCTGTCATTACCAATGGATTCGGATCATCCCCAAACATCTATAAAACATCTCCGTTTTCTTATTTGGACTCCCTACCTATTTATTTCTCGGCCGTCTGATTATGATCGGAGGGGCTAGATAGCCCCTAAACTAACCCCTTCCTATAAATAGACACCTAACCCTAAATTTTAGGAGCAATGCCCCATCCATCCCCACGCCGCCGCCACTCTACCGAATCCCCCTCGGGATATTCCCTACCCGATTCACCCAACCAGCGTTCTCCACTGCTCCTCCTAGTTCCAGATGCCCGAGCCCCCGATCCAAAAATTCCTCTCGGCCTCCACCATGTAGCCTCCGACCACCTCCCTCGTCGTGCGCGCCCATCCATGAGCAGCCCAAGCCGCATTCAGCCAGCCGCAGCGCCTCCCTGCTCGAGGTGCTCGAGTACATCGCCGGAGATGAGTGCCCCGACAGCCCCGCTCCTTTCCCCCTCCTGCTTCTCTACCTCTCTTTCTCACGATCTCCCCATCCATCTCTCTGTTTTCACTCACAGGAGACCACCATGTCCGCTTCATCAACCTCCGTCGTTGTTGTTTCGTGCCGGGCATGGATGGATCGATGCTCCGTGCACCCGGATCTGCCACCGCCGCATCAGGCGCTCAAGCCCCGCCGTGCCGCACCTCTGCATCGTCCAAGAAGAGACGAGACGTCCACGCCCCGCTTCTTCCTAGGTCGCTGGGAGACCATGGCCTCCACCCGCGCTCCTCTGCACCCAGGCGAACCGTGCTCGGCCTCCTTCTACTGCGCCAAGACCGCTTCCCCATCGTCCCCTTCTGCTTCATCATCACATGCGAGGAGCATGACCCCAGCGCCAAGTCCCGCTCGCCGGAGCTTGTTGACTCTGCCGTTCCCGCGCGGAACCCTCCTCGCCAAGTCCCTCACCATGCCACCTCCCTGCTACGCTCCTGCGCGAGCAGAGGACGAGGCGCCCGCTCGCTCGCGCTTCGCGTTGACCGCAGCCGTCACCCCTGCTTCACGAACGAGGCCCGCCCCTCACTGACTTGGTCCAGCGCCAGCGTGGCCGGCCTCCATGTCCTAGCGCCGCGCCAAGTCCAGCTCCCCGCTGGCCTGCTGCTTCACCAACTGGGCCTCAGCCCATGGGTGAGCTCCCCACAGCCCTCTGCTCTGTTGTGGCCCAGCCAGTTTCGGCCCGTATCATGTTTTTTCCCAGATCTGCGAATTTAGCTATTTATCCAGAGTTTGCAGTTTTACAACAAAACCCTCAACATCATGCATATAATAATTCCCGAACCATGCAGCCTATTAAAATGTTTCCAAAATGTAAAGTGCTTAGAATTTCATCTAGTTTCATGATATGCCACGTTCATCCATGTTTAAAATGTTTAAATTGTTGTTTGCATTAATTTGCTTAAATGTCATGCTAAAATGATTTATTTCATAACTAAATAACCGTAGCTCGGTTTCTAATAAACTTTATATGTAAATGGGGTAGAAAAATGCCTAGTTTATCATGGTGACCTTACTTTGCATGTTTAACAACTTTAAAATTGTGTTTAGGGCAGAAAAGTACCAAATCCATAAATATGCACATGAGGATTTTCCGGACTTGTTGCTTGTTGTTCCGGCCTCATTTAAACTTGCCTAGTTAGGTAGTTTTGTTGTGCTCCACCCCTTGCCATGTTAATCAAAATTTAATATTGTTGGGTACATAAACAAGATCGAACTAAATAACTTGAATGTGGTGTTTCTTCAACATGCAACTCGGTGCAAGTTGAGCTCCACTTAATTTGTAGTATTGTTTGTGCACTTTGCCATGCCATGCTTCATTATACCGGACATGCATCATACTTGATTGTGCATCATGCCATGTTCTGTGGTCGTTGTTTACTATGTTGGTTGCTTCTTTCCGGTGTTGCTTCTTCGGGTTGGTTCCGTAACATCGTGTTTGTGAGGATCCGTTCGACTACCTCCGTTTGTCTTCTTCATGGACTCGTTATTCTTCCTTGTGGGATTTCAGGCAAGATGACCATACCCTTGAAATCACTTCTATCTTTGGTTGCTAGATGCTCGCTCTTTTATTATGCCTATGCTGCGATACCTACCACTTGCTTATCATGCCTCCTATATTGTTGAACCAAACCTCTAACCCACCTTGTCCCGTACTTTGTTTGTGTTCAACGACCAGACCAAGACGTGACATAACCCCACCTTGATCAACAAAGCTTTCATCTTATATTCGCAATATCCAGATTGCAATCTCAGTTTATTGCTTATTCTTCGTTTTTGCTCGTAGGAAATAGACCCTCGTGATCAGGTTGATCGTGCTCCGGCGTGGCCAATAACCCTCGGAAGTTGCTTTAGCGATTGCTAAGGCGTGACGTCTTCACATGTTCGTAGTTGGATCGTCAAAGTTGACTCCCACAAAAAATGATAGCTATCTCATCGAAACATCGGGACACCTTCGCCTCTATCAAGTTGTGTCAGATTTCCAGGTTGTTCGGTGAGAGTTTACAGTTTTTCGTAGTTTAGATCGAGTATGTTTCTTCATACCTACAGTCCACCAAAAAAGCCAAAAAAATTTGGGTTAGTTCATCCTATCCAAACCAATCTGAGCCATTGCATAATCTTTTCTGTTTTTGCTTTGTTGATTTTGCCGTTGCATCGTCGTGTCAAGTTGCTGGTCTTAGCGTCTAGTTCTTTAGAGTTTCGAGTTCTATTCACAAGTTGTCACGGCGCCGCCGCACCATCATCATCGCCCCTGCCATATACCACCACCTCTTATCCGCTATTTCTTTGAGTCCATGTACCATCCCCGCTCCGAGTGCATATACCACCACCAATCCGAGTCCATATACCACCATCGGTCCGAGTCCATATACCACCACCGATCCGAGTCCATATAGCACCACCAATCCGAGTCCACATATACCACCATCATATACCATCACCAGGTCGAGTTCCACCAGATTCATCTCCGCCACTAGTCCGAGTCCAGTATTTGTTCCTTTATTTTTGACTTCCAGATCACGTGATACTATGAGTCGTGAACAAGCCAGATTCCCCAACTTTCATGCCACCCACAGAAGAAAAATAGTTCCAGTTTAAAAAAACTAAGTCTGGAAAATTCTGGCTAGTCAGTTTTAAGACCATTTATAGACTTTTTTAAAAAAATGTCGGAGCAAAAAAAAGAGGAAAACGTGCAAAAAGTGAAAAAGAAAAAAAAAATAAGAGTGTGCTCCTCCCTTGTTTATGTGCAGCGCCATGATTTTGTTAGTGATCTAGGCTCACGTCTCTAGCATGGTCTAGCCTAGGACCAACACAGTACCATCGTTGAGCATTTATTCAACTTTGCATCTCTGAATTGATTATTGTTGACCCTTTTTTATGTAGGGTAGAACCCTAGACGCTCGAACTTTCACGATTGGATGGGATCCTACGAAGAACACAAGGGGAAACGCGAGGGAAATCACGAGGGGAAACGAGAGGAAACACTCAAATAGACAAGAAGCGATCACTCATGTACTAGATCATCGAAACATAAAGAGATACACGATACATAGGGTAACTAGTTCATCTCCGTGAGGAGGTCTTGAATCCACGAGGGGATCTTCCCGTGAGGGGTCTTGAATCCAAGGTGGATCTTCTCCGTAGAGACCACGGTCTCTCTCGTGGAATAGATCTGTATGGATGAGCAAAACTCTATCTCTGAATGAGCTAATCCTTTGCTGAACCTAAAACGTAGGTGGAGGGGAAGTATACATAGTCTAAGGGGCGAAGGGGTACATGGGCATCGGCCCAGAAGCACTGCACGCAGGCAGGGAGGGCCGGATGTCCGAGGCTTCACGGGGAGCCGGATGTCTGGCCTGGCAGGCCGGATGTCCTGGCTGACGGGGCTGGTCACGGTGCTCTCTGGATCGACTTGTCCGGATTTCCGGGGGTGAGGCCGGATGCTCGGGTGTTGGCGAGGCGCCGGGTGTCCGGGGCTGACGCCGGATGTCCGGGTTAGGGCCGGATGTCCGGGTCCTGGGAGCTGCCTCCGTCTTCTTCCGTCGTCGCTACCGCGCACACTTGGCCTTGGACCTTGGGTTCTCCATGGTCTCCTCGGGTGTACCTGAGTATGCACAAGGTCCGCGCTTGAAGTAGCATCCATGTCTTACATGCGGAAAAGGAAGATTCGAAAAGGACTGAGTTCACCTTAGATCCAATGGCGTATGCTTGAGGTCTCAACATGTGGGCACTTGGGGCTTGGGGAGTTGTCGTAGTGTACATGGGGATGATCGAAGATGCTTCGCATCATCTCCCCTCCCTTGGGAAAGATCCGACCTCGGATCGAAAACCACATCACCATGGAAACCGTTGTCGTGGATGGACTTGTAGTTGGACGAAGAGGAAGACATGGCACAATCCAAGTACTCCAAGGTGTCGCCGGAGTGGTATACATGCAAAAAGAGCAAACACAAACAACACTTGGAAATACAATGGTTAGCGCACACAAAGTGTCCATCATGTAAGAATGAGTCCGTGCAGCAAGATTGTTCGTGACAAAGCGCATGAAGCTTATCAAGATGATAGAGAATGATATGCAAAGCGTTCATGGGAGCAAAAGCATTCATTGTGCACCCAAATGTGTTGTGAATAAGATTAATGCAACCACGGTGCAAAATGATGTCATACTGAGACGGTTTATCAGTAGCATGAATATGGCAATGGATGCTCAATATGAATAAGTTATCATGCAATTGATGGTAGGCAATATGATCATGATGTATGAATATGCCATCAAGGAAGATCACAACAAATTTGCTAAGAAAATGCACAAGCTCATATATCATCGATGACATTGGAATACAAGATGCAACAAGGCAATCATAATGTGAGTCAATCCATGCATAAGATGTGTCGGGGGAAACAACACCTATGGGATCACGAGGAATCCCTTTTTGCTACAGTTGGCGGGCGCGGGGCTATGGAGAGAGCGGGATTGAGAGATCAATGCGGGCGGATTATCCAGGTTCGGGCCGCAAGTGATGCGTAATACCCTACTCCTGCTGGTTTTCGTTTATCTGGTGTTCTTGGACTAGCTACAAGGCGTGCATGGTCCAAAAATCCGAATCCTCTCTTAGTACGCCGCGTGCCTCCTTTTATAGTCAAAGGGGCTACCAAAGTGGCACACAGGAGGTGGAAAGCTATAACGTAATCGACTCTATCTCCTGGCGCCGTAGGACAAACACATTTAATCCGCTGTCGACGTGCCCTTCTTGCTTTCTCGGGGATGGCAAGGAAACTCGTCCCAGCTGTCGCTGCCTCACCTGGCTTTGACACGCGTCCGAACTGACAAGGCGTGTAGCGCCACGCTGGTTGGCAGCTGAGTTGATGTAGTGGCAGAATCTTCACGAAGATCTGCATGCCACCACGCAGGTGCTTGCTGAGTCGGCCTAGAGGCCGCACGTCGCCACGCAGGCGCCTGCCTAGCTGGTGGTGATGCGGAGCATATTATGATCATCCCCATGTACACTCGAGCATATGCCATTGGACCTAAGGTGAACTCGCTCCTTTATGAATATTCCATTTCTGCATGTAAGACATGGATGCTACTTCAAGCGCGGACCTTGTGCATACTCAGGTACACCTGAGGAGACCATGGAGAGCCCAAGGCCCAAGGCCAAGCGTGTGCGGAAGCGAAGGAAGGAGACGGAAGAAGAGCCAGCTGCTACAGCGGCCGGACATCCGGCCCCAGCCCGGACATCCGGCCCTTGCCCCGGAAATCCGGCATCGGCTATCCAGAGAACACCGGAAAGGACCAGCGCAGCCTGGACATCCGGACATCACCCCGGACATCCGGATCCTCCCGAAGTCCCGGACATCCGCCCCCTGCCCCGAAAATCTGGCGCCTCCATCACCGAATGCAACTGCAAGACCCAGGACAGCCCGGACATCCGGCCCGTCACGAAGCCCCGGACATCTGACCCCCAGCCCGGACATCCGGCGCCTGTCTGCGCATAGTGAACGAGCCACGGGCCCATGTATCCCCCTCTCACTTACCCCTTCATGGCCTAACACTATATATAGACCCCCTCCTCCTCCTAGTTAGGGTTAGCGTTGTGATAGCTCATTTGAGAGATAGAGCCTCGCTTATCCATATCGGATCTACTCCTTGAGAGAGACCGCGGCCCCTCTACGGAGAAGATCCACCTTGGAATCAAGACCCCCTCTTGGTGGCCCCATTAAGACCTCCTCATGGAGATGACCGGTTACCATTTGTATCATCCCTTGTTGATCGTGGATCTTGTATCTCCTTTTGTGTTCATGGATCTAGCACATGTGCGATCGTACTTGTTGGTTTGAGTGTTCTCTTGTGTTCCCCTTGTGATTTTCCCTTCATGTTTCCCCTCGTGTTCTCTGTGTTCTTCGCGGGATCCGCTCCTTTCGTGAAAGATCGGCCATCTAGGGTTCCACCCTACATCATCTTGGTATCATGAGCCACGTTGATCATGATTTCGGAGCCTCTCCTCTTTGTTTTCTAGCCTAATTTTATTGATTTTGTCCCAAATTCCAAAATTCCCCACAAAAATAGCCCCCAATTTTTTTTGTGATTTGTTGGTGTGATGATATTTTGTTTATTTCGATCCATGGATTCGTTGTGTCTTGAGTAGATCTATCTTTCCCCCAAGTTTCCCCACTTTCCATCCACGAAATCTCTCCAATTTTGACCTTGAAATCATCAATTTCTGCTCCAATTCGAAAATTTCAGCCCCAAACGAGATTTGGAATCGTCGGGCCAGACATCCGGGCCCCAAGCCGGACATCCGGCTCCTGGAGCATAAAATCCGCACGGTTCTGGACATCAGCCCCCAGATATCCGGCCCCCAACCCCGGATGTCCGACCCCTGGGATTTCAGCCTTCGGCGTTTCACCGTTTTGACCATAACTAATTCATCCGGAGTCCGATTTTGACGTTCTTTTGCTCGTTTTGAAGCTCTTGACATCCCCTATCCCACAAAAAAACTACCATCCTCATTTGACTCCATAAAATGTTTGGAACTTTGGCATCATTGCCTAGGTCCTCCACCATAACTTCCGCAACCTAACCAAATTTGTTCCCCATAGCATTAGTGGTTATTTGAGGTGTCTCCTAAGGTGTTTAGGCTACTTAGGGACGATTGACCCCCACCTTAACTTCCACATAGGCTTGCCCACCACACACTTCCGCCACCCCAACTTAACCCAATTTTGTTTGTGTTGTGAGTTGTGTCTCCTAAGGTGTTTCGGCTACTTAGGGACCGTGCTTCAACCTCCAACACCGTGTATAGTCCACCACCCTACCCTCCATTTTTGCATTGCCTACTTGCATAACCCATCATTGCATTTCCGCAATCCCATTGAGCTTCCTTAGAACCACCACCGCATTCCTGCTACCACCATTTGACATTTGAGATTTTGAGTTCGTGCTTTTTCCATTTCCTAAGGTGTTTCGGCTACTTAGGGACGAGTATCCATCATTTTAGTATCTCCATCAAGATCACCGCCACTCATCATGGCCACGAGGTCGTCATCGACATTGACCACTTCACCATATCCGTCCGTGGCATACAAACGAGAAACCCTCGATGGTAACCTCCATATCATCTTGGTATCGTGGTATCCCTCCATTGTATATTCCCTTGCCATTGCATTGATAACCCCTAGCCCAATTTGTGTCACTTGCCTATCGAGACTAGCCATTTGAGTATTGTCGGCAACGTTACTTGTGCACAATAGTGATCTACACCATACATTGCATACATACCACAACATATTGGTATCATATCATCCCTTGTGTCACAAGATTGTTCCCGTATATACCCAATTGCTACCTTGGTTTGTGCATTTAGCATGGCCATATTCAAAAAAAGAATAAAGCTTTTAAGTAAAAGAAAAAGAGAGCAAAGAGCTTGTAAACAATAGCCATAGCACCATAACACATTGCATATAAGATTGTCATATCCGATCATCTTGGAACATCTTGTGCTAAAGCACCGGAACATCATACACATAGTATACTTGGGATAGAACTTCCCTACATTTTGCATCTTATAGGTTGTGCACAAGTGTCGTATCCGCCTATTGAGCAATCGTGCTAGCGTCTCTCTAGAGTTGTGCAACACGAGCGTTTTCCGTGGATTCACATTTTGTGCTCATTCCTTGGTTGCACGACCCCATTTATCTATCTGTGTGTGTGTTTCCATGTGCCACATATTGCTATAGGTCTACTTGTTTCACTTGCGAATTTGTGAATCTCTTTCAACATTATTGACTCTTGATAACATTTTGCATCAAATGTTTTTGCCACTATCCTCACCGAGCTCCACCATAAGACTTATTTGTGTAGGTGTGAGAAACCGACAATAGTTGGTACCAATTGTGCTATTTACTTGTTACATCATTGAGTGATCATTGATCCATCTTCAACATCGGTCAAGGTACATTTGGTATAGTTCTTCTCCTTTCTCCACTCATATTTGCTTGAGTATTGTGATGGATAGGCAAGGCATTTCATCTCCGGTCTTCCACAACAACAACGGCATGAACAACTACATCACCAAAGCGTCAATCTTCGATCCACAACGACAAATGCAAGGTGCACAATCAAGATTGTGAGAGCGCATCGATAACCTCTCCATCGACATTTGTCACTCAGAAGCAAGGAAAAGGGACTACATCGACAACATGCTTTCCGCACAAAAGGAGGAGCAAGATGCAAGGATGGGGGCGATTCGGACCTTGTTGATCAACCGTTCTTCCCATTCATCATCATCAAGGTGGCGACGTTCAAGTCACAAGTCTTCCGAGCGCAAAAATGATGTAAGCGCAAGTCGTCCACATCCACATCTCCATGGCGACCACCATCACGTTTGTGATCCACATCGTCATGAACGACAAGTCACCTCCAAGCATCATGTGCATGACGACAACAAACGCCATCGAGCTCAAGCATGACAACGACACCATCATCATGAAGATGCTTGCCAAGCGCAAATGCACAAGTCCCAATAAGCCCTACTTCACGCCAAGGTCAACCTTCATGAGCATAAGAGAAGACCGCGGGACGACCACAACCAAGATGGCGCTACGACTACAACAACCACTTCGGAATCTTCGCCAAGTGCTATCAAGGCATCTTCGCCTTTGGACACACGGCATCTTCGCCTACTTCCCATGAGTTCGCCTACATCGACATCTTCACCAATGAGGCGACCACCTATGAGCGAGGGCGACACTTCCATCTTCGGAAGCCCCTCAAGGAAGACGGCCGAGCATGGGAATATCCCTTCAGTCATGGAGACGAGCTACGAGGTGCCACATCATATGGGCCTCCAACAACAAGACGGCGACAAGAAGGTCGAGCAAGGGCCATCCCCTTCGACCATGGCGACGAGCATGAGCCTCTTCAACAACAAGAAGACAACGCCCATATTGGACACATACTCCGAGTCAAGCTATGAGACCGCACATGACACCTTATCTTTGGTCTTAGAGGAGAGTGATGATGTTCCATCTTCGGCCTTCATCCACAGCTAAGACTACGACATGATTGAGCATGGAGACATTTGCACCTACATCTCTCCAACACCCACATATGAAGAGATGCCCCAATTCCCATGTGAGTGACTCCACCATATGTGACATTGAGTGCATTTCCTATGAGAGGATGAGTGTGACCACCACTAGCCCCACACTTGAGAGCATGCCACACATCCTATGTGAGGTTGAGAGCCATTTGAGTGACTCCACCAACCATATGAGTGAGAGCATCATACCAGGAGCGAGTGAGCCACAACACTTACTGAGTGGGGTAGTTGACACGGCACGTGAGGCCACTATGATTTCTAACGACTTACCCTCTACTCGAAGTGTATTTTCTTCTTTGGTGATAGGTCTCCTACATGACGACATGCCTATCCTCGACGAGTCCATACCCCCAATGGACACAATGGTGGTCATGGTGGACGATGATGCACCCCCACATGGTTCCATCAAGATGAAGATGACAATGAGTGGATCTTCGACACCTCACCTACAACACATGAGCGATGCTCCTAAGGTAACATAGGTGATGGTGCTTCTCTTGTCCCACTAGTGGACAATCTCACTAATGATTGCTTGCATGATGTTGATCCACATATTCCCATGCTTCATGCTAGTGCGACTTCTTCATGTCATGACTTACCAATTTATGATGAATACATGATGAGCATGTTGAGGTGCCTAGTTGTGATGCTATGCTCCATAGAATATCATGTGAAATTTTTTTTGGTCACATCATGTTCGATAACCCTTTAAACTTGTCATATGTTATCAGTGAGATTTCCCATATTGTATCATTTCAATCTCAACATAGTAACTATGCATGCCCCATTAAAATAAATCCCATTTGTACTTATGGCATAGATGATGAGATGATGGTCATTGGCTTTTGTTTTCATGTGATGATATTGCCATGCTTCCTTTACATGATTTGCGCAATTCATCTCCTATACCATGCCATGATCACATTGTTCCAAATATTCATTGTTTTGAATGTTTTCAATATTCTCCATGTGATGTTTCCACTAATGATCATGAGGAGAGCCCCATCATTTCCTCACACATATTAGGAGATTTTGATGCATTCCATACATTGCATGATTCTCATAATTGCTTGCACCATATGCATTCCATGAATAACAATGCTCTAGATATTTCCCATGATGCATTACACAATTTGAGTCTCCATTATGTCATACATAATAAAAAACCTATCATGATGGATGACATGTTTCTATATCACGCATCTCATTTATTTGAGTATTGGATATTTTGTGCTAACCAACACAAGCACGTGCGCATCATGATGGATGATGTGTACATATACCACACACACACACACATTTTTCCCTTTGTCTTTGTTTTGTGTAGGTACTCACGTATAATCGTCAACCTCTCAATCCCAAGAGTTAACGAAACAAGCTCTTGAGAGCAACGACACTTTGGGATCCCGCGGACTACCATTACCACCGTTCCATTCACGAAAGAACTATGCGCATCTCTTTTACTTGGCTCTCACACGGCTCTAGGCTATTTACCATTTGTCACCTTATGTCCATTATATTGTGTTCACTTTGCATGTTATGCCTCTTTACATGATTTTGCCATGCAATTCTGACCCTTGCTTGCATCTACCCATGATTCACCATTATGCTACTCCTATGTGTATTTGCATGCTTGGTGGAGACCCTAGTAGCTATTGCCATGATTTCTTTGTGTCCCATGCTATTGATGCTTGTTGTGGTGGGAGACTCATGATGTCCCATTGATATTTACATATGGCCTCTCACCAATACATGGCATATATGATACTTTGCTCATATCCTCCTTTCATGCTTGTGATATGTCATGTGAAATATTCATGCACACTATTTGCACCCATGACATGCTTGCCATGATTCCTTCTAGTACGTTGCGTGTTCGCACTACTAGCTTGCTTGACTTGATCACTATGATTGCTTGCTTTGTCGCATCACCCATGTTCAACTCTTACTCGCTTTCTTGGGTTGATGACATATATGATCTTGCCTCTCACTTGATTTGTCTTGATCATTGTCTCTTGTCTCCATTAGTGGCATCTCTCATATCCCCTATGCTTATTGATCGTGGAGACTTGGACATATTCCATGTGATGCATACTTGTTTGGTTGAGCCTATTGTATTTGGTTGTTCTCACATCATATGCCTCCATACTATGAAATGCTCCTTTGTCCTTTCTTATGATGAGCATGATGCATACACTTGTTAGGTATCTTACCACATGAATGATAGGTTTTGCATTTCCGCTAACCTCATTTGTTTTTCTGAGTGTTTGTCATGTTCTTTCATTTGGAAGGATTCTCAAGGCATTTCCATCACGAGACATATTGGTTATGTGGAGGCATATATGATGTGCAGCACCAACATTCTCGACATCCTCATAAAGGTGAACTCCTTCCCTTTGAGCCACCTTCACATATGCATATTGGATGGGACATACTTTCATTATTATTTGCTTCTTCTTGTCTACATGATACATATATCGGATGGAGGACCGGCATTGAAGATTGGTTCTATGGACCTTCACATTGAGGAGAGCTCGGACTTCTTGGACGCACCTTCGGACCTCCACTCATGCCATGACATCGAGCATTGGTACACCAACACCTCCATATTTATTGATTGTGTTCACACATGTCATGCTCGATGGACATATCATACACATGGCAAATTTGCATCTTATGCATGGATTGACTCACATCATGATTGGCTTATTGCATCTTGTATTCCCATGTCATCCATGATATATGAGCTTGTGCACTTTCTTAGCAAATTTTTTGTGATCTTTCTTGACGGCATATTTATACGTCATGATCATATTGCCCATCATCAATTGCATGATCACATACTCATATTAAGCATCCATTGCCATATTCATGCTATTGATAAACCTTCTCTCTGTGACATCATTTTGCACCGTGGTTGCATTGATCACATTCACAATACATTTGTGTGCACAATGAATGCTTTTGCTCCCGTGATCACATTCACAATGAATGCTCCAATGAATGCATTTGTGCGCACAATGAATACATCTCATTCCATATCATCTTGCTAAGCTTCATGTGTTTTGTCAAGAACATTCTTGCCGCACGGACTCATACTTCTTTGATGGACACTTTGCGTGTGCTAACCATTGTATTTTTGAGTGTCGTTTGTGTTTGCTTTTCTTGCATGTATACCACTCTGGCGACACCTTGGAGTACTTTGATTGCGCAATGTCTTCAACTTCATCCAACTACAAGTCTGTCCACAACAACCGTTTCCATGGTGATGAGGATCACGATCCAAGGTCGGATCTTCCCCAAGGGAGGGGCGATGATGCGGAGCATACTACGATCATCCCCATCTACACTCGAGCATACGCCATTGGACCTAAGGTGAACTCTCTCTTTTACGAATCTTCCCTTTCCGCATGTAAGACATGGATGCTACTTCAAGCGCGGACCTTGTGCATACTCAGGTACACACGAGGAGACCATGGAGAGCCCAAGGACCAAGGCCAAGCATGCGCGGAAGCGAAGGAGGGAGAAGGAAGAAGAGTCAGCTGCTACAGCGGCCAGACATCTGACCCTTGCCCCGGAAATCCAGCATCGGCTATCCAGAGAATACCAGGAAGAACCGGCGCAGCCCGGACATCCGGACATCACCCCGGACATGTGGCTCCTCCTGAAGTCCCGGACATCCAGCCCCTGCCCCGGAAATCCGGCCCCTCCATCACCGAATGCCACTAGAAGACCCAGGCCAGCCCGGACATCCGGCCTCCCAGCCTGGCATTCGGCCCATCATGAAGCCCCGGACATCCGGCCCCCAGCTCAGACATCCGGCGCCTGTGTGCACATAGTGAACGAGCCAAGGGCCCATGTATCCCCCCTCTCACTTATCCCTTTGTGGGCTAACACTATATATAGACCCCCTCCTCCTCCTAGTTAGGGTTAGCGTTGTGATTTCTCATTTGAGAGATAGAGCCTCGCTCATCCATATCGGATCTACTCCTTGAGAGAGACCGCAGCCCCTCAACGAAGAAGATCCTCCTTGGATTCAAGACCCCCTCTTGGGTGGCCCCATCAAGACCTCCTCACGGAGAAGACCGATTACCATTTGTATCGTCCCTTGTTGATCATAGATCTTGTATCTCCTTTTGTGTTCATGGATCTAGCACATGTGTGATCATACTTGTTGTTTTGAGTGTTCTCTTGTGTTCCCCTTGTGACCCCCCCCCCCCATGTTTCCCCTCGTGTTCTTCGTGTTCTTTGCGGGATCCGCTCCTTTCATGAAAGTTTGGCCATCTAGGGTTCCACCCTACATTAGGTGGGATGGTAGCTGCATGGGAACGGCGGTAGAGTCTTGGCAGATGTGGGCCTAGCTGCGGCCCCGCGGATGTTTTCGGCAAGAGTCTTGCCGGGGCCCCGGCAAGGGTCTTGCCGTGGCATCGTGGTTGTCCCCGGCAAGAGTCTTGCCGGGGGTCTCGTGGGTATCCTTGACAAGGATCTTGCCATGAATCGTCGTCTTCTGGTTGTCATCTATCTTGTGTGCTTCTAGTTTCCACAAAGATCTGCATGCCACCATGGAGGTGCCTCCCGAGCCTTGGTTCCAAAGTGTTCGGTGGTGTTGGAACCCTTGGGCTCAAGGGTGGCAGCTCTGCTGGTGTTGGGCAAGTTGCCCCAGCAAGGTTCTTGCCGGGGCCGTGGAGGCCGCCCCGGCAAGGGCCTTGCCGGGGGGGCTCACCTCGCCCTTCTGCTCTTCGTGTTTCTAGCTTGGCGTTGCTCCGGTTGTCTTGTGGCTTTGCTTCCTTCCTTTGTCCCGCTAGGTGTGGCCGTAGGCGCGGCTCCAACTGCCCGCGCACAAGTAAAGGGGTACAAAATAGGACCCCTCCTATTGTGCACCGACAGGAGCCCCCGGGCCTGGGCCATACATAAGCAGGACACATTGTTGGGCTTGGCCCAAAACGGTGCATGGTCATGTGGGGCCTAGTTGTACTGCAGTAACTCCCTCGCCCGTCGCACTTCCCCATGACCTGTGTTGAATGCGCGGGATGGGGGTCGTGCATGATGTGGGGGTCATGCGTGGGGCGGTTGCTGCCCTCATGCATCACGTCGTAGTAAATGGTAAAGAGGCGGCCCGCGCCTTCCCCATAAAAGGGAGGAAAGCGTAGGGGCGCGACTCATTTACTAGGTGGACTCGGGTCGCAGCCTTCAAGGTGCATGCGCCCCATGGTCACGGGGTGGAATGCGGTCTCTTCAGTTGTCCTCTTGATTCTGGTTCGCTTGCCA
Source organism: Triticum aestivum (assembly GCF_018294505.1). Taxonomy (NCBI): domain Eukaryota; kingdom Viridiplantae; phylum Streptophyta; class Magnoliopsida; order Poales; family Poaceae; genus Triticum; species Triticum aestivum. Next base: position 224,948,262 of record NC_057794.1, on the reverse strand, counting down.
CATGTCCTCCATGCCCCGAGGAGGGTAGGTGGTGGACGCGGAGGGCACAAGCCATAATGTGGAGACGGGAAACTGGGTCATCGCTGATTGGAGTAGCGGGTCGGTTCTGATTCCCTGCACCCCTTGGCGGCCAGATTGGTCGAGCGGGGTGGCCGAGCCTCGGCCCCACCTCATTATAATAAGAAGGGGAGGGGGACGGCGTCCTTCGATCCTTCAGCGCTCATCTCCTCCGCCTCGACTCCTTTCCTCGTTTCGTCATGGCGAGCGGGCGTGCTGGTGCTCCAATGGCGGCGACGAGAGCTCCGCTCGACAGCGTGCCCTTCCTTACCAAGAGCTCGTGGCGGCAGAGCTGGCCGCGAGAGGAAGAGGGAGGGGGCGAGGCCGAGGCCGTCGTGGCGCTCGGGGAGGAGGAGGACGGGGTGGCGCACTAGCTTCGCCTCCGCCTACGGCCCCTCCTCCAATGGAGGGACATGTCGGAGACCAGCCCCGCGAGTTCTACTTTAGGCTGCGCGGGCCGGTGCGCGGCCGTCTTCATCTCCCCACTCAGTTTGCTCGGGAGATGGAGCTTGAACCACCTCAGGCCTTGAGGCTGCATATGCGGGGTTGCAGGTATGGCAGCTTGGGTCGACATCGACTTCCCAGCTCCTCATGTTATGTATCTCCGCCGTGGATGGAAGACCTTCGCTCGTGCCCATAGCCTATCGGAGGGGCTTGTCCTCCAATTCAAATTGATGGAGGACGGCCTGCTCTCCATCAAGTTCTTCAGGCTCTTGGGAACTCGCTCAAGGTGTTGTCTAGAGAGCTCCTCTGACGGCAAACCCTCCTCCTCGAGCGGGAGTGACGAGGAGGACAGCGACAACGATGACGAGGGCGTAAAGCGAGAGGACGTCGACTCCGACTCTGACTGACCACGCCGCCCCCCTCCCTCGGCCTCGCGCCCTGCCGAGGGTCTTCCTTGTCAAGCTCTCCATCGGCGCGTCCCCCGCCGCTCCCTTTTTGCCTTCACCTACTGCACTTGGGAGTAAAGGGGCAGGAACGGAGATCACGGGGAACCTATCTTTCTTTTTAAATTGTAGGCACTCACCAAATCTTAATTTCTATATAATGTAATCTCTCGATCCCATGCTTGTATCATGTAACCTTTGTACTTGCATCAACATATTAATGAAAAATTCTAGTCCCACCGGTAACTCGTGCACGTGTATGTTCGTGCGGAGGCGAAATGCCTCCTTAGTGTAAATAAACGAGTCCTTCCGGCAAGCCACCTTGCTGGCGCCCCTTGCGCCTGCCGGAGAATCACATCTGTCGGGTTACAGACAAAGGGCCCAACCCCCCATCCACCTCTTTTTGACAAGGGTCACCAAGACCATTCTGACCGAAGCAGTGTTTGAGTCGGAAATGGGAGCCCCCGAGTCCTTAAAGACGAGTGGCGAGATTTTCAAATGCACAAGTCACAGGTTACAAATACGAATGGGCAAGAGGTAAACTTTATCTGTTTGGTTTGCCGGGGATCGCCGTGCCGGGCGGTCTTCTCAACTTCTTGCAGGAGCCGGGTCCTCGGCAGGATCGTGCGTCTTTGCCGTGACTAGAAAGAAGTGAGGACAAAAGCATGGAACCTCGATGGTTCACTAATATTTACTAGAATCAAAAAGTTGTATAGTACCCTGGACAAGCATGCATATAGGTATATACACAAACATGGAAATCAACCGGAAACTTATACATACTAAGGGATTCCATTTCCCTGACTGCGCACATGGACTGCGCCTGGCTCCATACATGGTTTACATGCCTCGGCGGCAAGGCTAATACGAAACGGGGGTTGCCGGGGCTCCTGGCAACCGCGCCTTAGGGGTAAAACTTGCGAAGATGTTCAATATTCTAGGAGTTGCTCACCGGAATGCCATCTTCAGTCTCCAGGCGGACTGCGCCAGGCCTGGTAACTCGTATTACCCGATAAGGGCCTTCCCACTTTGGTGTCAACCTGTTTGGATTCTTGGGGGATTGGATCTGCCCAAGAACAGGGTCGGCTTCCTCAATGCTTCGGGTGTGAACCTTGCGGCTATGATAGCAGCACAAGGCTTGTTGATATCGAGCGGCTCGCACAACAGCCCAAACACGATCTTCCTCAAGGAGCGTCGCATCATCTTGGCGCAACTGCTCTTGCTCAAGCTCATCATAAGAGAGCACTCAAGGTGACATGTATATGAGTTCAGTGGGGAGAACTGCTTCTGCCCTGTATACCAAGGCAAAGAGTGTCTCGCTAGTGGCTCGATTTGGTGTCTTCCTGATTGACCAAAGGACCGATGGCAACTCATCAATCCAGTGCCTTCCGCACTTGTGTAGCTTGTCAAAAGTCCTAGTCTTGAGGCCCCACAGCACTTCCACATTCGCCCTCTCAGCCTGGCCGTTACTTCTGGGATGGGCAACAGAAGCAAAACATACCTTGCTGCCGAGGTCTTGAATGTACTACATGAAGGTGTGGCTCGTGAACTGCATGCCATTGTCGGTGATGACTCTGTTAGGCACACTGAAACGACAGACTAGTCCCTTGAAGAACTTGATGGCTGACTGTGCAGTTACCTTTCTCACTGGCTCCACTTCCGACCACTTTGTGAACTTGTCGATCGCGACGAACAAGTACTCAAAGCCCCCAGCAGCACGGGGAAAGGAGCCCATTATGTCGAGCCCCCAAACCGAAAATGGGCAGGAAAGAAGGATTGTCTGAAGATCTTGGGCGGGTTGATGAAGCTTCTTTGGATGGAACTGGCACGCTTCACACTTGGTTACTAGCGCAGTTGCATCCTGGAGGGCGGTGGGTCAGAAGAAACCTTGCCGGAACGCTTTGCCGACAAGAGCCCTTGACCCTATGTGGGAGCCACACATGCCTCCATGTATCTCTTCCAACAGCCTCAGTCCATCCTCTCGAGGAATGCACTTCAATTTCACACCGTTCGGTCTTCTCCTATAGAGGGCATCATCCACGAACTGGTACATGCTGGACCGGCGGGCTACTTTCTCTCCTTCTTCCTGCTCCTCGGGGAGCTCTCCTGTTTGGAGGAAACGGACGGTGGGCGGCGCCCATGCCGGAGCCTGGGGCTCGACGGCAAGGACTAAAGGCTCATCTTCGGCCGTAAGGGCAGCTGCTTCTATGGCCAGGGCGTGAGGCCCTGCCAAGGGTTGCTGCCCTCCGGCAAGCTTGGGACTCCCGGCAACGTCTTTGTCGGCGGCTGCTGGGAGCTCAGTGGGAAAGTACTTGCCAGGGCCCGCCTTCCTTCGTTTGTTCTGTCCTGCCGATGGTTCAACGGATGGGTGGTTAACTGAAGCACAAAGGTACCTGGTTCCACGGGCAACTTGAGGGCAGCACGCTTTGACAGGTCGTCGGCAATGCCGTTCTCCACTTGGGGAACATGCTCTGCTTGCAATCCGTCAAAGCGCTCTCCCAACTTCCTCACTTCATCCACATAGGCCTCCATCAACGAGCTCTGGTAGTTCTTGTTTACTTGCTTGATGACGAGTTGCGAATCACCTCTAATGATGAGCTTTCTGATTCCAAAGTCTGCGACGTTCCTGAGACCAACCAACAACCCCTCGTACTCCTTCGTGTTGTTTGTCGATTTTTCCCGGGGAAAGTGCACTTGGATTATGTACTTGAGGCGCTCTCCGGTGGTGCGATGAGCAATACGCCGGAACCAGCACCTTGGAGTGAGAAAGCTCCATCAAAGTACATAATCCACTCACTGCTCGTCTCCTTGCCGGGGAGGGTGGTCTCTTGAATCTCCTCGTTGGGCGTTGCGGTCCATTCTGCTATGAACTCTGCCAGGGCTCGACTCTTGATTGTTGAAGTGCTTTCAAACTTGAGGCCAAAGCTCGACAGCTCCAACGACCACTCCACAATCCTCCCAGTCGCATCCGGGTTGTGCAAGATTCGTTGCAACGGGAGGCGCGTAACGATGGTGATCTCATGTGCTTGGAAATAGTGGCACAGCTTTCTCGAGGCCATGAGGAGGCTGAAAAGTAGGTTCTGTATACTAGAATATCTTGACCTAGCCCCCTGCAAGAGGGAACTGACAAAATAAACTGGGTGCTGCACCATCTTCTTCTTCTGTCCTACTTTGCTCATTTGCTCAGACTCTGCCTTGCCGGGATCAGGTCTTGCCAGGGGTTCCGTCTTGCCGGTGTCAGACCCTGCCGGGGATGGCCCCAACCTGCCACCATATGGTTCCGCTGCTACAGCCGCCTCTTCCTCAAGTTCCCTCTGCGCCACCAGTGCGGCACTGGCCACTTGCTTCATTGCTGCCAAGTATAGCAGCAATGGCTCTTGCGGTTTGGGCACGACTAGTATCGGGGTGGAGGACAGATACCTCTTCAAATCTTGTAGTGCAGCCTCTACCTCTGGAGTCCACTTTACTGGACCTTCCTTTTTCAAAAATTTGAAAAAGGGGAGGGCGCGCTCAGTGGATTTGGAGATGAATCTACTCAGGGCGGCAACACAGCCGGTGAGCCTACGAACGTCTTTGACCCGCTTCGGTGCTTCAATCTGCTCGATCGCCTTGATCTTGTCGGGATTTGCTTCAATTCAGCACCGAGACACAAAGAACCCAAGAAGTTTGCCGGACGGGACACCGAACACGCACTTCTCTGGGTTGAGCTTGAGGTTGATCTTACGCAGATTTGCAAATGTTTCTTCTTGGTCTGTACGAGCATGGCCCTGTCCTTGGTTTTGACCACTATATAATCCATATAGGATTCCATATTTCTATGTAGCTGGGGCTCAAAACCAATTTGGAGCACTCAGGAAAATGTCGAACTGGCGCTCTTCAACCCGAAAGGCATCCGTACAAAACAGTACGTACCACATGGGGTGATGAACGTGGTCTTCTCTTCATCTTCTTTCATCATGAAGATCTGGTGGTATCCTGAATAGGCATCGAGGAATGACAGCAGGTCACACCCAGCAGTGGAGTCTAGAATCTGGTGATGCGTGGCAAGGGGAAATGATCCTTTGGACAAGCTTTATTGGTATCTGTGTAATCAATACACAGCCTCCACTTCCCATTTGCCTTATGCACGACCACCGGATTGGCCAACCATGTGGGGTGGAGTACTCCTCTAACCAGGCCTGCCGCCTCCAACTTCCTGATCTCTTCTATGATGAACTCTTGTCGCTCCAAAGCTTGCTTCCTGACCTTTTGCTTGACGAGCCGCGCATGAGGACAGACAACAAGATGGTGCTCAATCACCTCCATGGGAACGCCGGGGATGTCGGATGCTTGCCATGCAAGCACATCAACATTCGCCCGCAGGAAGGCGAAGAGCAGGCTTTCCTATTTGCTGTCGAGGGTGGAGCTTATGGTGAAAGCCCTGCCAGTGTCGTCCTCTTTGATGGACACCTTCTTGGTTTTCTGTTGGTGCAGCTTTGGACTTCTTACTATTGACGGCGGAGCTCTCTAGCACGTCCTCAACGGGAGCGCAGCACTCCGAAGAGGTGCACTTGCCGGAGTGGGTGCAAGAGGTCTCGCCGGAAGAGGTCTTGCCGGAAGGGGTCTTGCCGGCCTTCTTCTTCCCTGGAGCTTCTGCAGCAGGGGTAGGTGTCTTCACGGTAGCTGTTGTGACTGCCTCTCGGTAAAGTTGATGGGCGCAGATGAGCGCATCTTTCTTGTCGGAGGGGACGGTGATGATGTCAACGGCCCTGGCATCTTTAACGTGTTGTAGGCATAGTGGGACGCCGCCATGAACTTGGCCAGCGCTGGGTGGCCAAGAATCCCATTGTGTGGCAAGGGGAACTCGGCGACATCGAAGACGATCTTCTTCGTCCTATAGTTCAGCTCGCCTCCAGACGTAACGGGCAGCATGATTTTACCTTTAGGCTAGCTCCTTCCTGGGTTGACCCCTTGAAACGTGCCCGTCTCTTCGAGGTCTCCATCAGGAATATGCAGCTTCTTGATCACAGCGGGCGAGATCAAATTCAGACCGGCCCCACCGTCAACCAGCACTTTCGTCACCTTGAGGTTGCGTATCATTGGTGAGACCAACAACGGCAAACACCCGACCGCAGTTGTGCGATCAGGGTGATCCACTTTGTCAAAAATGATGGGCGTGCGGGGCCACTTCAGGGGCTTCTGGGCATCAAACGACGGCTCTACTGCAGCGACCTCACGCGCCCACTACTTCAGCTGGCGGTGTGAGGTGTGCAATGAGGCGCCACCATTGACACACATGGCCTCTGTAGCCTTTTGGAACTCGTTCCCGCCGGACTTGTCATCCTCGTCGTGATCATCCTTCTCTTTCTTGTCACGGCCCCGAGCGGGCCTCTCTTGTTGGTTATCTTTGCCGCGGCGACCCCCTTGGCCGCCATGCTTCTTATCGGGTCCCTCCGTACCACCCTAACCTTTCTCCTTGTCTCACCTTTCGTATTCAGCCTTCTGCTTTTCAATAAGTAGCTCAACTTGTCGGCAGTTCTGGAGGTCATGGCCATTGGTGCGGTGGATATTGCAGTACTGCTTGTCGGAGCCTCCTGGCTTGTTGGCAGCCGCCAGGGCCAAGCAGGCGGCACACTGGCAACCTCCTTGCCGGGGTCGTCAGCCTTGGCCTTTTTGGCGGCACCGAGCTCGTCGGATCCCTCAACAGCAAGCACAGTCTTGCCCTTGCGCTTCCTGTTGCGGCGCCGGCCCTTCTTTGTCGGAGCGGCGGTGTCTTCGTCTGTGGAGTCGATTTCCGCACCGGCGTCCTCACCAGGGAACTTCCTCCCCTCTTCAGCTCGAGCACATCTATCGTCTAGAACATAAAGTTCAGCCACATCCTTGACCTTGTTCATCGCCAACTCTTCATGCATCTTGCGGTTGCGCTCATTCTGATGGAATGCGCTAATAACTACGGCGTGATGAACATCTGGGATGTTGTACTGCACTCGGCTGAACCTCTGTATGTACTTGCGCATGTTTTCTCCTTCTTTCTAGGGGGTGATGTGCAAATCTCTTGCCTGGCCATGAGCTTGGTGGCCTCCAGTGAAGGCGCCAACAAACTCATGACACAAATCCGACCAAGAAGAAATGGAATCTACTGGCAAGTGCATCAACCATGACATGACATTTGGTTTGAGTGCCAATGGGAAGTAATTGGAAAGCACCTTGTCGTCACGAGCTCCAGTAGCTTGCATCGTGATGGTGTAGATGCTCAGGAACTCCGACGGGTGGGTCTTGCCATTGTACTTCTCGCCAACATCGGGCTTGAATGTGCAGTGGGAGGGCCACTAGAACTGCCGTAGCTCTCGGGTAAAGGCTGGACAACCCACCTTGTAAGGAGGTCGCCGGGCCCCCCCGGCGCTGGGTGGTCCATAGTAGGCCCGCACGCCGATCTGACTGATGGCGCGTCTCCCGTCGTCGTTCGATGGTAGTTCGAGCATCTTCTTGGGCTCGTTCCCGAAGGACTTGACGTTGGTCGTGGCGGGTTCACGGGTCGGACGACGCGGTGGAAACATTGTCACTGACGTCGGGTCGACGGGCCGGTGGTTGTTGTTGCGGTCACGGGGGGGTGCATCGTGGTCGCAGCATCTTCGGTCCCCCCACCGCCCGCGTGCGCCGGCTCGTCAGGACGCTGCGAGGGTCCCGCTGGGAGTGGCTCGTCTTTGTTGGCGAAGCTGACAAGGCTTCGGATGGTGGTTCTCGACTTGTCAAGCTTCTCCACAGCGGGGGGGGGGGGGTCGAGGAGCAGCTGCACACGCGCCAACACTTCTACTGGCATAGGCGGCGGCGAGATCTATGTAGACTGTGATGTGCTCCGACTTCTAACCAGGTGAGAAGGTGTTCTGTCACGGTCTTGCGGTCGCACGCCGCCTGCACCGGCGTCTGAGCGCGCACGCTGGCCTGGTTCGTCCTGCGAGTGGCACATAGGGCTCTTTCCGCGGCGGTGCCCGGGGGCTCCGGCATCGCAGTGTTGCTCATCGCGCGCGGCCTAGGAAGGGCACGACGCGGGCGCCAGCTGGGGTGCCGTAGAAGTTGTTGCGCCGCCCGTGGGTAGCACGGCCCCTCCCCCAGACCCAGCGGCATGTGGCTCGTCGTCTTGGATTCGAACGACGCCGCTCGCCTGGCTCCGATTGCCAGAATGTCGTGGATGCTCGCGGGCCACGTCCCCGGCCCCATCCATGAACACCCGGCCGTCTGCTCGCGCTGGCGTGGACGGGACGGCCCCGTATGAGCCGATCGCTGTTGTGACGCCCCCGATTCAATCATACACTAATCATACACGCAAACGTGTATTATCAAGATCAGGGACTCACGGGAAGATATCACAACACAACTCTAAAAATAAAATAAGTCATACAAGCATCATATTACAAGCCAGAGGCCTCGAAAGGCTCGAATATAAGATCTCGATCATAGACGAGTCAGCGGAAGCAACAATATCTGAGTACAGACATAAGTTAAACAAGTTTGCCTGAAGAAGGCTAGCACAAACCAGGATACAGATCGAAAGAGTCGCTGGCCTCCTGCCTGGGATCCTCCTAAACTACTCCTGGTCGTCGACAGCGGGCTGCATGTAGTAGTAGGCACCTCCAGTGTAGTAGGAGTCGTCGTCGACGGTGGCGTCTGGCTCCTGGACTCCATCGTCTGGTCGCATCAATCGGGTATAGAAAGGGGGAAAAGAGGGAGCAAAGCAACCGTGAGTACCCATCCAAAGTACTCGCAAGCAAGGAGCTACCCTACGAATGTATGCATTGGTATCAAATGGAATAAGGCTATCATATGTGGACTGAACTGCAGAATGCCGGAATAAGAGGGGGATAGCTAGTCCTGTCGAAGACTACGCTACAGACCACCTCCATCTTGCAACATGTAGAAGAGAGTAGATTGAATTTCTCCAAGTAGCATCGCATAGCATAATCCTACCCAGCGATCCCCTCCTTGTCGCCCTGTCAGAGAGCGATCACCGGGTTGTATCTGGCACTTGGAATGGTGTGTTTTATTAAGTATCCGGTTCTAGTTGTCATAAGGTCAAGGTACTGCTCCAAGTCGTCCTATTACCGAAGATCACGGCTATTCTAATAGATTAACTTCCCTGCAGGGGTGCACCACATTTCCCAGCACGCTCGATCCCCTTTGTCCGGACACACTTTCCTGGGTCATGCCCAGCCTCGAAAGATCAACACGTCGTAGCCCTACCTAGGCACAACAGAGAGGTTAGCATGCCGGTCTAAATCCTATGGCGCAGGGGTCTGGGCCCATCGCCCATTGCACACCTGCATGTTGCGTACGCGGCTGGTGAGCAGACCTAGCAACCTCCATTACAAAGGAAGTTGCGTTATGCGGTCCAACCCGGCGCGCGCCGCTCAGTCGCTGACGTCACGAAGGCTTCGGCTGATACCACAACGTCAAGTGCCCATAACTTTTCCCGCGTAGTTGGTTAGTGCATATAGGCCAGTAGCCAGACTTAGATCAAATGCCAAGATCTCGTTAAGCGTGTTATTTTGAAGTAACCGCGGACGCCGACCAGGGCTAGGCCCACCTCTATCCTAGGTGATCTCAACCTGCCCTGTCGCTCCGCCTCAAAGTAACAGTCGGGGGCCATCGAGAACTCAGGCCCACCACTACCTGGATGGAGCCACCTGCCCCTTCAGCCCCCACATCAAATCACTTGCGGGTACTCAACGAGCCGACCCGACTTTAGTCACCACCTGTATAGCATGTATATATGTATAAGTATATACCCGTGATCACCTCCCGAGTGATCACGGCCCGATAGTATAGCATGGCAGACGGACAAGAATGTAGGGCCACCGATGATAAACTAGCATCCTATACTAAGCATTAGGATTGAAGGTAAAGGTAACAACAGTAGTAGCAAGGACATGCTATGCATCAGAATAGGATTAACGGAAAGCAGTAACATGCTACACTACTCTAATGCAAGCGATATAGAGAAGAGTAGGTGATACCTGGTGATCAAGGGGGGGCTTGCCTAGTTGCTCTAGCAAGAGAGAGGGGTCGTCAACACCGTAGTCGTACTGGGTAGCAGCGGCATCGGTCTCGGTGTCTAGCGAGAGAAGAGGGGGAAGAAACAATAAATATTAAGCAAACAGATGCATGACGATGCATGACATGATAAAGCGTGATGCTAGGTGTGCCCTAACACGGTATGAGGTGGTACCAATGAAGGGGGGAAACATCCGGGAAAATATCCCCGGTGTTCTGCATTTTCGGACAGACGAACCGGAGGGGGAAAGTTGCGTGTTCGCTATGCTAGGGATGCATGGTGGACGAACGGGCTGCGTATCCGGATTCGTCTCGTCGTTCTGAGCAACTTTCATGTACAAAGTTTTACCATCCGAGTTACGATTTATTTTATATTAATTTTCATAGTTGTAAACATTTTCTGAAATTTCTGGATTTAATTTAATTCAAAAATAAAAATGAAATGCTAGGTGCACCCAACTCTGAGCTAGCCTCAGTGGATGATAGGTGGGCCACTGCCCAATCAGCAGCCTGGTCAACTGTCAACTGCCCAATCAGCAGTCAACTGGGTTGACAGTTGACCTGGTCAAACTGATCAGTGGGGTCCAACTGTCAGTGTGTCACTATTTTAATAGTGTGTTTAAAATAAACTAATTAGTGGTGGGCCCCGGTTGTAAGTGGGACATAATTTTAACAATGTCTTTAATTGATTAGGTTAGACTAATTAGCAAGTGGGGCCTACTATCAGTGAATAATTAGTGGGGGGAGTTATTTACTAACCTAATTAGGAGTTAGCTCCTAACTACACAGGGCCGGCTCTAGCGGCTGGGCTCACGCGCCAGCACGCACCAGGGGGAGCGACGGCGGCCACTAAGGGCACGCACGGGCGGCCGGCCAAGCAAGCGGGCGACACGAGTGGCGGCAGCCACGCGGGAGGGCGTGGCCCGGCCGCAGGAGGCACACTCGGGGGGGCGCCACCAGGGGGAGCCGCAAGCGGGGGCGAGGCAGGACCGGTACGGCGGGTGCAGCCGGCAACCGACGAGTTGGGCGAGCGGCCAGGGGAGACGCAGCAGGCGGGGCTTCGACCGAGGCGGTGTCGGCGAGCATCGACGAGGCGTGAGCGGAGCGAGCATGGGGGTGGCCGCGAGCATCGAACAAGCGGTCGGGGGTGCCCGGGGCGCGGTAACTGCGTAGCAGAAGCGGCGAACGCGCGAGGTGTGGTGGACCGGGTAGCGGCGCAACGCGTGACAACAAGCGCAGGGTGGAGGGGCTACACGAGCGGCAGCGGGTGTTGGGCGCGGCCCGACGCGCGTGGGTGGCGTAGCACTCACAGGCACGCGCGTGTCGGCAGGAGGCAAGTCGGGCACGGCGGCTACGGTGAGCAGAGGTGGAGCGCGGGAGCCACGCAGCGCCGGCAGACGAGCAGAGGGGAGGGGACGCGCGCGTGTGCGCTGGGCGCAGCCGGTGCGTCGGTAACGTAGAGGCAGGGGCCGCGCGAGGCGCGATGAGCGAACGTGGTCACGGACAGGGAGGCCGCGTTCGCCCGGACTGCATCTACGGGGCATGGGGAAGATCAAGAGGAGGCCAGGGAGGGTGAGGAGCTCACAGAGGGTGCAGGGTGATGTCTAGAGCAGCCGGGGGAGGGCGAGGACGAGTCGATCGACCCGAGGTGAGCGGCGGAGGCTGTTAGCAATTCTCGATGAAGTCGGCGGCTCATGGGCGTCCGAGCTCGTCCGGGTCCTCGTAGTTGAAGAGGACGACGGGGGCGGTCCTCCAGGGCGCCTCGACTGGCCGTGGGGAGGCCGGTGGCCACGTGTATCACGTGGATGCGGCGGCGGCTACTCTCGGGTATAGAGAATCGAGAGTGGGGAGACAAGTAAGAGGAACGGGAGTGGCTAGGGTTGGGGATGGTCTTATCCACCATGGGCGCCGGCGGATGCGCGACGCGTGGAGGATCCACCCCATGGACGCATGTGCGGCCTCTAGAGCGCCTCGGATGAGCAGTAGGTTGAAGACAAGAGCATTGGTGGGCTGGGCCGTTCTGTACACGCATAGAGCCCAGCAGTGTAGTGGTTCTTTTCCTTTATCCCTTTTCTTTTCTATTTCTATTTTTCTCTTTGTTTTGCCTTTTATTTTAATTAGCAAAAATATTTTTACTAAATATAAAACTCGCTCATTCAAAATAACTCTCTTCCACAAAAAGTTTGACACAAAATAAAATATTTAGGAATTTAATAATTTAAAAGGCATTCAAATATTTGTTTTAGCCACTGTTTTATTGATTTTTGGGCATTTCGAAACTTTATAAAATATGGGCTTCAACATGATAATATCCAGGGATTATCTGCCATGCTTTGAACATTTTAGTTTTGACATTTCAAAATTTTATTTGTCTTAATTGATTTTGAATTCTGAATTCAAACAGGACTGAATCATCGTGAGATTAACTACAGTAATAGCGATGGCATGGCATCATTAGCAGGGAATTACTGTAGCTTGATTATCCGGGCATCACAGCTGTGATCCCCTTTCTCTTGGGGACCATGGTGATAATGAAGTCAGTGTGCTAACCTTCAAACCGGATTTTCAGACCTTGCGCCCCCTACCTGGCGCGCCAAAGATGTCGGGGGAAATGACACCTACGGGATCACGAGGAATCCCTTTTTGCTACGGTTGGCGGGCGCGGGGCTGTGGAAAGAGCGGGATTGAGAGATCAACACGGGGGGGGGGGGATTATCCAGGTTCGGGCCACAAGTGATGCATAATACCCTACTCCTGCTGGTTTCCGTTTATCTGGTGTTCTTGGACTAGCTACAAGGCGTGCAGGGTCCAAAAAATCCGAATCCTCTCTCAGTAAGCCGCGGGCCTCCTTTTATAATCAAAGGGACTTCCACATTGGCACACAGGAGGTGGAAAACTATACCGTAATCGAGTCTATCTCCTGGCACCATAGGACAAAAACATTAATTGCGCTACCGACGTGCCCTTCTTGCTTTATCGGGGACGGCAAGGAAGCTCATCCCAGTTGTCGCCGCCTGGCCTAGCTTTGACGCGCGTCCGAACTGACGAGGCGTGTAGCACCACGCTGGCTCGCTGCTGGGTTGGTGTGGTGGCTAAATCTTCACGAAGATCTGCATGCCACCATGGAGGTCCTTGCCGAGTCGGCCTAAAGGCCGCACGTCGCCACGCAGGCGTCTGCCTAGCTAGTGGGCTGGCAGCTGCATGGGAACGGCGGTAGAGTCTTGGCAGATGTGGGCCTGGCTGCGGCCCCATGGATGTTTTCATCAAGAGTCTTGTCAGGGCCCCGGCAAGTGTCTTGCCGTGACATCGTGGTCGTCCCCGGCAAGGGTCTTGCCGGGGGTCTCGTGGGTATCCTTGGCAAGGATCTTGCCGAGGATCGTTGTCTTCTGGTTGTCATCTAGTCTTGTGTGCTTCTGGTCTCCACAAAGATCTGCATGCCACCATGGAGGTGCCTCCCAAACCTTGGTTCCAAAGTGGTCGATGGTGTTGGAACCCTTGGGCTCAAGGGTGGCGGCTCTGTTGCTGTTGGGCAAGTTGCCCTCGCAAAGTCCTTCCCGGGGCCGTGGAGGCCGCCCCGGCAAGGGCCTTGCCGGGGGGCTCACCTCGCCCTTCCGCTCTTCGTGTTTCTGGCTTGGCGTTGCTCTGGTTGTCTTGTGGCTTTTCTTCATTCCTCTGCCCCGCTAGGTGTGGCCGCAGGCGCGGCTCCAACTGCCCGCGCACAAGTAAAGGGGTACAAAATAGGACCCCTCCTTTTGTGCACTGACAAGATGCAAAGTTGTCATGTGTATGATATGTCCATCAAGCATGACATGTGTGAGCACAATCAACAAATAAGGAGGTGTTGGTGTACCAATGCTCGATGTCGTGGCATGAGTGGAGGTTCGAAGGTGATTCCAATAAGTCCGAGCGCTCCTCAATTTGAAGGTCCATATAGCCAATCTCCAATGTCGCCCCTCCGTTCGCGAGATGTATCATGTAGACTGTAAGTGCATCTAGTGCCACCCCTAGTTGGTTTTGGAGTATTGACGACAAACCTAGTGGAGGGACTAATGTGTTTGTGAGAATTGCAGGATAACACAGGTAAAAGTCCCTCATTGATTCGGTTTTCCTACCAGAGATGACCCCTAAAAATGTATGAAGACATTGAAGTCAAAGGTGGTATATGAAGATATTCACATTGAAGACTATGACAAGAGAAGACACCACATGAAGCCTATGGAGCTCGAAGACTTAGATCTTTCGTAGTTCTTTTTCTTTTGTGTTGAGTCATAGGAACCACCGTACTGTTAAGTGGGGTCCAAGAGAACCAGTCAGACTGACTGAAGTGATGCCTAACCAAAAACCTATGTCTTCGAGTGAAGACTATGAGAGCGAATCTTGTCCAGAGTCGGACAAGTCAGCTTTGCTTGTAGCCCAAGTAAAGTTGCCGTGTGAGTTTGAAATCTGACCGTTGGAACACGTGTCAGTTCCTTAGTGACCCAGGGTCATTTCGGACAAATCAGGTCGGGTTGCCAAGTGGCTATAAATAGCCCACCCCCCACAACCATAAACGGTTGGCTGCTCAGATTGAGAGTACGGCTTTTGTCGTTTGAGAGCAACCCACCTCGAAGCCTTTGAGAGAGAATTCCTTGCGAGGATAAAGCCCTAACCACCCAGAGCCAGAGAGAATTGGGCATCACTTAAGTCTTCTTGTCTGTGTGATCTGAAGACTTATTACACTTGAGGACTGTGCATCCTCCAGCCGGTTAGGCGTCGCGTTCTGAGCATCCAAGAGACATTGTGGATTGCCGGTGAACGAAGTCTGTGAAGGTTTGGGAGTCTACCTTGAAGACTTACCAGAGTGATTGGGCGAGGTCTGTGTGACCTTAGCTCAAGGGGAATACGGTGAGGACTGGGTGTCCTGAGCTGCGTGTTCAGGACTGGGTGTCCGGGACTGTGTGTCCTAAGGTTTAAATACCTAGCCGCCCCAACCAGACGTACAGTTGTCACAGCAACTGGAACTGGTCCAACAAATCATTGTCTTCAACGAGTCACTGGTTTCATCTTCCCTTCCCTTTACTTACTGTTGCTCCTTGTGAAGTCATTGTATGTTTGCACTATCTTTTGTCTTCACTGAGTGACTGCATGTTCTGTATGGCTTCATAATATCTTCCTACCTGATCCTTACTACATTGCTGCTATTAAGTCATTGTGCTTTCACTTCATTGAATACTTGACTATGGCTTGTCTAGTGTAGTCTACCTTCCGCTGCATGGTAATAGGTTTATTTCTATCGTTTGTCTTCATAACTTCCACGTTTTGAAGACTTTCATAAAAATCGCCTATTCACCCCCCCTCTAGTCGATATAACGCACTTTCAATTGGTATCAGAGCAAGGTGCTCCCTTGTTCTGTGTGATTCGGTTTAACCACCTGGAGTTTTAGCTATGTCGACTGCAGGGATAATTAAAGTCTCCGCTGCGTGCCCCGTCTTCGATGGAACTGAATATCCCTACTGGAAGAATAAGATGCGCATGCATCTTGAAGCCATTGATGTCGACCTATGGTATGTCGTCGAAAACGGCGTTCCCAAGGCTGGAGAAGGTGTCACTGCTGCTGACGTCAAGAAATTTGTTCAACTGGACTCTACTGCCAAGAATATCATCTGTGGTCACCTGACCAAAGGACAGTATGGCCGTGTGAGTGCTTTGAAGACATCTAAGCTGGTCTGGGACTGGCTCTCCAAGGTCAATGAAGGCATCTCAACCCAGAGAGATCAGAGAATCAGTGTCCTTCGCAACCTCTTCAACCGCTTCAAGCGAAATGACAATGAGAATGTCCAGCACACTTTTGACCGACTCACTGACATCACAAATGAGCTTCAAGCCCTCGGCGCTACTGAGATCACCAAACATGAAGTCGTCAAGACACTACTGAGATCACTTGATAGTTCGTTTGACATCCTAGCCCTGATGATTCAAGAACGTCCTGATTTCAAGACACTCGATCCATCTGACATACTTGAGAGGCTCAACACACATGAGTTTCAGCTTTCTGAGAAAAGAGATATCTACGGTCCAAACTATGGGCGAACTCGTGCCTTGAAGGCAAAAGCTGTCTCCTCATCTGAAGAAGAATCTGACAGCAGTTCTGATGATCCTGAAGACATTGGAAGAGAACTTGCTATGCTTGTGAAGAAGTTCCAAAAATTCACCAAGAAGAAAGGCTTCAGAAAGTCTTCCCGATCAAGCTCAAGGAATGATGAAGCTTCTGCTCACGACTACAAGAAGAAAACATGTCACAAGTGCAAGAAACCTGGCCACTTCATCTCTGAGTGTCCACAGTGGGACAATGAGAACAAAAAGAAGAAGAAGAGCAAGGAATATGACTCTGACGACAAGAAGAAGAAGAAATACTCAAAGTCTTCGTCCAAGTCTTCCTCAAAGTCTTCATCACACAAGAAGAGCTCATCTGGCAAGGCACGTGCGTTTGTTGGCAAGGAAATGGACTCAGAGGAGGAGTCCGCTTCTGAGGAGGCGGAGGTGGAGTCTGAGGAGGAGTCCGATTCAGGCGTCGCAAGTCTGGCTACAGCATACGTTGCCAAGTCCATCTTCAATACTGAAGACAATGACCTCGTCACCGACACCGATGCAAATGACAAGGACTACTCCGCTTCTACCTACTGCTTCATGGCACGCGGTGCCAAGGTAAACACACGCACTACTCACTATCAAACATCTAGTGACGATGACTCTGATTGTGATTCAAAACCCAGCTACAAAACACTTGCTAAAATTGCAACTGAACAGCAGAAAGCTATGGAACATATTCAAAAACTGTTAGACAGAAGCGATGATCTGTTAGGTGCTGAAATGACTCGATCTGAATCCTTAATTGAAGACATAAAAAATCTTCACGTTAAGTATCAGGAACTTGAAAGTCGTCATGAAACTCTCTCAACAACTCATGAAAAGCTTTCCTATGATTATCTTCAAAGGAAGCAAGATCTTGAGAAATTGAGAGCGGTTCATGAAGATCTTCAAAAGGAAAACGAGTCACTTCACTCCAAACAGATCAGTCCCGCTCAGGAAGGATTTGAACCACCATGTCTTAAATGCATTGAGCGTGATAATGCTACTTCTGTTGCTGAATGTTCTACTGCTACTACTGTTGCAATATCTTCAACTGTTGATGTGGTAACTAACCCCTCTGCTGAGGATACCACTGCTATTGCTGATGAGAATGCTAGGTTGAAGACATTGCTTGAAACAGGGATGTACAAAAGTCTTAAAGGGCATCAGACACTATGTGATGTCCTCAAAAAGCAGATTCTGAACCGAAACCCGAGGAAAGAGGGTGTTGGGTTCGTAAGGAAAATGAATGCTGATGGCTCTTACTGGAAACCTGAGCAGTACCCCAAAACCATGTGGGTTGCTGCAAAGGAACCTTCAGCAGACCCATCCAATCTATCTGGCTTCACCTGTGCTAACCCCATTATCATTGATGAATCCTTTGATGCAAACTATATACTGTTTAAGAATCAGAATGGTGAAGTGTTTGCCAGGTACATTGGTACTAACTGCAGGAATGGACCGCCTATGAAGAAGATCTGGGTTCCGAAAAGGTGTCTGGAGAATCTTCCTGTGAATGTCATCATGACACCTCACGTGAAGAAGACAAACCTCAGACCAAAGGCTTCATACGGTCCAAAGGCTTCATACAGACAGAGGACTCACCTGAGTCGCACTAACGCAAATGTTTTGCAGGGAAACCATACTCAGGCATATGAATATGAGAGCGGTTCATCAAACCGCCATGTTCATAAGACCAAGAACTATTCTGCTTATTCTTATGAGTACTATTGTCCGCCTGCAAGACTGTTTGCTAGGGCTCCAAAGCCAAAATTCTCAGATGCTGCACTTAGACTTATTGCTTCTCAGCCACCCTTGAAGATGTGGGTGGCTAAGAAAGCTTAACTCTCTTTTGCAGGGAAAGGTCTCCAGCAGAAAACCAAAATCGTCTGACGCCATTGCTGGGGACCTTAAACATCTTGTAGGGCGCAAGATCAAATGCCCGAATGGTCTTACTATGTACTTCGTTCCTGAATCGCTTGCTACTCTCCCTATTAGTCCTAATCTGGATCTAAGCTTTCATAACCCATTGGTTCGTCAAATGTTTTTGCTTCACAATGCTCTTGGTGAAGCCTATCCCCCTAACTGCACTGTAGGGTACGACACCAGCGTCTTCAGAATGGATTATTGATAGTGGGTGTACAAATCACATGACTGGCAAAAGAAGTCTTCTTATGGACTCAACCTTACGTCCATCCGACAAGAGCCACATCACATTTGCTGACACTGGTAAAAGTAAGGTATTGGGTCTAGGTAGAGTTGCAATCTCAAGGGATCAACACATGGACAAAGTCATGCTTGTTGAATCCCTTGGCTTCAACTTAATGTCTGTCTCAATGCTTTGCGATTTGAACATGATCGTAATATTTGGAAAATATCGTTGCCTTGTACTAATGGAATCTGACAAGTCTCTAGTGTTTGAAGGGTATCGAAAAGATGATCTGTACGTAGTAGATTTCTCAGCAGGACCACAGCTTGCCGTATGTCTTCTAGCAAAAGCTTCAGAATGCTGGCTCTGGCATCGGAGGCTTGGGCATGCTGGCATGAGGAACCTCCACACCCTTGCGAAGAAGAAGCATGTCATAGGCATCGAGGGCGTCAAGTTCAAGAAAGACCACTTATGCGGTGCCTGTGAAGCAGGGAAGATGACGAGGGCCAAACATCCTTCGAAGACAATCATGACCACTACTCGACCCTTCGAACTGCTTCACATGGATCTTTTCGGTCCCACTCATTACTCAACTCTTACTACTACTGCATGCCTCTATGGCTTCGTTATTGTTGATGATTACTCTAGATACACTTGGGTGCACATAATCCTTTACAAGACTGAAGTGCAGGATGTCTTCAGACGCTTCGCCAATCGAGCTATGAACAATTATGGCGCCAAGATAAAGCACATCAGAAGTGACAATGGCACTGAATTCAAGAACACTGGCCTTGATACATATCTTGATACCTTGGGCATCACACATGAATTCTCAGCCCCGTACACGCCACAGCAGAATGGCGTCGTCGAACGCAAGAACAGAACACTCATTGAGATGGCCAGAACGATGCTAGATGAATACAAGACCCCAAGAAAATTCTGGCCTGAAGCCATTGATACTGCATGCCATACAATCAATCGTGTTTATCTTCACAAGCTTCTGAACAAGACATCTTATGAGCTCCTTACTGGCAAGAAGCCAAATGTCAGTTACTTCAGAGTATTTGGCGCAAGGTGCTGGATCAAGGACCCACATCACACCTCAAAGTTTGCACCAAAAGCACATGAGGGTTTTATGCTTGGATATGGAAAGGATTCGCACTCCTACAGAGTCTTCAATCTCTTTCATTACAAAGTGGTTGAAACAGTGGATGTGCGGTTCGATGAGACCAATGGTTCACAAAGAGAGCAACTGCCAAATGTGCTAGATGAAGTTCCATCCAGTGAATCAATCAAGCTAATGGGAACTGGAGAAATTATACCTTCTGAAGCTCATCCTGAAGAAGAACTTATCATCTCAGCACCTGATCAACATGAAGACAATGCTCAGCCTGAAGACATTCCTTCTAACAACGACAATGATCAGCAAGAGCAAAGTCTTCGCCCTGTACATCCTCGCGTTGCCAATGAAGTGCAGATTGAAAGAATAATTGATAGCATCAATGCACCCGGTCCACTCACTCGTTCAAGGGCAACTCAGCTAGCAAATTTCTGTGGGCACTTCGCATTCGTCTCAATAACAGAACCCAAGAAAGTTGAAGAAGCCTTCATGGAACCTGAATGGATTCAAGCTATGCAAGAAGAGCTTCAACAGTTTGAGCTGAATAATGTATGGGAACTAGTTAAGCGTCCTGATCCACGGAAGCACAATATAATAGGCACCAAATGGATATACCGCAACAAGCAAGATGAGCATGGTCAAGTTGTCAGAAACAAAGCTCGTCTCGTTGCTCAAGGATATACTCAAGTGGAAGGCATTGACTTCGATGAAACATTTGCTCCTGTGGCTAGACTTGAAGCCATACGCATACTGCTGGCCTATGCAAATCATCACAACATACTTCTATATCAAATGGATGTGAAGAGTGCTTTTCTCAATGGCAAGGTTGAAGAAGAAGTGTATGTTGCACAACCGCCTGGCTTTGAAGATCCAAAACATCCTGACATGGTATACAAGCTCAACAAGGCACTGTATGGCCTCAAACAAGCCCCTCGGGCCTGGTATGACACACTCAAATACTTCCTGAAGAGCAAAGGCTTCATACCTGGTTCCCTAGACCCCACTCTCTTCACGAAGACATATGATGGTGAACTGTTTGTGTGCCAAATATATGTGGATGACATTATCTTCGGCTGCACCAATCAGAAGTACAGTGAAGAGTTTGGATATATGATGCAAGAGCAATATCAGATGTCCATGATGGGAGAGCTGAAGTTCTTCCTCGGTCTTCAAATACGACAACAACGCAACGGCATCTTCATATCTCAAGAGAAGTATCTCAAAGATTGCCTGAAGAAGTTCGGTATGCAAGACTGCAAAGGCTTCACAACACCAATGCCAGCCAAACATCATCTGGGTCCCGACGACAATGGTAAAGAGTTCGATCAAAAGGTATACCGCTCCATGATTGGTTCTTTACTTTATCTATGTGCATCTAGGCCAGATATTATGCTTAGTGTTTGCATGTGTGCTCGATTTCAAGCGGCACCAAAGGAGTCGCATCACTTAGCTGTGAAGCGAATTCTTCGATATTTGGCTCACACCCCAACTCTAGGATTATGGTATCCAAAGGGCTCAGAGTTTGATCTGGTTGGATTCTCGGATGCTGATTATGCTGGTGACAAAGTTGATCGCAAGTCTACATCAGGCACATGTCACTTTCTGGGACGATCACTTGTATGTTGGTCTTCAAAGAAGCAGAACTGTGTATCTCTCTCCACTGCTGAATCTGAATACATTGCTGCTGGATCTTGCTGCGCTCAGCTTCTGTGGATGAAGCAAACACTCAAGGACTATGGCATTCATCTGAAGCAAGTGCCACTTTACTGCGACAACGAAAGCGCCATCAAGATCGCCAACAACCCAGTTCAGCACTCGAAGACAAAGCACATTGAAATTCGTCATCACTTTCTCAGAGATCATGTTGTGAAGGAAGATATTGATATCATACACGTCAACACTGAAGAGCAATTGGCAGATATCTTCACCAAGCCCTTGGATGAGAAGAGATTTTGCAAGTTACGGTGTGAGCTAAATATCCTGGAATCCTCAAATGTCCTGTGATCAGGCACACATCCTAACCCTTATGCATATTGATGACTTAGATGTGCAACACACGAAGTAAAGTATATCTTCAATCAATGAAGACATACATTCTAAGTGTGAATACATTAATGTGGAATTTGACTTCGGAGCGCCACGATAATTGTGCGCCGTGTCTGGGTCTAATACTTCCTATACGGTGGGTAACGCCACCACCAAATGTTCTATTTTGAAGTGTTTCACTCATGACGTTACCTTGCAATGTCTTCACATTTGGTTTGGCTTCGATCTCAACATATCTTCATGATTATCTTCACTATGTTGATTATATATATATATATATATATATATATATTAGTGTTCTGTCCTCTACAGCATTCACTTATAGCTATGTCTTCATTGTTGAATCTTTTGAACTAAGTGAATGTGATCGGACCCTAACCTCTCTATGCTTTCTATCTCAAATTCTATCTCTCCAAATCATATGCATTCTATTGAAACTGTCGAATGTCTTCTCTGCGTCCTTGTCAGCAGAAGATACAGAGACAACCATTAAGTCCGTTTTCAATGCTCATTCCTCCACATGAACCGGAGAAGTAGGAACGACCACCCGACAATCAAGGCGTGCGTGGGACGTGGAACAAACCCCAAAATTCCGCATAATGGCCACGTGTTCCTCAGATGCGAATCGCCAGGGGCACCTGTGTAATAGCGCAGTGCCGCCCATGTACCTATAAATACACACTTCACAGCGGTCATTATCTCTTCTTCCACTCTCGCACGAACCCTAGCGCCACCGCTAGCCCTCGACGACGCCGGCGACGAAGCGCTTCGCTGCCGCAACCTCTCCGACGCCGTCTTCACGCCGACCGCGGACATCGTCCTCTCCGCCGTCGCCGTAGGTGTCCTCCGTCGCCAAGTTAGGGCACGGAAGATCGAACTGCTCGGCCTCATCTTCCACTTCGTCTAGCAGTTCTTAGTGTGGTAAATAAAACTTCCTTTTTACAGCACCGTTGATCCTATGGATTTGTCACTTTCTACCACAAGCAGTTTCTATTCACACAAGTTAGATCTCTCTCATACTGCATCTCATAACATGCCTAGTATATTCACTTATGCTTCACAAAGTAGTTAGATTCCTCACTTGTACTGATCTGTGGATTCGTACAAATCTGGAACCAACTCCTTATCTATGAGTGAATGTCTTCGCAAAATGAGGTCAATGTCTTCTAAACTGATTTATCTTCAAAATCTTCTGAGAATGCATATGACCTCTTCCCCTTCCCTCGCACCTTAATGCTGTCACAGGTACATGTCCGTGGGAGAATCCTTTGGTTCTCATAGTCTGCATTCATTTGCAGAATTCTTACAGCATCACATTAATTCTCCCGAAGCCAGTTCCTGTTGGTCCAGCAAGCGAAAACCTTTGAAGCCTTTGAACGTGTTGAAGCCTTTCAAGTTAAAGTTTATGGCTTCAGAGAAAGCAGCAAGGAAGGGTGGCAGAAAGCGTCGTGGAGAAACATCCAGAGATCTGCCAGATGAACTCTCAGAACTGTACAAGACAGATCCTGAAGAGGATTACAATCAGCGCAAGACCCGAATCCAATGGATTCGAAGATATTGGGCAGAACAATGGTTCAAATACCGATTTGTAACCCAAGAATATGCTGAGAAAAATGCCATCAAGAGACCGTGGGGAGACATCCAATACAAGAATCTTCTACCCAGGTCCAGAGATGAAGCCATTGCTCAAGGCTTCTATCCCTGCATGGTCCGTGGGCCACAGCCAGCTGATGCACACCCATCGTCACTACTATGGTGTCGTGACGACAATCTGTTCAAGCGCAACTTCCAGTTTGCCCAGAACTCAGCGAAGCAGAACAAGAAGACTTTGGGGTTAGACTTCAACCCTGGTCCCTCAGCACCAAGGGCAGATGGCACACGAGATGCAGAACCCAATGTCATCGGTCCTTTCTCCAACCTTGAAGGCCTCATCACCCGCATCTTAGTTCAAGGGACTGCAGTGAATGAGCCTGCAGCTGACGCTGAATCAGAAGAAGCTCCTGCAGCGCCGAAGACAAAGAAGATGAAGAAGCCTAAAGCTTCAAAGCCTGCCCCCTCACCAAAAATCTCAAGGGCGAAGCCACTGGCAACTGCACCTCCTGAAGACAGTGTGCAGTCCGAAGACTTATCTCGCATCTCCAAGCCCCAGAAAGTCAAGATGCCTCTGCCTCACACCGGACAAGAGCTAACTGCTGCTGCCATTCTGCGCAATGACGACATTGATCTGTCAAGTGATGAAGATCTAGCAGATGACGCTCTTGAGCAACTCATCAAGAGCAAAGAAGAAGCAGAAATCTTCAATGATCTGCCTCTCTTTGATGTGACCATCATCCACAACTTCATTGACGAGTGGTTTGACACGCCAAACATCAGCTTTGAAGATCTGCAGCTACCAATTGGCCTCAGTGTCGCCTTCCAAGGCGCCATTGCTTCAGAACTCGCTATTGCCCAGCGCATTGTTGAACTGAAGCAAAAGATTGACTATGAAAAGGCTCAGTTCAAGAAGCATATGGCCAAGCTCAGCGTGCAGGAAGTGAAGAACTTCAAGAGTATGATGCACGAGCTCAAGGAAGCCTTTGTAAAGAAACGTGCAGAAGCTCAGGGTTCGCGTGAGCGCATGAAGACTCTGGCTGACAGATGTGTGCAAGCCTACAATGAGGCTGAGAAGCGCAAGGCCCTTGGGCGTCCTGGCATCGACCCCAGGATGGCCGCAAAGAAGAAGAAGAAGCCTGCTACGGCTGAACCTGACGCACCAAGGCAGGAAGCAGTTCCTATTGTCTTCCCAACTAAAATGACTGGCTCGAAGCCAAAAAGCCGGTCAACAGCTTCAGAGCTCAAGAAGACAAGGACTGCTGAGGCTGAAGCCAGGAAGAGGAAACATTCTGAAGCCTCTCCAACTGCCCCCTCCAAGAAGAAGAGGAAGACCAAGAAAGATCGGGCAGCTCCCACAGAGCCCTTGATAGTTGAACCCATTTCTATGGTCTATCCTGAAGCTGAACGCCAACTGACTATCCATGAGCCTGCTTCCACAGAGGCTCATGAAGCTGAAGACTTTCCAGCAGCTGATCCCATCGCTGCTGAAGACATTGGTCAACATGACAATGTAGAAGATGGTGCAGTCCTTCCTCAGAACAGCGAACTCATCAGCATTGGTCGTCCACTGACGCCAATTGCACAGGATGCTTCATGGGCAGATCGCCCACAAGAGGAAGAAGACTATGAGGCCCAACCCACTCCAACTCCACAGGCGTCGCCCGCGTTGCGCAGGCTTCGCAAAGGTCCAAGGCCTCAAGTCTCTGCTGAAGACAATCCGGCTGCATCAGCCGCGGAAGATGAAGTCCCACAAGTTGCCACTCCACTGTCCCACCAAGAAGCAGTTCTCAAGGAGAACGTGCTTGAAAATCTTGCGGCTGCCACAACCACCAATGAAGCTAATGTGGAGCCCTCCCCAACGGAAAAAGAAGACAGCGAAGCCACTGATCCCGTCACTTCTGTTCCTGAGTCTGCTGCCGGTCCACAGTTCGACTATCATGTTGAGCACAGGCCTCAGGTACAGAAGCCAATCCCAAGATTGCCAAGGTTCCCAGGTCCTGCATCAGCACCTGGCTCCTTCAATATCAATGGCTTCAGGGCAGACAACACATTCTTCGATAGCTCCAGGAACCCCTACTCAAGGGAAAGGATATCATCTGATCGGTTCTGGAGCTATCCTCAGCGAAGCTATTACTCATGCATTCTTTACAACCAAGGTCGCATCTTCCCACACAAGCGCCTTGACATTGAAGCCATAGCTGGTCTGCCTTGTCTGGAAGAAGCTTTGGATTGCTTCAAGGAAGTTGGACTGCTGCCGTTCGTTACTGACCAAGAGCATTGGAATGAAGAGCTGCTGCTCCAATTCTATGCCACACTTCACATCCGCGGGTACAGCAGAGATCCGAAGACTTGGGTCCTGGAGTGGATGACCGGAAATGTTCATCACGAAGCCAATGCATTTGACATCATTGAGCTCACTGGTTTGCCCACTCCTGGCGATCTCTACGAGCATGGCTGTCAGCTGCATAGTGAAGCTATTGAGAGCATCTTTAAGAGGCCGGAACCTGATATGAGTCAGATGCTCAGCATGATGAAGCCATTGCCCCAAGATGCTGCTTATCCAACAGAGTTCTTCGTTGAAGACCTTGAGTATCTGCCACGAACCATCTATCACATCATCAGGCGAACTCTCTGGCCCATCAAAGGGCACTCTCCAAATGCCAAGCTTGAGGGTGCAATGAAGACTTTGGTCTTCTATATTCTTCATGGAAAATGCTTCAATGCACAGGACTTATTCATCCGCCAACTTGCTGCATCGGGCTCTGATCTGTTTGGCTTGAAGTTCTACGCCCCATGGGTAATGCGGCTAATTAAACTTCACTCCGATATCTCATATCAGCCATCTGCTCGCAATCATAGGATTTTTCTGCCTGATGTGGATATCTCTACTGAAGCCATCTATCCTGAGCCTGCAAAGGAACCTCTAAGTCTTCAGAATGCAGAGCATCAGAGTTTCTCACAGAACATTGAAGGAGTTGAAGCAGTCACTCGGGTGTATCCTTTGGCTGGCACTACACGTGCACCACACCCTGCGTCTACTGAAGCCACTGATAGTACAACTGCTCCAAGACCCAAGAAGCGCACTCGTGTTCTCAACGACCGAGAGCTTCTTGTGGCTCTTCATCAGAAACAGGATAGGCATCATGACTGGCTGAAGCGTCAGATGAAAAGCCTCTTGGTGGAAGTTAATCGCATTCGCAATCTTGCCACCAAGAATGCTTTCGTTGCCCATGAAACCTGTCGCCGTACATGGAAAGGGCTAACGATGATGTGTTCTGAAGATGATCTCCAAGAGGATGGCTTCACTGAGCGATTCAAGTTTGACTCCACACCTCCTCGAAGAGCTGTGCTGCTAGGAACTCCACCCCTTGAAGACTCTGAGTTCTCTTCATCTGCTGCAACAGTGACTGCCAGAGTTATCGAGGATGAAGATGATGCTACTTCACCACCACCTCCTTCAGCACGCGTCAACTCTGCTCCAAGCTCTTCAGCACCGCCAAACACCACCAACGACCCTGCTACTTCACCTACTCCGCATGGGAACGAGTAGATGCTCTATGTCTTCAAACCTTTTTGGTCCTTACTGACAAAAGGGGGAGAAGCATATGAGGTTGATAGTCTTCAAGCGGGTCCATATGGGCGGGTGCTTTATATTTTGCTTCGTGCTTACAACTCTCGTTTTGCTACATTTGGTTCTTTGAGTTGTAACACTTAAACTCGATGGTCGTCTGCTACTTATCTGCCACTTTGTTTTGCGATGATAAATTCCGCATGTGCGACGATAAATTCCGCACTTAGATCATTCTGCAGACGTCCATTTTCCATTATGCATGTCATTATCTTCATATACTTTCACATGCATAGTGGATTGTCATCATAAGTTGAAGTGGATCTCCACAAGTACAACCTGCCATGTGCATTTGCATTCCAAAAGCAAATTACCTATATGCACATCTTCAGGGGGAGCCCTTGCAACTTATGAAGACAATTCCTTATCCTTTACAATTTCACAGATTATATTCCCCGTTGAAAACTTCAACTAGTTTGTCATCAATCACCAAAAAGGGGGAGATTGTAAGTGCATCTAGTGCCACCCCTAGTTGGTTTTGGAGTATTGACGACAAACCTAGTTGAGGGACTAATGTGTTTGTGAGAATTGCAGGATAACACAGGTAGAAGTCCCTCATTGATTCGGTTTTCCTACCAGAGATGACCCCTAAAAATGTATGAAGACATTGAAGTCAAAGGTGGTATATGAAGATATTCACATTGAAGACTATGACAAGAGAAGACACCACATGAAGCCTATGGAGCTCGAAGACTTAGATCTTTCGTAGTTCTTTTTCTTTTGTGTTGAGTCATAGGAACCACCGTACTGTTAAGTGGGGTCCAAGAGAACCAGTCAGACTGACTGAAGTGATGCCTAACCAAAAACCTATGTCTTCGAGTGAAGACTATGAGAGCGAATCTTGTCCAGAGTCGGACAAGTCAGCTTTGCTTGTAGCCCAAGTAAAGTTGCCGTGTGAGTTTGAAATCTGACCGTTGGAACACGTGTCAGTTCCTTAGTGACCCAGGGTCATTTCGGACAAATCAGGTCGGGTTGCCAAGTGGCTATAAATAGCCCACCCCCCACAACCATAAACGGTTGGCTGCTCAGATTGAGAGTACGGCTTTTGTCGTTTGAGAGCAACCCACCTCGAAGCCTTTGAGAGAGAATTCCTTGCGAGGATAAAGCCCTAACCACCCAGAGCCAGAGAGAATTGGGCATCACTTAAGTCTTCTTGTCTGTGTGATCTGAAGACTTATTACACTTGAGGACTGTGCATCCTCCAGCCGGTTAGGCGTCGCGTTCTGAGCATCCAAGAG
This sequence comes from Triticum aestivum, assembly GCF_018294505.1. Classification (NCBI taxonomy): domain Eukaryota; kingdom Viridiplantae; phylum Streptophyta; class Magnoliopsida; order Poales; family Poaceae; genus Triticum; species Triticum aestivum. The sequence continues at coordinate 224,920,408 of NC_057794.1, read as the reverse complement.
ACATTGTGGATTGCCGGTGAATGAAGTCTGTGAAGGTTTGGGAGTCTACCTTGAAGACTTACCAGAGTGATTGGGCGAGGTCTGTGTGACCTTAGCTCAAGGGGAATACGGTGAGGACTGGGTGTCCTGAGCTGCGTGTTCAGGACTGTGTGTCCGGGACTGTGTGTCCTAAGTTTTAAATACCTAGCCGCCCCAACCAGACGTACAGTTGTCACAGCAACTGGAACTGGTCCAACAAATCATTGTCTTCAACGACTCACTGGTTTCATCTTCCCTTCCCTTTACTTGTTGTTGCTCCTTGTGAATTCATTGTATGTTTGCACTATCTTTTGTCTTCACTGAGTGACTGCATGTTCTGTATGGCTTCATAATATCTTCCTACCTAATCCTTACTACATTGCTGCTATTAAGTCAATGTGCTTTCACTTCATTGAATACTTGACTATGGCTTGTCTAGTGTAGTCTACCTTCCGCTTATGGTAATAGGTTTATTTCTATCGCTTGTCTTCATAACTTCCACGTTTTGAAGACTTTCATAAAAATCGCCTATTCACCCCCCCCTCTAGTCGATATAACGCACTTTCATAGACAACAAGAAGGAGACAACAATGAAAGAGTGACCCATCCAATATGTGTATTTGAGGATGGCTCAAAGGGAAGGAGTTCACCTTTATGAGAATGTCGAAAATGTTGGTGCCGTGCATCATGTACGCCTTCACATGACCAAGCACTCGGAAAAACAAATGAGGTTTGCGAAAGTGCAAAACCTATCATTCGTGTGGTAAGATACCCAAGAAGTGTATGCATCATGCTCATCGTAAGAAAGGACAAGGGAGTATTTCACATTATGGAGGCATATGATGCGAGAACAACCAAATACAATAGGCTCAATCAAACAAGCATGCATCACAAGTAATATGTCCAAGTCTCCATGATCAATAAGCATAACAAGTTGGCACTCTATACAAGGGAATATGAGAGATGCCGCTAATGGAGACAAGAGACAATGATCAAGACAAATCAAGTGAGAGGCAAGAGCATATATGTCATCAACCCAACAAAGCGAGTAAGAATGGAACATGGGTGATGCGACAAAGCAACCAATCATACTGATCAAGTCAAGCAAGCTAGTAGTGTGAAGATACAACATACTAGAAGGAATCATGGCAAGCATGTCAGGCGTGCAAATAGTGTGCATGGATAATTCACATGACATAGCACAAGCATGAAAGGAAGATATGAGCATAGTAGATTCATGGTGTTGGCAAGAAGTCCTATGTAAATAGCAATGGAACATCATGACTCTCCCAACACAACAAGTATCAATAGCATGAGGCACATGATAAACATGGCAATAGCAACAAGGATCTACACCAAGCATGCAGATCCACATATGAGTAGTAAAATGGTGAATCATGGGTAGATGCAAGCAAGGGTCACAATTGCATGGCAAAGGCAGAGAAGCAAGCATAACATGCAAAGTGAACATGATAGAATGGGCATAATGTGACAAGTGGTAAATAACCCAAAGCCGTGTGAGGGCCAAGTACAAGATATGCGCGAAGTCGTTGTGCGAAGAGAATGTTGGTAAGAATAGTCCACGGAATCCCAAATCGTCATTGCTCTCAAGAGCTCGTTTCGTCAACTCTTGGGATTGAGAGGTTGACGCGTATACGTGAGTACCTACACAAAACAAAGGCAAAAAGGAAAATTGTGTGTGCGTGGTATATGTACACATCATCCATCATGATGCGCACGTGCATGTGTTGGTTAGCACAAAGTGTCCAATGCTCAAATAGATGAGATGTGTGATATAGAAACATGTCATCCACCATGATGGGTTTGTTAGTATGTATAGCATAATGGAGACTCAAATTGTGTAATGCATCATGAGAAATATGTAGAGCATTGTTATTCATGGAATGCATATGGTGCACACAATTATGGGAATCATGCAAAGTATGGAATGCATCAAAATCTCCTATTATGTATGAGGAAACTATGGGGGTCTCCTCATGAGCATTAATGGAAACATCACATGGAGAATAGTGACAACATCCAAAACAAAGCATATTTGGAACAATGTGATTATGGCATGGTATAGTAGATGAATTGCGCAAATCATGTAAAGGAAGCGTAGCAATATCATCACAAGAAAAACAAAAGCCAATGACAATCATCTCCTAATCTATGACATAAGTGCAAATGGGATTTATTTTAATGGGGCATGCATAGTTACTATGTTTACATTGAAATGATGCAATATGGGAGATCTCAGTCATAGCATATGACATGTTTAAAGGATTATCAAACATGATGTGACCAATAGAATTTTCACAAGATATCCTATGGAGAATAGCATCACAACTAGGCAACTCAACATGCTCATCATTATATTCATCATAAATAGGTGGCATATCTAAGCATGTAAAAGACATAGTATGTGGTGAATCCATAAGGTGATGATCATCATGCAAGCAAACATTGGTAAGATAGTCCACTAGTGTGACAAGAGAAGCACCATCACCTAGGTTAGCTTTGGAGCATCGCTCATGTGTTGTAGGTGAGGAGTCGAAGGTCCACTCGTTGTCATCTTCATCTTGATGGAACCACGTGGGGGGTGCATCATCGTCCACCATGTCCACCGTCGTCTCCATTGGAGGTATAGACTCGTCAAGGATAGGCGTGTTGTCATGTAGGAGACCTAGCACCAAAGAAGAAAACACACTCGGAGTAGAGGTTAGGTCGTTAGAAATCATAGTGGCCTCACATGCTGTGTAAACTACCTCACTCACTACGTGTTGTCGCTCACTCACTTCCTCTTGGATGCACTTACTCATATGATTGGTGGAGTCACTCAAATGGCTCTCAACCTCACATAGGATGTGTGGCATGCTCTCAAGTGTGGGGCTAGTGGTGGTCACACTCATCTTCTCATGGGAAATGCACTCAATGTCATATATGGTGGAGTCACTCATATCACTCGTGGGGTGGTGGCTCTCCTCACATGGCAATTGGGGCATCTCGTCACATGTCGGTGTCGGAGAGATGTTGGTGCAAATGTCTCCATGCTCAATCATGTCGTAGTTGTAGCCGTGGATGAAGGCCGAAGATGGCACATCATCACTCTCCTCTAAGACCAAAGATAAGGTCTCATGTGTGGTCTCGTAGCCTGACTCGGAGTATGAGTCCAATATGGGTGCCGTATTCATGTTGTTGAAGACTTCGTGCTCGTCATCATGGTCGAAGGGGATGGCCCTTGGGCGACCTTCTTGTCACTGTCTTGTTGTTGGAGGCCCATATGATGTGGCACCTCGTAGCTCATCTCCATGACCGAACGGAATTTCCCGTGCTCGGCCATCTTTCTTGAGGGGCTTCCGAAGATGGAAGTGTCGCCCTCACTCGTAGGTGGTCGCCTTGTTGTTGAAGATGTCGAAGTAGGCGAACTCATGGGAAGTAGGCGAACATGCCATACGTCCAAAGGCGAAGATGCCTTGATAGCACTTGGCGAAGATGCCAAAGTGGTGGTGGTAGTATCTGTAGCGTCCTCTTGGTGGTGCTTGTCTCGCGGTCTTCTCTTGTGCTCATGAAGTTTGGCCGTAGCTTGATGTAGAGCTTGTTGGGACTTGCAGGTAGGCGCATCTCTAGCATCTTCATGTTGATGGTGTTGTTGTCGTACTTGAGCTTGATGGTGTTCATCATCTCGCACATGTTGCTTGGAGGTGACTTGCTCTTCATGACAATGTGGATCACGAACGTCATTATGGTCGCCATGTAGATGTGGACGTGGATGACTTGCGCTTGCATCGCATGGGTGCTCCGAAGATGATCGACTTGCTCGTCGTCGCCTTGAGGATGATGAAGGGGAAGAACGGTTGATCAACAAGGTCTGAATCTCCTCCATCCTTGCATCTTGCTCCTCCTTTTGTGCGGAAAACTTGTTGTCGAAGTAGTCCCTTCTCCTTGCTTCGGAATGTCGTGAGTCGGTGGTGATGTTGTCGATGACTTGCATTGCTCGTTGTAGTCCAAAGTGGGGAGTGTTGGAGTTGTTCACGCCATCGTTGTTGTAGAAGACCGGAGATGAAATGCCTTGCCTATCCATCACAAGACTCGAGCAAATATGAGAGGGAGAAAGAGAAGAACTATACCAAATGTACCTTGGCCGATGTTGAAGATGGATCAATGATCACTCAATGATGTAACAAGGAAATAGCACAATTGGTACCGATCTCATCAATTCTCACACCTACACAAGTAAAGCTTATGGTGTAGCTCGGTGAGGATAGTGGCACAAAAATTTCATGCAAAATATTAGCAAGAGTCAATATTGTTGGAAGAGATTCACAAAATCGCAAGTGAAACAAGTAGACCAATAGCAATATGGGTGGCACGCGGAAACGCACACACGGATAGATAAATGGGGTCATGCAACCAATGAATGAGCTCAAAATGTGGAATCCATGGAAAATGCTCTTGTTGCACAACTCTAGAGAGATTCTAGCATGTTTTCTCAATAGGCGGATACGACACTTGTGCACAACCTATAGGAGACAAAAAATGCAACGACTTCTATCCCAAGTATGATATGTATGTATGGTTCCCGGTGTTTCTCTCAAGATGGTCCAAGATGATCGGATATGATAATCTTATGTGCAATGTGGTATGATGCTATGGCTATTGCTTACAAGCTCTTTGCTCTTTCTCTTTTGCTTAAAATCTTACTCATTTTTTTGTATATGGCCACAATGCGAAATGCACAAACCGAGATAGCAATTGGGTATATACGGGAACAATCTTGTGACACAAGGGATGATATGATACCAATATCTATGGTATGTATGCAATGTATGGTGTAGATCATTAATGTGCACAAGTAACGTTGCCGGCAATACTCAAATGGCTAGTCTCGATAGGAAAGTGATGCAAAATGGGCTAGGGTTATCAATGCAATGGCAAGGGAATATACAATGAAGAGATACCACGATACCAAGATAATATGGAGGTTACCGTCTGTGGCGATGATGAATGGCAGTGTTCTTGATGTAGATACCAAGATGATGGAGACTCGTCCCTAAGTAGCCGAAACACTTTAGGAAATGGAAAAACCGCGAACTCAAAATCTCAAATGTCAAATGGTGGTAGCGGGAATGTGGTGATGGTTACGGAAGCTCAACGAGATTGCGGAAATGCAATGATGGGTTTTGAGATGCAATGCGGAAGTGGAGGGTAAGGTGGTGGACTATACACGGTGTCGGGGTTGGAAGCACAGTCCCTAAGTAGCCTAAACACCTTAGGAGACACAACTCACAACACAAACAAAATTGGGTTAAGTTGCGGTGGTGGAAGTGTATGGTGGGCAAGCCTATGCGGAAGTTATGGTGGTGATTGATTAAGAAGCAATCATCCCTAAGTAGCCTAAACACCTTAGGAGACTCAAATCACAACTCAAACAACCACTAATGCTATGGGAATCAATCTGGGTTAGGTTGCGGAAGTCGGTGGTGGTTATGCGGATGATATGGTGGAAGACCTAGGCAAAGATGCCAAAGTTTCAAATTTTTGATTGAGTGAAATGGTGATGGTAGTATTTTTGTGGGATGGGCGATGTCAAGGCTTCAAAACGAGCTAAAGAACGTCAAAATCGGACTCCGGATGAATTAGTTATGGACAAAACGGTGAAACGGGACAGGCTGAATTCCCAGGGGCCGGACATCCGGCGCTCGGGGCCGGAAATTCGGGACCTGATGTCCAGAACTGCGCACGAATTGCGCTCCGGGAGCCGGATGTCCGGGCCTACGGGCCGGATTCCACGGTTATGGGCCGGATGTCCGGGCTCCAAATCCTAGGATGAACTCGAGGAACTCGATTTTGGGGGTGGAAATTGATGATTTTGGTGGCAAAATTTGATGGATTTCGTGGATGGAAAGTGGGGAAACTTGGGGAAAAGATAGATCCACTAGTAACACAACGAATCCATGGATCAAAATCAAAAAAACATCATCACATCAACAAATCACAAAAAAGGGACTATTTTGTGGGGAATTTTCGAATTTGGGACAAAATCAACAAAATTAGGCTAGAAAACAAAGGGGTAGGGGCTCCAAATTCATGATCAACATTGCTCTGATCCAAGATGATGTAGGGTAGAACCCTAGACGCCCGATCTTTCACGATTGGGGGATCCTATGAAGAACACGAAGAACACAAGGGGAAAAGAGAGGGAAATCACGAGGGGAAACGAGAGGAAACACTCAAATAGACAACAAGCGATCACACCTGTGCTAGATCCTCGAAATACAAAGAGATACACGATCTAAATACAACAAAGGACGATACATAAGGTAACTAGTTCATCTCCGTGAGGATCTCTTGAATCCACGAGGGGATCTTCTTGAGAGGGGTCTTGAATCCAAGGTGGATCTTCTCCGTAGAGGCTGCAGTCTCTCTCGTGGAGTTGATACGTATGGATGAGCAAAGCTCTATCTCTAAATGAGCTAATCCTTTGCTGACCCTAAAACATAGGTGGAGGGGAAGTATATATAGTCTAAGGGGTGAAGGGGTAGATGGGCCTCGGCCCAGAAGCGCTGCACGTAGGTAGGGAGGGTCGGATGTCCGGGCGTCGGGCCGGATGTCCGGGGCTTCACGGTGATGAGGACATCAATACCATTGTTACACCCACAACCCCTGCTGCTACACATACTGGACCAATTACTAGAGCTCGCGCACGCCAATTAAATTATCAGGTACTTTCGTTTCTTGGTAATGATTCTAATGTTCATGAGAATATGATGCTGCCTAAATTGGATAGATCTGTTTTGCTTACAAATGAAGGGCCTGGCATGGATAAGAGGGATGAACACTGGAGCAAGACTAAGCATGGAGATGATGACATGCGCAAGGGGATCAAGAACGGAGTTACAAGTGATGATTTCAGGACTTTGAAGCCACCATAAGGAGTGCATGAAGCCTTGGACAAAATATACAAGATGCCACTTCATAAATTTCGTCCAGAGGCTATTCTAGGTGCTGCGTCACCTTATTATTGGGCCAGGCCCATGTATTTTCAAAATACTTAAGTTAGGATGTTTTTAGAGTCCGTATGTGTGGGGAAACAAGAGTTAGGGTTGGTTTCGAACCCCTCCTTCAAGGGCCACGAAATCCCCCCCCCCTCTTCCTCCATATATACAGCCCTTAGGGTGTCATTTAGACTTTGGGTTTTATTTATATTAAAGTTCGCCATAACTGCGACTTCGCATACTTCGTTTGTGTTCAACAACCAGACAAAGGCGTCACAGAACCCCACCTTGATCAATAAAGCTTTCCTCTTATATTCATAATATCTAGATTGCAACCTTAGTTTCTTGCTTGTCCTTCGTTTGCCTGCAGTAAAACAGACCTTCGTGGTCAGGTTGATCGTGCTCCGGCGCGGTCAATAACCTCTTGGAGTTGGTTTAGTGATTGGTAAGGCGCGATGTCCTGAAACGATCATAGTCGGATCTTCAAAGTCGACTTCCTCCAAAACGATAGCCAACATCTCATAGAAAGATGGGACACCTTTGCCTCTATCAAGTGGTATCAGATTTCCAGGTTGCTCGGTGAGATTTTACAGTTTTTTCATAGTTTCGATCGAGTCTTTTCTTCATACCCATAGTCCACGAAAAATACAAAAAAATAGGGTTAGTTCATCCTATCTGAACCAATCTAAGACTTTGCATAATCTTTTATGTATTTGCTTTGTTGAATTTGCGGTTACATCGTCGTGTCAATTTGCTGGTCTTAGCGTCTAGTCCTTTAGAGTTTCGAGTTCTGTTCACAAGTTGTCACGCCGCCGCTGCATCATAATCGTCACCGGTGCCATATACCACCATCATCATCACTGCTACCATATACCACCATCGTCATCACCGCTGCCATATATCACCATCATCATCACCGCTGCCATATACCACATATCCACCGCCATCATGATAATCCGAGTCCTCCTCAATCACATATTCGCCACCAGTCCATGTCCCACCGTCCTACATATATCCGCCACCAGTCCGAGTTTCCACCAGATTCATCTCCGCCACCAGTCCGAGTTTCCACCAAATTCATCTCCGCCACTAGTCCAGGCCTAGTCTGCAAAATTCTGGCTAGGTTATTTTTAGACAATATGTAGACTTTTTCGAAAAAAAAAATTGTTGTGGAGCAAAAAAAAGAGGAAAAGAAGCGCAAAAAAAGTGCAAAAAAAGAAAAAAAATCAGAGCATGCTCCTCCCTTGTTTACGTGCAGCATCGTGATCTTATTAGTGTTCTAGGCTCGTGTCTCTAGCACGGTCTAGCCTAGGACCAGCACAGTACCGTCGTTGAGCGTTTATTCAACTTTGCATCTCTGAATTGATTATTGCCGACCCTTTTTGCTACCATATTATAAGCCTTCCCAGCTCCACATACATCTACGTCGTGTGCTTGACTCTCCCTGGTAATCGCTCTATCCAAGCTTTGAGAGTTTTGACTATGATGGTTGCCGATCACTGCCTGCTGCTGGGTAAGATCTAGTAAGAATTTGAGATTTTCTTGACGGATTTGTGACACCCACCACCACCTATTGTTAGTAGTCTGTAGGATCATATTCTTGTGTGTTTCTATTGCTGCTAACCATGGCAGGATCACAAGCTGACGAGACTGACTGGGAGAGCATGACGAATAAGGAGTTGCATGATAAATTTCAGCAAATGATGAGTGGACAGGTGCAAGATGTTCTATATAGATTTGAAGAGGCCATGGAGAAGATAGATGGCACGGAGAAGACATTCGAAACAAAGCTCGATAACAAGTTTAATGAATTGCTCGCGCGTCTTCCACCACCACCACCACCACCGGATGCACATAACGCACCTCTACAACAACAACAACAACAACAACAACAACGACGATGACGACGACGACGACGACGACGACGACTACCTCTACATCGCGAAACAGCCCTCTGCCGAGCGAGCCGTGTCCCTCTTGCGCCTGGCAAAATTGTTGGTGTTGCTGTTGGTACTTCTGTGGCTCCTGCTGCTGATGATGAGGAGGATGATTATGCGAGAGATTACGAGGATGAGGTTGATCAAAATCAAAACTACGTGCAACCACCAGCACCACAACCACCAGGTCGTCCACATGCAAATAATCACAATGGTAGGGCTCCCCCTCAGGTACGAGATCATGACCATCTCCCTAAACTGAAATTGAATATTCCACCATTTGAGGGTAGACACGTTCCTGATATATATCTTACCTGGGAGTTAGAAACCAAACAACGTTTTACATGTTTAGAATATCCCAAGGAGAGACGTGTTGTTGCTGCACTTTATGCTTTCACTAGTTTTGCTTGTGTGTGGTGGTCTGAACATCATAGATTATATCCAAATAATATTCCAACTACTTGGACTGCTTTGAAAACTGCTATGCGTACTCGTTGGGTTCCACCATATTATCAACGTGAATTACTTCAAAAATTGCAGCGTTTAAGACAAGGAAAAAATTCTGTAGAGTAATATTATCAGGAATTACAAACTGGCATGATTAGATGTGGTATTGTTGAGGATAATGAAGCTATTCTTGCACGTTTTATGGGTGCATTAAATAGAGAGATTCAGACCATTCTAGAGTATAAGGAGTATAATAATATCACTCGTTTATTCCATCTTGCTTGTAAAGCTGAACGTGAAGTGCAGGATCGATAGGCCTTGGCACGAACTAACTATTCTGCAGGTCGACCTTCCTCATGGACACCGCGTGCATCCTCTACATCCACACATTCTAATGCATCGGCACCTCCATCAGCTGCCACCTCTAGCCATGATACAAGAAAGCAGGCACAACCACCCCTATCTACCAAGAGCACACCCGTCGGGCCTATACAGAGCTCTTCTTCTTCCATGGCATCAATAGGGCACACAAGTGATATTATTTGTCATCGTTGTAAGGGAAAATGACATTATGTGCGAGAATGAAAATCTTAGTGTGTGATGATTGCTACTGAGGATGGGGGGTATGAGTCTTCTAGTGACTATGATGAGGAGACTTTGGCTCTTATTACATGTGAAGAACACGGTGAAGATGATTCTGATCATAAGACGCAATACATGGCTCCTGAAGGCGCCGACATGTATGATTTCTTAGTTGCTCAACGTGTTTTCAGTGTGCAGGTCACACAAGCTATGCAAAATCAGAGGCATAATTTGTTCCATACAAAGGGAGTTGTGAATGAACGTTCTGTCCGCGTCATCATAGACGGAGGGAGCTGCAGAAACTTGGCTAGTATGGAGATAGTGGAGAAGCTATCTCTCACCACAAGACCACATGCACATCCTTACTACATCCAATGGTTCAACAACAGTGGCAAGGTTAAGGTAACATGTACTGTTCGTGTGCATTTTAGTATCTCCACATATGATGATTATGTTGATTGTGATGTGGTACCTCTGCAAGCATGTTCCTTATTACTTGGTAGACCATGGCAATTTGATAAAAATTCTGTACACCATGGTAGAAACAATCAGTATACTCTTGTTCATAAGGATAAAAATATTACTTTGCTTCTGATGACTCCTGATTCCATTTTGAAAGATGATATTAATAGAGCTAATAAAGCAAAACAGGAGAAAAAAAGAGTGAAAATCAGATTGTGGCAAAAGAATTTGAGCAACACATGAAGCCTAATAATAAACCATCTAATGTTGTTTCTGAAATTAAATTGAAAAGTGCATGTTTACATGCCACCAAATCTGATATTGATGATCTAGATTTCAGCAAATCTGTTTGCTATGCTTTTGTGTGCAAAGAGGCATTATTTTCATTCAAGGACGTGCCTTCCTCTTTGCCTCCTGTTGTTACTAACATTTTGCAGGAGTTCGCTGACGTATTTTCACAAGACATGCCAGCTGGATTACCACCTATTCGAGGGATTGAGCATCAGATTGACTTAATTCATGGTGCTTCTATACCCAACCGTGCACCATACCATACCAATCCAGAGGAGACGAAGGAGATCATGCGTCAAGTCCAGGAGCTGCTTGACAAAGGTTATATTCGTGAATCCCTTAGTCCTTGTGCTATTCCTATTATTCTAGTGCCGAAAAAGGATGGTACATCGCGTATGTGTGTTGATTGTAGAGGCATTAATAATATTACTATTCGTTATCGTCATCCTATTCCTAGGCTAGATGATATGCTTGACGAATTGAGTGGCTCTACAATATTCTCCCAAGTTGATTTGCGTAGTGGATACCATCAAATTCGTATAAAATTTGGAGATGAATGGAAAATAGCATTCAAAACTAAGTTTGGTTTATATGAGTGGTTAGTCATGCCTTTTGGGTTAACTAATGCACCTAGTACTTTCATGAGATTAAAACGAAGTTTTACAAGCTTTCATTGGACGGTTTGTGGTAGTCTATATTCATGATATACATATTTATAGTAAATCTTTGGAGGAACATTTGGAACATTTACGTGTTGTTTTTATTGCTCTACATGATGCACGTTTGTTTGGTTGTAACGCCCCGGACACACCCGCCGGTGGTCGTTACTCCTGGCGGGATCTAGACTGGCCCCACAGATCAATACTAGTCTTTTCTGCGCACTTTTCCCTCACTCGTGCGCACCCGGGAGCAACTTCCCGGTCGGTCACCCATCCTGACACTACTCCAAGCTGAGCACGCTTAACTTTGGAGTTCTGTCTGAATGGGCTCCCAGAAAAGAAGGAATTCCTTATTGATATGAGTAGTCTATCATCCCTAATAAGCCAGGCTATCACATACACCCCCACTCAGAGGAACCGACGTCCTCGTCGGGCCACATGAACGTTCCCTCTTGGCTCATACGTCTGTGCATCCAGTCTGGTACATGTACCATGCCATGTGCCACGACGGGTCACAAACGTCATGAACAACATGACCGAGCACCTGTCCGCAAACATCCGTGTAACCACGAGGGTCGGCTCTGATACCAACTTGTAACGCCCCGACTCACCCGTCGGTGGTCGTTACTCCTGGCGGGATCTAGACTAGCCCCACAGATCAATACTAGTCTTTTCTGCGCACTTTTTCCTCACTCATGCGCACCCGGGAGCAACTTCCCGGTCAGTCACCCATCCTGACACTACTCCAAGCTGAGCACACTAACTTTGGAGTTCTGTCTGAATGGGCTCCCGGAAAAGAAGGAATTCCTTATTGATATGAGAAGTCTATCATCCCTAATAAGCTAGGCTATCACATTGGTAACCTTGGAAAGTGCACCTTTTGCACCACCGAGTATCTTTTCTTGGCTATGTTGTTACTCCACAGGGCATTGAAGTTGATAAAGCCAAGATTGAAGCTATTGAGAGTTTGCCGCAGCCCAAAACGGTCACTCAAGTGAGGAGTTTCGTTGGCCTCGCTTGTTTCTATAGGCGTTTTATGAGGGATTTCAGTACCATTGCTGCTCTCAATGAGCTTACAAAGAAGGATGTGCCTTTTGTTTGGGGTACCGCACAGGAAGAAGCCTTCACGGTATTGAAAGATAAGTTGACACATGCTCCTTTACTCCAACTTCCTGATTTTAATAAGACTTTTGAGCTTGAATGTGATGCTAGTGGAATTGGATTAGGAGGTGTGTTATTACAGGATGGCAATTCTGTTGCATACTTTTCTGAAAAATTGAGTGGGCCTAGTCTGAACTATTCTACTTATGATAAAGAATTATATGCTCTAGTTTTGACCTTAGAAACATGGCAACAATATTTATGGCCCAAGGAATTTGTTATACATTCTGATCATGAATCTTTGAAACGGATTAGAAGTCAAGCAAAACTGAACTGTAGACATGCTAAATGGGTTGAATTCATTGAGACTTTACCTTATGTAATTAAACACAAGAAGGGTAAAGAAAATGTTATTGCTGATGCATTGTCTCGTCGTTATACTATGCTTTCACAACTTGACTTTAAAATATTTGGTTTGGAGATCATCAAAGATCAATATGTGCATGATGCTGAATTTAAAGATGTATTGCAGAATTGTAAGGAAGGGAGAACTTGGAACAAGTTCGTTGTTAACGATGGATTTGTGTTTCGTGCTAACAAGCTATGCATTCCAGCTAGCTCCGTTCGTCTTTTGTTGTTGCAGGAGGCGCATGGAGGAGGATTAATGGGACACTTTGGCGTGAAGAAGACGGAGGATATACTTTCTACACATTTCTTTTGGCCAAAGATGAGACGGGATGTTGAGTGTTTTGTTGCTCGCTGCACTACATATCAAAAAGCTAAGTCACGACTCAACCCTCATAGTTTATATATGCCTTTGCCTGAACCTAATGTTCCTTGGGAAGATATATCTATGGACTTTGTTTTAGGTTTACCTTGAACAAAGAAGGGGAGGGATAACATATTTGTTGTCGTGGATAGATTTTTGAAAATGGCACACTTTATACCATGTCATAAAAGCAATGATGCTATTAATGTTGTTGGTTTGTTCTTTCGTGAAATTATTTGCTCGCTTGGTGTGCCAAATACTATTGTTTCAGATCGTGAAACTAAATTTCTTAGCCACTTTTGGAGATGTTTATGGGCTAAGTTGGGGACTAAACTGATTTTTAGTACTACTTGTCACCCCCAAACTGATGGACAAACTGAAGTAGTCGATAGAACATTGTCTATATGCTTAGGGCTGTTTTGAAGAATAATAAGAAAATGTGGGAAGAATGCTTGCCTCATATTGAATTTTCTTATAATCGTTAATTTCATTCTACTACTAAGATGTGCCCTTTTGAAATTGTATATGGTTTCCTACCTCGTGCACCTATTGATTTGTTGCCTCTTCCATCTTCGGAGAAGGTTAATTTTGATGCTAAAGAACGTGCTGAATTGATTTTAAAAATGCATGAGTTAACTAAGGAAAACATTGAGCGTATGAATGCTAAATATAAACATGCTGGAGATAAGGGTAGAAAACATGTTGTGTTTGCACCTAGAGATCTTGTTTGGTTACATTTGCGTAAGGATAGATTTCCTAAATTGCGCAAATCAAAGCTAATGCCACGTGCTGATGGTCCTTTTAAGGTGTTAGAGAAAATAAATGATAATGCATATGAACTTGAGCTTCTTGCAGATTTTGGGCTTAGTCCCACTTTTAACATTGCAGATTTGAAGCCTTATTTGGGTGAGGAAGATGAGCTTCCGTCGAGGACAACTTCATTTGAAGAAGGGGAGGATGATGAGGACATCAATACCATTGTTACACCCACAGCCCCTGCGGCTATACATACTGGACCAATTACTAGAGCTCACGCACGCCAATTAAATTATCAGGTACTTTGGTTTCTCGGTAATGATTCTAATGTTCATGAGAATATGATGCTGCCTAAATTGGATACATTTTTTTGCTTACAAATGAAGGGCCTGGCATGGATAAGAGGGATGAACACTGGAGCAAGACCAAGCATGGAGATGAGGACATGCGCAAGGGGATCAAGAACGGATTTACAAGTGATGATTTCAGGTCTTTGAAGCCACCATAAGGAGTGCATGAAGCCTTGGACGAAATATACAAGATGCCACTTCATAAATTTCGTCCAGAGGCTATTCTAGGTGCTGCGTCACCTTATTATTGGGCCAGACCCATGTATTTTCGAAATACTTAAGTATAGGCTGTTTTTAGAGTCCGTATGTGTGGGGAAACAAGAGTTAGGATTGGTTTCGGACCCCTCCTCCAAGGGCCATTAAATCCCCCCCCCCCTCTTCCTTCATATATACAGCCCTTAGGGCGTCGTTTAGACTTTGGGTTTTATTTAGATAAAAGTTCACCATAGCTGCAACTTCGCGTACTTCGTTTGTGTTCAACGACTAGACAAAGGCGTCACAATACCCCACCTTAATCAATAAAGCTTTCCTCTTATATTCGCAATACCCAAATTGCAATCTTAGTTCTTGCTTGTTCTTCATTTTCCTGCAGGAAAACAGACTTGCGTGGTCAGGTTGATCGTGCTCTGGTGTGGTCAATAACCTCTTGGAGTTGGTTTAGCGATTGCTAAGGCGCGACATCCTTGCATGACCGTAGTCGGATCGTCAATGTCGACTTCCTCCAAAACGATAGCCACCATCTCATCGAAAGACAGGACACCTTTTCCTCTATCACACGGGGAGCCAGATGTCCGGGTTGAGGGGGCTGGTCACGGTGCTCTCTGGATTGACTTGTCTGGATTTCTGGGGGCGAGGCCGGATGTCCGGGTGTTGGCAAGGCGCCGGGTGTTCAGGGCAGACGCCGGATGTCCGGGGCATGTAGCACTTCGGCTGCAGGGCTGCTGCTGTTGTTGACATCTTCAGGGGCCGGATGTCCGGGCCAGGGCCAGATGTCCGGGTCCTGGGAGATGTCTTCGTCTTCTTCCGTCGTCGCTTCCGTGCACACTTGGCCTTGGTCCTTGGGTTCTCCGTGGTTTCCTCGGGTGTACTTGAGTATGCACAAGGTCCCCGCTTGAAGTAGCATCCTTGTCTTACATGCGGAAAGGGAAGATTAGGAAAGGAGCGAGTTCACCTTAGGTCCAATGGCCTATGCTTGAGGTCTCGACATGTGGGGCTTGGGGAGTTGTCGTAGTGTACATGGGGATGATCGAAGGATGCTATCCATCATTTTTGCTACCATATTATAAGCCTTCCCAGCTCCACATACATCTACGTCGTGCGTTTGACTCTCCCTGGTAATCGCTCTATCCAAGCTTTGAGAGTTTTGACTACAACGGTTGCCTATCACCACCTGCCGCTTGGTAAGAACTAGTAAGAAATTGATATTTGCTTGACGGATTTGTGACACACCGCCACTTTCTAGTCTGTAGGATCATATTCTTGTGTGTTTTTATTTCTGCTAACCATGGCAGGACAACAAGCTGATGAGATTTACTTGGAGAACATGACGAAGCAGGAGCTCCATGATAAATTTCAGCAAATGTTGAGTCAACAGGTGGAAGACGTCGTGGCCACCTTCGGAAAGGCACTAGAGAGGATTGATGACATTGAGAAGAGAATTGACACCAAGTTGGACACAAAGTTCAATGAAGTACTCATGCGTCTTCCACAACCACTGCCCGCTGCACCTGTCGCACCTCTATAGTAGCTACAACAACATCGCCTTCCAAATCAAGTGGGACGAGCACTACGCGTTCCCCTTGAGCCTGGTCAAAATTCTGGTGCCGCTGTACCTACTATTGATGCTTCTGTAGCTCCTGCTGCTACTACAGAGGTGGAGTACCATTACAAGGATGAGGTTGATCAAAATCAGAACTATGTGCAACCACCAGCACCACCACCACCAGGTCATCCTCATGCACATCATCACAACGGTAGGGCTGCACCACCACCTGAGGTATGAGATCATGACCATCTTCCTAAACTAAATTTCAATATTCCACCATTTGAGTGTTGATGTGTTCCTGATATATATCTTACTTGGGAGTTAGAAACTGAACAACGTTTTACATGTTTACAATATCCTGAGGAGAGACGTGTTCCTGCTGTTGTTTGTGCTTTCACTAGTTTTGCATGTGTTTGGTGGTCTGAACATTGTAGATTATATCATATTCCAGCTACTTGGGCTGCTTTGAAAAATGATATGCGTACTCGCTGGGTTCCACATATTATCAACGTGAATTGCTTCAAAAATTGCAGCGTTTGAGCCAAAGAAAAAATTATGTAGAAGGATATTATTAGGAATTACAAACTGGTATGATTAGGTGTGGTTTTCTTGAGGATAATTAAGCTATGCTTGCACATTTTATGGGTGGATTAAATAAAGAGATTCAGACCATTCTAGAGTATAAGGAATATAATAATATCACTCGTTTATTCCATCTTGCTTGCAAAGCTGAATGTGAAGTGCAGGATTGATAGGCATTGGCGTGGACTAACTTTTCTGCAGATCGACCTTCATCATGGACACCGTGTGCATCCTCTAGTTCCACACGTTCTGCTGCACCGGCGCCTCCATCTGCTGCCACCTCCAACTGTGATATAAGAAAGAAGCCACAACCACCACTATCTGCCAAGAGCACACCTTCTGGGCCTGCACAAAGCTCTTCTTCATCCATGGCATCAACATGGCAAACACATGATATTATTTGTTGTCATTGCAAGGGTGGAGATCATTATGCGAGAGAATGCCGGTCTAAACGTGTGATGATTGTTACTGAGGATGGTGGGTATGAGTCCGCTAGTGACTATGATGAGGAGATTTTTGCTCTTATTACAAGTGAAGAACACGATGGAGATGATTCTGATCATAAGATGCAACACATGGCAGCTGAAGATGTTGACAGGTATGAATGTTTAGTTGCTCAACGTGTTTTGAGTGTGCAGGTTACACAAGCTAAGAAAAATCAAAGGCATAATTTGTTCCTTACAAAGGGAGTTGTGAAGGAACATTTTGTTCGCGTCATCATAGATGGAGGGAGCTGCAACAACTTGACTAGCATGGAGATGGTGGAGAAGCTATCTCTCACCACAAGACCACATCCACATCCTAAATACATCCAATGGTTCAACAACATCGGCAAGGTTAAAGTAACACGTATTGTTCGTGTGCATTTTAGTATCTCTACATATGCTGATTATGTTGATTGTGATGTGGTACCTATGCAAGCATGTTGTAACGACCCGAACCTGATAAGATTCGATGTCTCTGTGCTTATTGTGCTAGTCCCTGGATCAACTCGCTATCACACACAGTACATATGAATATCAAATAATAAGTGCATCATTTAATATAATGTATGATCCAGAAGTTATAAAGTATTACAAACTGAGTAGCACATAGCTAACTTATTCAATAGTAACAGCGGGAATGTAGCATAAGCAAACATGAGTCCCCTCAATGCCCACTGGAGAAAATGATGAGTGAAGATTCACGACCCTACTTTATCTCACTGGTCATCTGAAAATCCCGCAACATGATAAGTTGCAGCCACAAGGGTCAATACATCATGTTGCAGGATTTTCAGATGATCAGTGAGATATAGTAGGGTTGCGAGACTTCACTCAACATGTTCTCCAGTGGGCATTAATGGACTCATCGCTTGCTTATGCTACATTTCCGCTGTTATTATTGAATAAATTTAGTTGTCTGCTATGAGATTGTAATACTTTATGAATTCTGGATCATACGTTATAGTAAATGATGCACTTTTTATTTGATATTCATATGTATTGTGTGTGCTAGCGAGTCGATCCAGGGACTAGCACAGTGAGCACAGAGACATCGAATCTTATCAGGTTCTGGTCGTTACAGATGGTATCAGAGCAGTGTGTTGACTATAGGTCGTGACCCTAGCAAATGGATTAGAAAAGCCACAGGAGTGAAAAAACTTACTTTAGAACTTGTTAGTTCATACTCTTGTACTCATATCTTTTCTTTTCAAGTATAGATGCCCCTATAGTTATAGTAGTCTCATTTGTAGAGTTTTAGTTGGCAGACCACCACTATTATGTTGAGTTCGATAAACGATTTGTGGTAGTATGATGAGATCATATCTTTTGTGGATATGACCTTACATGTAGGTTTTGCTTGTGTGGCGTGACTTGTGTGATTTGTTTGAATTGGATTTTGTTGCTAGCATATGGGTAGTGTTTTTCCCCTTGGACCTATTTCTGTCTATATCTCACCCCTGCTTACCCATCAGATGTCGTCGAGGCGTAACTCTAGAGGCAGTGGTTCAGGAGATAGCAACAACAATGACATACCGTCATACATGCAGCAACTGCTTCAGGGGCAGACTCAGTTGATCTAGTTACTTGTTCAGAACCAGAACAACAACAACAATAATCCACCACCACCCCAAATTGATGCACTTACTCGTTTCTTGAGGTTGAATCCTCAGAGGTTTTCTAGTACCCCTGAACCTATTGTGGCTGATGATTGGCTTTGCTTAGTTAATAGGAATTTGGAGATAGTTGGTTGCACTGATGCAGAGAGAGTGCGGTTTGCCTCGCATTTGTTAGGAGGACCAGCCGCAGCATGGTGGGACAATTACTTGGTCACTTATCCTATTGCTACTATTACTTGGGCATAGTTTCAGGCATGTTTTCGCGCCGCACATGTGTCTGTTGGTGCCATGAGTCTGAAGAAGGAGTTTCGCAGCTTGCGTCAAGAAGGTCGCCTCCAACGCCGCCGCTCCAGCCGGTCACCACCGTCGCGGGAGAAAGCCCCTGTCATCCCTCTTGTTCATTGTTTCTCACCTCCACCTCCTTATAAGCAATCCCCACCTCCTCCTCGTCCTATTTTTTGCAAATTTATGATCTCACATGCCCTATCTCGCCCGCACCAGGGGATCCTGATCTCGCCGGAGCCGCCATCATAGAAGCTCCGCCATCGTCGTTTCCGTCGTCGACGGAGGGTCTCTGAATTTGCCCTCCCCTCTGTTCTCTTTGCCTTGGTATCCTCCATCCCCCTCATATCTTGTTTTGCACAGGGGAGCACCAGGACGCCGCCCACGAGCCCAATCCGAAGTATATCGCCGCCGCGCCATACTTCGAGCACTACAGCCAACAGAGGCAGCCCCTTCGCCGTTTTCGCCACCATCATCGTCTCCATCACACGCCGCACCTACTCGTCACCTCTCCTTCACCGGAGAACCACTGCAGACATCGCCGTCGACGAGTCCCGAGCCGCGCATCTTCTTCCCCAAGTCCGGCGCCACCCAACTCTTCTATTCTTTTCCAGTGAGCATCCCTTGACCATCCGGTCGTAGTTAGATGGCTAGGATTAGTTTATCTTTGTTTTTATTTCTTCGAACCGTTTTCACTTATAGCTCAACCCTTCGCTGCTTTAGTTCAGCGACAAACAGTCTCCAGCCTCTAGCAGCACAACACATGGCACATCCACAGTTGCCGCAACAGTTCTTCCAGGAAAGCTGTTTTGGCACAATTTTTTTGAGATTTCATATCAAATGTTCATTTAGGTATATCTTGGGATCAATATGTCCAAATTCATCGATTCTTTTTCCTACACACTCACATTGACCAGGAGCATCTAGCAAAACCAAAGTTTCGAACTGTGTTCAAATTTGAATTTGTTTAAATTTGAATTCAAACTTCCAGAGGCCATATCTTTTAAATCGTTGATCCAAATTAGTTGATTCTTTTTGCATTGTGATCCTACTAGCATGTAGATAATATACCTACTGATATGTTCTGTTAATTAAGTTTTATTTGAATTCATTGCTATTTACTTTCTTGTGGTGTTATGTGAGTACGATTTATTTATCGGTGCCTTCGTTAATCATATAGATTGTCCGCAGTGTGAAGCGGATCGGAATTAAGCGTTAGAGTACTTCAACACCGTTCAAGGAAAGTTTGCACTTTTGATTTTGCTCATCCTATATTCTGCTATGCATGTGTGGTTTTATGCTATGATATATGTTTGGCCTGATATGTGTACCCCGTGTTGTCATGTTTTGGTATTGATTGTGTTATGTGATGGTGTGATCAACTTGCTACGGTAGACATGGGCATGTGTCGAGTGATCCATGAAAGTGGTGAGTGTTCATAGCCGTAGGCTCGGAATTATTAACCAGGTGAATGCATCACTGGCAGAGCGCTCTATTGTCCCTAGAGAATGCGACATTGACAGAGCGCACTTGAGGCGAGGTCTACTTTTTGGAACTTAAATCAAGTGATTGTGTCCTTGGCAGAGCGCTCCATGGTTCCTAGAGAATGCGCCACTGACAGAGCGCACTTGAGAGACTTCTGAAGTTCTTGTCATGTTTTCTTAGAATCTTTGGGTTATCTTGGGTGAGTAAATTAGATACGGTTGTGAATTTAGGTAGTGGAGGTAGGTGAACACATTCTTTTCCAATCTAATTTGTGGGCTTTGTTTTTCATACATTGCTTTGTGCCTGTAGGTTTGCTATATCATATTGTGTGATTTGCCAATACATTCAATGTATTGACCCTTTGTGGCTGCAACTTATCATGTTGCAGGATTTCCAGATGATTAGTGAGATACAGTAGGGTTGCGAGACT
The DNA here is from genome assembly GCF_018294505.1 of Triticum aestivum. NCBI lineage: Eukaryota > Viridiplantae > Streptophyta > Magnoliopsida > Poales > Poaceae > Triticum > Triticum aestivum. Next base: position 224,899,393 of record NC_057794.1, on the reverse strand, counting down.
TCACTCAACATGTTCTCCAGTGGGCATTGATGGACTCATCGCATGCTTATGCTACATTTCTGCTGTTATTATTGAATAAAGTTAGTTGTGTGCTATGAGATTGTAATACTTTATGAATTCTGGATCATTCGTTATAGTAAATGATGCACTTTTTATTTGATATTCATATGTACCGTGTGTGCTAGCGAGTCGATCCAGGGACTAGCACAGTGAGCACAGAGACATGGAATCTTATCAGGTTCAGGTCGTTACACATGTTCCTTATTACTTGGTAGACTATGGAAATTCAATAAAAATTCTATACACAATGGTATAAAAAATCAGTATACTCTTGTTCATAAGGATACAAATATTACATTGCTTCCTATGACTCATGATTAAATTTTGAAAGATGATATTAATAGAGCTAATAAAGCAAAACAGGAGAAAAATAAGAGTGAAAATCAGATTGTGGCAAAAGAATTTGAGCAACAAATGAAGCCTAATAATAAACCATCTAGTGTTGCTTCTGAAATTAAATTGAAAAGTGCATGTTTACTAGCCACCAAATTTGATATTGACGATCTAGATTTCAGCAAATCTATTTGCTATGCTTTTGTGTGCAAAGAGGCATTATTTTCTTTCAAGGATGTACCTTCCTCTTTGCCTCCTACTGTCACTAACATTTTGTAGGAGTTCGCTGACGTCTTTCCACAAGACGTGCCACCGGGATTACCACCTATTCAAGGGATTGAGCATCAGATTGAATTAATTCCCAGTGCATCGCTACATAACCATGCACCATACCGTGTCAATCCAGAGGAGACGAAGGAGATTATGCGTCAAGTCTAGGAGCTGCTCGACAAACGTTATATACGTGAATCCCTTAGTCCTTGTGTTGTTCCTATTATTCTAGTGCCAAAAAAGGATGGTACATCGCGTATGTGTGTTGATTGCAGAGGCATTAATAATATTACTATTCGTTATCGTCATCCTATTCCTAGGCTAGATGATATGCTTGATGAATTGAGTGGTTGTACAATACTCTCCAAAGTTTATTTGCGTAGTGGATACCATCAAATTTGTATGAAATTGGGGGATGAATGGAAAACAACATTTAAAACTAAGTTTGGATTATATGAGTGGTTAGTCATGCCTTTGGGGTTAACTAATGCACCTAGTACTTTCATGATATTAATGAACGATGTTTGACGTGCTTTCATTGGATGATCTTTGGTAGTCTATTTTGATGATATACTGATTTATAGCAGATCTTTGAAGGAACATTTAAGTGTTGTTTTTATTGCTCTACGTGATGCACGTTTGTTTGGTAACCTTGGGAAGTGCACCTTCTGCACCGACCGAGTATCTTTTATTGGCTATGTTGTTACTCCACAGGGAATTGAAGTTGATAAAGCCAAGATTGAAGCTATTGAGAGTTGGCTGCAGCCCAAAACAGTCACACAAGAGAGGAGTTTTCTTGGCCTCGCTGGATTCTATAGGCATTTTGTGAGAGATTTCAGCACCATTGCTGCACCTGTCAATGAGCTTACAAAGAAGGGTGTGCCTTTTGTTTGGGGTACCGCACAGAAAGAAGCCTTCACGGTATTTAAAGATAAGTTTACACACGCACCTTTGCTCCAACTTCCTAATTTTAATAAGACTTTTGAGCTTGAATGTGATGCTAGTGGAATTAGATTAGTAGGTGTGTTATTACAAGATGGCAAACATTTTGCATACTTTTCTGATAAAATGAGTGGGCCTAGTCTAAATTATTCTACTTATGATAAAGAATTATATGCTCTTGTTCGGGCTTCAGAAACATGGCAAAATTATTTATGGCCGAAAGAATTCGTTATACATTTTGATCATGAATCTTTGAAACATATTAAAAGTCAAGCTAAACTGAATCGTAGACATGCTAAATGGGTTGAATTCATTGAGACTTTCCCTTATGTCATTCAACACAAGAAGGGTAAAGAAAATGTTATTGCTGATGCATTGTCTCATCGTTGTACTATGCTTTCACAACTTGACTTCAAAATATTTGATTTGGAGACCATCAAAGATCAATATGTGCATGATGCTGATTTTAAAGATGTATTGCAGAATTGTAAAGAAGGAAGAATGTGGAACAAGTTCGTCATTAACGATGGATTTGTGTTTCATGCTAACAAGTTATGCATTCCAGCTAGCTCCTTTCATCTTTTGTTGTTGCAGGAGGCACATGGAGGAGGATTAATGGGACACTTTGGCGTGAAGAAGACGGAGGATATACTTGCAACACATTTCTTTTGGCCAAACATGAGATGGGATGTTGAGCGTTTTGTTGCTCGCTGCACTACATGTCAAAAAGCTAAGTCATGACTAAATCCTCATGGTTTATATATGCCTTTGCCTGTACCTAGTGTTCCTTGGGAGGATATATCTATGGACTTTTTTTTAGGTTTACCTCGAACAAAGAAGCGGAGGGTTAGCATATTTCTTGTCTTGGATAGGTTCTCGAAAGTGGCACACTTTATACCATGTCATAAAAGCGATGATGATGGTGTGCCAAATACTATTGTTTCATATCGTGATACTAAATTTCTTAGCCACTTTTGGAGATATTTATGGGCTAAGTTGGTGACTAAACTTCTTTTTAGTACTACTTGTTACCCCCAAAATGATGGACAAACTTGTCAATAGAACATTGTCTAGTATGCTTAGGGTTGTTTTGAAGAGTAATAAGAAAATGTGGGAAGAATGTTTGCCTCATATTGAATTTGCTTATAATCGTTCATTGCATTCTACTACTAAGATGTGCCCTTTTGAAATTGTGTATGGTTTCCTACCTCGTGCACCTATTGATTTGTTGCCTCTTCCATCTTTGGAGAAAGTTAGTTTTGATGCTAAACAACATGCTAAATTGATTTTAAAAATGCATGAGTTAACTAAGGAAAACATTGAGCATATGAATGCTAAATATAAACTTCCGGGAGATTAGGGTAGAAAGCATGTTGTGTTTGCAGTTGGAGATCTTGTTTGGTTACATTTGCATAAGGATAGATTTCCTAATTTGCGCAAATCAAAGCTAATGCCACATGCTGATGGTCCTCTTAAGGTGTTAGAGAAAATAAATGATAATGCATATAAACTCGAGCTGCCTGCATATTTTAGGGTTAGTCCCACTTTTAACATTGCAGATTTGAAGCCTTATTTGGGCGAGGAGGCTGAGCTTCTGTCGAGGACGACTTCATTTCAAGAAGGGGAGGATGATGAGGACATTAGTACCATTGTTACACCCATAGCCCCTACTGCTACATATACTGGACCAATTACTAGAGCTCGCGCATGCCAGGCCCATGTAATTTTGAAATAGTTAAGTATAGGCTATTTTTAGAATCTGTATCTGTGGGGAAACAAGAGTTAGGGTTGGTTTCGGACCCCTCCTCCAAGGGCCACGTAATTCCGCCCTCTTCCTCCATATATACAGCCCTTAGGGCAACTTTTAGACTTCTAGTTTTGTTTAGATTAAAGTTCGCCATAGTTGCAACTTCGCGTACTTTGTTTGTGTTCAACGACCAGACCAAGACGTCACAGAACTCGACCTTGATCAATAAAGCTTTCCTCTTATATTCACAATATCCAAATTGCAATCTTAGTTTCTTGCTTGTTCTTCATTTGCCTGCAGGAAAACAGACCTACGTGGTCAGGTTGATCATGCTCCAGCATGGTCAATAACCCTCAGAAGTTGCTTTAGTGATTGCTAAGGTGCGACGTCTTCGCATGTTCGTAGTCGGATCATCAGACTCGACTTCCTCCAAAATGATAGCCACCATCTCATCGAAAGATGGGACACCTTTGCCTCTATCACACGGGGAGCCGGATGTCCGGGTTGACAGGCCGGATGTCCGGGCTGAAGGGGCTGTTCACGGTGCTCTTTGGATTGACTTGTCTGGATTTCCGGGGGCGAGGCTGGATGTCCGGGTGTTGGCGAGGCGTCGGGTGTCCAGGGCTAACACCGGATGTCCGAGGCCTGTAGCACTTCGGCTGCAGGGCTGCTGCTGTTGTTGACATCTTTAGGGACCGGATGTCCGGGCCAGGGCCGGATGTCCGGGTCCTAGGAGTTGTCTCCGTCTTCTTCCGTCGTCGCTTCCATGCACACTTGGCCTTGGTCCTTGGGTTCTCCATGGTCTCCTCGGGTGTACCTGAGTATGCACAAGGTCCACGCTTGAAGTAGCATCCATGTCTTACATGTGGAAAGGGAAGATTTGGAACGGAGCGAGTTCACCTTAGGTCCAATGGCGTATGCTTGAGGTCTCAACATGTTGGGACTTTGGGCTTGGGGAGTTGTCGTAGTGTACATGGGGATGATCGAAGGATGCTCCGCATCATTTTTGCTACCATATTGTAAGCCTTCCCAGCTCCACATACATCTTCGTCGTGCGTTTGACTCTCCCTGGTAATCGCTCTATCCAAGCTTTGAGAGTTTTGACTGCAACGGTTGCCAATGACCACCTGTCGCTTGGTAAGAACTGGTAAGAATTTGAGATTTGCTTCACAGATTTGTGACACACTACCACTTTCTAGTAGTCTATAGGATCATATTCTTGTGTGTTTCTATTGCTGCTAACCATGGCAGGACCACAAGCCGACGAGATTGACTGGGAGAACATGACGAAGAAGGAGCTCCATGATAAATTTCAGCAAATGTTGAGTCAACAGGTGGAAGACGTCATGGCCACCTTCGGAAAGACACTAGAGAGGATTGATGATGTTGAGAAGACAATTGACACCAAGTTGGACGCAAAGTTCGATGAAGTACTCGCGCATCTTCCACAACCACCGCCCGCTACACCTGTCGCAGCTCTATGATAGCAACAACAACATTGCCTTCCAAATCAAGTGGGACAAGCACTGCGCGTTCCCCTTGAGCCTGGTCAAAATTTTGGTGCCTCTATACCTGCTATTGATGCTTCTGTAGATCCTGCTACTACTGCAGACGTGGAGGACCATTACGAGGATGAGGTTGATCAAAATCAGAACTACGTGCAACCACCAGCACCACCACCACTAGGTCGTCCTCATGCATATCATCGCAACAGTAGGGCTGCACCACCACCTGAGGTACAAGATCATGACCATCTTCCTAAACTAAATTTCAATATTCACTATTTGAGGGTAGATAAGTTCCTAATATATATCTTACTTGGGAGTTAGAAACTGAACAATGTTTTACATGTTTACAATATCCTGAGGAGAGACGTGTTCCTTCTGCTATTTGTGCTTTCACTAGTTTTGCATGTGTTTGGTGGTCTGAACATTGTATATTATATCCTATTCTAGCTGCTTGGGCTGCTTTGAAAAATGCTATGCGTACTCACTAGGTTCCACCATATTATCAACATGAATTGCTTCAAAAATTGCAGCGTTTGAGACAAGGAAAAAATTATGTAGAAGAATTTTAACAAGAATTACAAACTGATATGATTAGATGTGGTATTGTTGAGGATAATGAAGCTATGCTTGCACGTTTTATGGGTGGATTAAATAAAGAGATTCAGACCATTCTAGAGTATAAGGAATATAATAATATCACTCGTTTATTCCATCTTGCTTGCAAAGCTGAACGTGAAGTGCAGGATCGACAGGCATCGGCGTGGACTAACTTTTCTGCAGGTCGACCTTCATCATGGACACCGTGTGCATCCTCTACTTCCACATGTTTTGCTACACCGGCGCCTCCATCTGCTGCCACCTCCAACTGTGATACAAGAAAGCAGGCACAACCACCACTATCTGCCAAGAGCACACCTTCTAGGCATGCACAGAGCTCTTCTTCATCCATGGCATCAACATGGCAAACACATGATATTATTTGTCATCATTGCAAGGGTGGAGATCATTATGCGAGAGAATACCCATCTAAGCATGTGATGATTGTTATTGAGGATGGTGGGTATGAGTCCGCTAGCGACTATGATGAGGAGATTTTGGCTCTTATTGCAAGTGAAGAACATGGTGGAGATGATTCTGATCATGAGACGCAATACATGGCTACTGAAGATGCTGACAGGTATGAATGTTTAGTTGCTCAATGTGTTTTGAGTGTGCAGGTTACACAAGCTGAGAAAAATCAGAGGCATAATTTGTTCCTTACAAAGGGAGTTGTGAAGGAACATTTTATTCACGTCATCATAGATGGAGGGAGCTGCAACAACTTGGCAAGCATGGAGATGGTGGAGAAGCTATCTCTCACCACAAGACCACATCCACATCCTTACTACATCCAATGATTCAACAACAGCGGCAAGGTTAAGGTAACACGTATTGTTCGTGTGCATTTTAGTATCTCTACATATGCTGATTATGTTGATTGTGATGTGGTACCTATGCAAGCATGTTCCTTATTACTTTGTAGACTATGGGAACTCGATAAAAATTCTATACACAATGGTAGAAACAATCAGTATACTCTTGTTCATAAGGATAAAAATATTACTTTGCTTCCTATGACTCCTGATTCCATTTTGAAAGATGATATTAATAGAGCTAATAAAGCAAAATAGGAGAAAAATAAGAGTGAAAATCAGGTTGTGGCAAAAGAATTTAAGCAACAAATGAAGCCTAATAATAAACCATCTAGTGTTGCTTCTGAAATTAAATTGAAAAGTGCATGTTTACTAGCCACCAAATCTGATATTGACGATCTAGATTTCAGCAAATCTATTTGCTATGCTTTTGTGTGCAAAGGGGCGTTATTTTCTTTCAAGGATGTTGCTTCCTCTTTGCCTCCTGCTGTCACTAACATTTTGCAGGAGTTCGTTGACATCTTTCCACAAGACGTGCCACCGGGATTACCACCTATTCGAGGGATTGAGCATCAGATTGACTTAATTCCCAGTGCATCGCTACCCAACCGTGCACCATACCGTACCAATCCAGAGGAGACGAAGGAGATTATGCGTCAAGTCCAGGAGCTGCTCGACAAAGGTTATATACGTGAATCCCTTAGTCCTTGTGATGTTCCTATTATTCTAGTGCCAAAAAAGGATGGTACATTGCGTATGTGTGTTGATTGTAGAGGCATTAATAATATTACTATTCGTTATCGTCATTCTATTCCTAGGCTAGATGATATGCTTGTTGAATTGAGTGGCTCTACAATATTCTCCAAAGTTAATTTGCGTAGTGGATACCATCAAATTCGTATGAAATTGGGGGATGAATGGAAAACAATATTTAAAACTAAGTTTGGATTATATGAGTGGTTAGTCATACCTTTTGGGTTAACTAATGCACCTAGTACTTTCATGAGATTAATGAGCGATGTTTGTCGTGCTTTTATTGGACGATTTCTGGTAGTCTATTTTGATGATATACTGATTTATAGCTAATCTTTGGAGGAACATTTGGAACATTTACGTGATGTTTTTATTGCTCTGCGTGATGCACGTTTGTTTGGTAACCTTGGGAAGTGCACCTTCTGCACCGACCAAGTATCTTTTCTTGGCTATGTTGTTACTCCACAAGGAATTGAAGTTGATAAAGCCAAGATTGAAGCTATTGAGAGTTGGCCATAGCCCAAAACAGTCACACAAGAGAGTTGTTTTCTTGGCCTCGCTGGATTCGATGGTCGTTTTGTGAGAGATTTCAGCACCATTGCTGCACCTCTCAATGAGCTTACAAAGAAGTATGTGCCTTTTGTTTGGGGTACCGCACAGGAAGAACCCTTCACGGTATTGAAAGATAAGTTGACACACTCTCCTTTACTCCAACTTCCTAATTTTAATAAGACTTTTGAGCTTGAATGTGATGCTAGTGGAATTGGATTAGTAGGTGTGTTATTACAAGATGGCAAACCTGTTGCACACTTTTCTGAAAAATTGAGTGGGCCTAGTCTGAATTATTCTACTTATGATAAAGAATTATATGCTCTTGTTTGGACTTTAGAAACATTGCAACATTATTTATGGCCCAAATAATTTGTTATACATTCTGATCATGAATCTTTGAAACAAATTAAAAGTCAACCTAAACTGAATCGTAGACATGCTAAATGGGTTGAATCCCGTGAGACTTTCCCTTATGTCATTCTGTCAGGACCGGATTTTCGGGATATTAATTTCCCAAAAACGGCCCTTGTGCTCACCAGCCCCAGGATTACTGTTAGCTGATGAGACACCAACTTGTTACAGAAACTCCAAGCAAAATACAAAATATGAAGTACAAGACCATTCTGGCCTATGGGTACAACAATTGGTTTCTAGGGGTTGATGGCGGAAGCGATTTGCGGATCACCAGCATCTATGGGACTCCATTTCCCTCAGGAATAGCTGACCAGGATAACTCCTATCTTCGCGAGGCTGCTATCTCCGTTGCGTAGGTTCCGGGGCTGTCATTGCAACACTCCTTTCCACGCAAGAAATCCGGCCAAGACAATAGCCAGGGACAAGCCAGTGAGTACTTTGAATGTACTCGCAAACATTAAGAACACAGGTATAATATAGCCACTGAAAATCATGCTTTAAAATATTCTATGATCACTTCGTCAGTTATGAAATAAGGTTCATGATGCACGCAAGTAGATCATTTAAATAAATCATGAGTAAACAATCAGGGTGTAAAAATATAAAGCACCGATCGGATGTCTGAAGCGACGCCTCGAAAGGATAATAATATGAAGCATGCCTCAGTCGGGCGTCTGAGCGACACCACAGAAAGGGCTTATATATAAAAGAAATAACAAGCATGCCACAATCGGGCGTCGGTGTGACACCACATAAAGGGCTTATAAGTAAATGAAATAACGAACATGCCACAGTCGGGCGTCTGTGCGACACCACATAAAGGGCTTATAAGTAAATGAAATAACAAACATGCCACAGTCGGGCGTTTGAGCGACGCCACAAAAAGGGCTTATATATAAACATATTCACAGTGAATATCCAGGAGGTAGTACCGTCCCAGGGATATTCATTATTTCAAACAATGCAAACGGTTAGTCCACAATGATAATAATCATAACCATCATATATTACAAGTCATAATCAATATTCTAGTTTAGTAGTTTCTCCTCCGAAGACCGACACTAAGACCGACGCTTGACCCATCCCAGACTGTAGTCCTTAACCATGGACACGGCTATTCGAATAGGTTCAATATCTCTGCAGAGGGTGTACTCTTTACTCACGAGTAACGGATTTCTTTAGTCCATCGGAACTAATTCCGTCTATAGTCTTTTAGTCGAAAACACGCCTGAGTTGCACACACCAGCTTAACTTTACTCGTGTCTGGAATCACCCAGACACCTGTTAAGCAAAACTCTAAGTGGGGAGGCTACAACCTCGCGTAGCATGGGATCAAATTTTTATCGCGCGCTCTAAGGGGTGGCCTCCCCTCTTGGTCCCAACCGGAAACACCCATGCCCCCGGACCAGGTGGCATGCCTACCGGCTACAACCGGTATCTTCCACCATGGCCTCTCTGTACGGTGTGTGCTAGGACAGGGGTTGACAACTTACTGAACCGTACCCTACCTACGGCAGGGACAAGTGGCAGCACAAAACAAGTATGGGGGTTACTGGAACAAGACTCGATCTACGGCCGACTCAGGAGGCTTAAGTATTTCCTGCATGCTTAGCTCAAGAATTATATTTCACAGCCATCAGACACAACCACCACTCATCATACCTCCCCCTGCCCTACTGGTCATAACCGTCTCGACGAGGGACAAGCTCGTGTCTACACAAGACAGAGACTTTCCCGGGTCCTTCCGGGTAGGCATGAGAGGCATATGAGGGTGATTGCTATCACAAGCTTATCCATTTCCAACAGCAAAAATTTTCATTTATGCACTCAAGGTGTATGATCATATCGTCACATAAAAATAACCAACGCTTCATGTCGAGGTGGTGTTATAACCGTATCAAACAACCCACAAAACATTATGCCAGGGCTCAGAATGCTTGCCTTCAAGGTGTGGAGAGGTGAGGTGCTCTCCAAAACTTTTGAAAGTTTTCTCCTCTCTCCAACAAATCCTATTTTAAATAAATTTGAATTAACACATACTTTAAAAACAGTACAAAAAGGTTGTTTGGAAAATTTTGAAATAAATATGAAAATAAACTAGACAATATTTGAGAAACAACAGAAAAAGAATCAAGTCATTTAGATTTATATTTAAAAAGTTATAGCCAGTCAAAGTTTCAGTCAAACTCTGTTTTTAAAATAAAACAGAAAAGAAAACGTTTCAGATAAGAATACGCTTTCGAAGCAGGGGATACGCACTTGGGGGTTTTACGCCTTCACTTATCCAGCGTGGACGGGCGCGTGGGTCACTGATAGTGGGTCCACGGGGCCCACTGGTCAGGTTTGACCAGTCCTCTCTCCCTCCTCTTCCTCTGCCCAAACGGAGGCGGGACTCCGGTGATCAATGCCGGCGAACGGCGGCTCCCCGTGGCTCCAGAGGGTCTGGATGGATCCGCAAGACCGGGGCGGTCCTCCTGGTGGTCGTTGGGTCGGCGGGGGTGGAGGGAGTCGCCGGCGGCGAGCTCCGCGGCGGAGGAGGCTTCGGGTGGGTTTTGGGGTTTTGGGCTACAGTGGTTCCCGATCGCATATGAGAGGCTGGGCAGCTTCGCTAGGTTGAGGGGAGTCGACTGGTGTCGCTAGATGAGCGGGGGAGGCTCGGGTTGTGACGCACGGTACCAGAACGAGGCGGAGGCCGCACTGATCGGAGACGGGGAAGAAAGCTTCCTGCCGTCGATTGCTGGCTGTGGTAACTCTAGAGAGGTGGCTTGAGGTCGCCTGAATGCTTAGTCGAGCTCGGGGTTCCCTTTTATAGGAGGCCAAGGTCGGTTCTGCGGCGGTCGTGGATAAGCTCGTCGGCGACCGTCATTCTGTAGGGGCAGGGCGACGTGGCGGCGACGAGCGCTAGCGGACGCGTTTGCAGATGAGATCGAGCTGTCCCAGGGGCAGCTGGCGCGCTGGGGAGGCTCGGGCGGTGCTGCCATGGCCGGGGCCTGCTGTGGCCGGCCGCTAGTTGCCACGGCCGACCTGACGGCGGCGCTGTAGAGCTCCAGGGGCGGCTCTGCGGCGAGGGAAGGGGCGGGAGTGTTGGTTGTGAGCGGGGAAGGGCCAGAATGAGCGCGAGGTGACGACAGTGGGACACGGCGACTCGGTGCGCGCACATGCAAAACGTGCGCTCTGGGCGCGCCCAGAGCACGCACGCTGCGTGTTTGGCAGAATGCCACGGCATGCCAGAGGGCTCCAAATCACCTAAGGTTTAGCAGGTCTAGGCTAGGGCCATCTAGGAGTTTAGTGGACAAGCTGGTTAGGTCAGGGGATCAAGTTCACAAAGCAAACTAATAATCATGCCAAATCTGCTTATACACCCAAGGTGTTCGACAGAATGCTAAGTGCATCTAGGCAACTCTTGGGGGGGGGCAAAAGCTCCAGACCAGTGTCTCTTTAGATGAAGGAGAGGATGGCTAGGTCATTTGGACAAAGCCAGAAACTTGTTAGTGCAAGCTTTGCAAAACTTCAGTTTTGGACAAAAAGAACAATGCCTCATTGCATGCACTTAAAACCCTCCAATGGGTCCACTCTCCTGGACTTAAGGGTTTTGGAGGATGGGCTATGAGTAGGAAAAAGCTCATGGCTACTAGAGCAAGATAAATTAGGGTTGCAGTAGAAAACTCCCCATTGGGCCAGAATGAAAAAGAGGTTGATTCACTCAAATTTTTCAAAGAACATCAATGGGTTTTTGCATAAAGTTGCATAACATACTCCTATGAGTATCCCAAAATTTTGGTGGAAGCTAGAAAGAAATATTTAAAGGGGTTGTAGTGCAAAATTGCTCTATGGACCAGATTTGAAAACTTGGTGTAGAGCTCAAAATATCCAAAGAATGAAATATATTTTTGCATAAAAGTGATTTAAAAACATCACATGGCATCTCCAAATTTTTGTTGGAATTTTAGATGAATTTATAAAAGGGTTGTAGTACAAATGGGGCCCTAAAACCATGGGAAACCATTTTTAAAGAAATGAAGATCAGGAAAAACAATTATATAATTAACCCCATAGATAAAAGAAAAGTTTTCTTGAGAGGGTAAACAAGTCCCAATATATTTGGAAAGTTTTCACTTGGGGTAAAACTCCATAATAACCAAGAAAGGTTCTGAAATAAAAAGAAAGATCCAGAAAGTGAAAGTTTAAAATCTCCTGGCAAAATTTTAATTAATAAAACAAGGCCAAAATTTTTGGGGTGTAACAACACTACCCCCCTTAAGAAAAATCTCGTCCTCGAGATTTGTTAAAAGCTGTTTTAAGAAAATATATGCAATAAAATGTGGCTACAGTGAGAGGGCAATAAGTGGTGTAAAACCAAAGTGTGGAACACTAGCGCTGCGTGGAAAAATCTATGGGTAGGGGGAAAACGAGAGATTTTCTACGCTGGATACAGTAAATTTAGAATAAATTCTAAATTTAAAATACGCTGGTCGTACCCGAGAGCACAGTGCTCTCTCTGGCTGACGGGTGGACCCGGGGCCCACTGTCAGCCTCTTCTTCTTCCTCTGGCTCTCTCTTCTTCCTCTCTCCCGCGCGCTTTCCCCCGCTTTCTCCACCGGTGATGTCTAGCGCGTAGGGCATCTAGGCCGTACCCGCGGTAGTGCGCGGCGTGCTAGCTGCCGGTGTAGCATGCACTCACCTCGCGGGCCAGCGTGCTGTCGGCACTGCTCGCGGATTCGCCTCCGAACACCGGCGATCGGGCGACGAGCGGTGCTGGTGGACTTCGCCCACCGTACACCGAGCTCGAGCTATAAAACGGCCGAGGTGCTTCTCTCTTCTTCCTCACACCTGGCCTCGCTTCTCCTTCTTCCTCCTCCATTTCCGTTTACAGAAGCTAGAGACGAGGTTTTAATGGCGGAGGCGATGCCGGATTGGTACGTGATCCTGATGTGCGGAGGGCTGGCGGCATTGCTGGGGCTCTCCGTGCTCCTGTGTGCGATGATCCTCGATGATTGTCGTGATGCTGTCGCTCGAGTGTTGGCTCTCCGCGCTGGCGGTGATCACGAGGAGTAGGTGTGGTCTCGGGTGCTAACTGTTGTTGGTGTGCGGGAGGTAACTCGTATCCGGATGATTATCCACTAATCTCTCTTTCAGAGACTGTGGTGCGTTAGGGAGATGATTAGCCAGATGCAACACGGTTACGTGGTGTTGCAAGTAGTGTATGTGTTCGAGTGGTTGCGGTTGTGAGTCTGCTGCCGTGGTGCTGCGTGAATAAAATTCCATGTCGTGAGGAGACATATGCTGTAGCAACTCAGGGAAAAGAAATCTCACTCCAGGATTTCTCGCGAGGAAAAAATTAGTTAATCAAAATTTACTACAGCAAAAATTACTCATTACAATTGAAACCAAATGTTCATCTCATTGCACAAGGTTTAGAATAACACGCATGGGTTACAACACTTAACTAAATGCGAGAATACAAGAACATAGCAGTGACGTCTAGAATGAAAATGGCAACTGGACGGGGTCCCGAGAAAACGTCTCTGGTACTGGGGCGCACTCTTCTTCTATCGGGGGAAGCGGATTGATCAGTCGATGAACGCGTCTCTCCTGGTCGGGCCTCAGTGGTCTGCCGATGGCGATCTGAGGATTTAAATCAGCGAGGCTCTGGAGATAACCCATCACTCGCTGGGTCAAACGCTCTTGAGCGATGACATACTGGACAAGGTTGGCCAGTACTGGGTCTCTCTCAATTCGTTCACCGGGAAAAGATGTCACTTCCCCAGGTGCTGCACGGCTCGAAAAGTAATAATACCCTCGTTCGCTGGCATAGGGTACTGCGAATCGAAGGCAAACAATTGCTTTGTGTGCAGCCGCTTCTATGGCCATCTGCGGAGTCGGCATAGATTTCCCTAGGAAGGAGACTTCCGTTGGGTCCTGATTTGAGTTTACGGGAGGGATGTGCACTACTGCCCAATATTTCGAGGTGGAAGAGGTGATCCTCGATTTGAGTAGCTCATACTGGGGTGGCTGGGTAGAACCCATGGTACTGCAGGTAAAGTCCCACAATATTTTAACAAAACTACCCGGGGTTGCATCCGGGGTTCTCAGATAAATGCTAGGGCTCGACATGGCAAGAAATGGTTGTGAGGGTTGTGCACAAGATGAGGGGTACTCGGCAAGTCACGAGGTGTCCCTTTTATAAAGCAGCTGGGCTGGGTTATTTACCGCGGTGAGGGGCACTAGTTTGCTGGTTCTGCTCTCATGGGGTCGGGGTCAAAGCCACAGATACACACATCTTGCCAAATCGACGCATTACTATGGGTGTCGTCGGGGTTGGTTTTGGTAGCTATGCCCGGAATTAAAAATGCAATCGTACATCACACACTTATGCACAGCTATTTTTTTTAAAAAAATAGGGGCGCACATGCAGACAACACTGCGGTAATACAAGATCACACAACTACAGGTTATGGACATACTGAGACTCGGTACTACTCGAGTGACTTAGTCTACCTCGTTTATATCTAAGAGGGCGTGCCTTGTGGATACCGAGGCTTCTCCATTGGCTTCACCGTCGGGTTTAGCTGGAGGGGGTTGAGGAACTGCAGGGCCGGGGTAGTGATGATGACCATCGCGGGGATTGTTGGCCACAATCCCGTTGGAGTGTGTTCCCAAAAGGCGACGAAGCACTTCTGGGGTCATCAAAGCACCTTGGTCGATGGCCGGGGCTGATCTCAAGGTCTCGATCGGTTGTCCGAACAGCACGACTGGGTTGTCGGCGTCGGGCTCATCTTCTCTTCTTGCTGGGGGGTCGGTGGATCAGCTCTCCACGAGCTGCGATCAGATCAAGGGTGATTTGATCGAACAGTCCCTCTAGTGCACTTACATAGCGCACTAGGTGCAATAATGCAGGATCCGTCTCGTGATCTCCGTTGGCAACTTGTGGTGGTCTACCATACCCGTCACGGCTGGGGTAGTAGTAGAAGGAGCGACAGTTAACTCGGGGCGACAAGTGCCGGAGTTGAACTATAGCTTCTCGGCAGCTAGTTGGATGGCTTGTGGCTCAAAGGAAGTTGTCCTTCCGGTGAACCTGTAGGGGCGTTCTGGCGATAGACCCCTACCATAGACGTGCACAGTGGCCCAAAATTGACGGCTCTCACCGCTCATGGACCCTTGGTACACAACATACTCCGGGGGCTCTTCTAACGCGAAGGCACGGCGGGTGAGGTTTGCTAGCACGGTTACGAAACCTCCAAGGTTGGTTGCTGTGGTCTCATTGTGAACAATGGGGCCAGGCATTATAACTCGGTTTGGGGTAGAGGTTGTGCTGTGCTGGGTTGAGGCTAGCGTGCCCTTTTATAGAAAAAGGGGGCGGAGTCTTCCTTCGCACGCTTGCGAAAAGAACTGTTTAGGGGCCGTCACTGGCGCATGATCGACAGGCTAGACTGATAGGTTGGGCACCGACTGCCAAAAGGTGTCGGGTCACTGTGAGGCTATCTTACACGAGAAGCTTGGCCGGGGTTTGGTTAAAGTCTGGTGGGTTGGTTTACCTAGGTTTTTGACCTGGCTAAGATAGGATTAGCCAATGGTCAGCCTGGCTCTGATACCAAGTTTGTCAGGACCGGATTTTCGGGATATTAATTTCCCAAAAGCGGCCCTTGTGCTCACCAGCCCCAGGATTACTATTAGCTGATGACACACCAACTTGTTACAGAAACTCCAAGCAAATACAAAATATGAAGTACAAGACCATTCTGGCCTATGGGTACAACAATTGGTTTCTAGGGGTTGATGGCGGAAGCGATTTGCGGATCATCAGCATCTATGGGACTCCATTTCCCTCAGGAACAGCTGACCAGGATAACTCCTATCTTCGCGAGGCTGCTATCTCTGTTGCGTAGGTTCCGGGGCTATCATTGCAACGCTCCTTTCCACGCAAGAAATCTGGCCAAGACAATAGCCAGGGACAAGCCAGTGAGTACTTTGAATGTACTCGCAAACATTAAGAACACAGGTATAATATAGCCACTGAAAATCATGCTTTAAAATATTCTATGATCACTTCGTCAGTTATGAAATAAGGTTCATGATGCATGCAAGTAGATCATTTAAATAAATCACGAGTAAACAATCAGGGTGTACAAATATAAAGCACTGATCGGGTGTCTGAAGCGACGCCTCGAAAGGATAATAATATGAAGCATGCCTCAGTCGGGCGTCTGAGCGACACCACAGAAAGGGCTTATATATAAAAGGAATAACAAGCATGCCATAATCGGGCGTCGGTGCGACACCACATAAAGGGCTTATAAGTAAATGAAATAATGAACATGCCACAGTCGGGCGTCTGTGCGACACCACATAAAGGGCTTATAAGTAAATGAAATAACAAACATGCCACGGTCGGGCGTTTGAGCGACGCCACAAAAAGGGCTTATATATAAACATATTCACAGTGAATATCCAGGAGGTAGTACCGTCCCAGGGATATTCATTATTTCAAACAATGCAAACGGTTAGTCCACAACGATAATAATCATAACCATCATATATTACAAGTCATAATCAATATTCTGGTTTAGTAGTTTCTCCTCCGAAGACCGACACTAAGACCAACGCTTGACCCATCCCAGACTGTAGTCCTTAACCATGGACATGGCTATTCAAATAGGTTCAATATCTCTGCAGAGGGTGTACTCTTTATCCACGAGTAACGGATTTCTTTAGTCCATCGGAACTAATTCCGTCTACAGTCTTTTAGTCGAAAACACGCCTGAGTTGCACACACCAGCTTAACTTTACTCGTGTCTAGAATCACCCAGACACCTGTTAAGCAAAACTCTAAGTGGGGAGGCTACAACCTCGCGTAGCATGGGATCAAATTTTTATCACGCGCTCTAAGGGGTGGCCTCCCCTCTCGGTCCCAACCGGAAACACCCATGCCCCCGGACCAGGTGGCATGCCTACCGGCTACAACCGGTATCTTCCACCATGGCCTCTCTGTATGGTGTGTGCTAGGACAGGGGTTGACAACTTACTGAACGGTACCCTACCTACGGCAGGGACAAGTGGCAGCACGAAACAAGTATGGGGGTTACTGGAACAAGACTCGATCTACGGCTGACTCAGGAGGCTTAAGTATTTCCTGCATGCTTAGCTCAAGAATTATATTTCACAGCCATCAGACACAACCACCACTCATCATACCTCCCCCTGCCCTACTGGTCATAACCGTCTCGACGAGGGACAAGCTCGTGTCTACACAAGACAGAGACTTTCCCGGGTCCTTCCGGGTAGGCATGAGAGGCATATGAGGGTGATTGCTATCACAAGCTTATCCATTTCTAACAGCAAAAATTTTCATTTATGCACTCAAGGTGTATGATCATATCGTCACATAAAAATAACCAATGCTTCATGTCGAGGTGGTGTTATAACCGTATCAAACAACCCACAAAACATTATGCCAGGGCTCAGAATGCTTGCCTTCAAGGTGTGGAGAGGTGAGGTGCTCTCCAAAACTTTTGAAAGTTTTCTCCTCTCTCCAACAAATCCTATTTTAAATAAATTTGAATTAACACATACTTTAAAAACAGTACAAAAAGGTTGTTTGGAAAATTTTTGAAATAAATATGAAAATAAACTAGACAATATTTGAGAAACAACAGAAAAAGAATCAAGTCATTTTGATTTATATTTAAAAAGTTATAGCCAGTGAAGTTTCAGTCAAACTCTGTTTTTACAATAAAACAGAAAAGAAAACGTTTCAGATAAGAATACGCTTTCGAAGCAGGGGATACACACTTGGGGGTTTTACACCTTCACTTATCCAGCATGGACGGGCGCGTGGGTCACTGACAGTGGGTCCACTGGTCAGGTTTGACCAGTCCTCTCTCCCTCCTCTTCCTCTGCCCGAACGGAGGCGGGACTCCGGTGATCAACACCGGCGAACGGCGGCTCCTCGTGGGCTCGAGAGGGTCGGGATGGATCCGCAAGACCGGGGCGGTCCTCCTGGTGGTCGTTGGGTCGGCGGGGGTGGAGGGAGTCGCCGGCGGCGAGCTCCGCGGCGGAGGAGGCTTCGGGTGGGTTTTGGGGTTCTGGGCTGCAGTGGTTCCCGATCGCATATGAGAGGTTGGGCAGCTCCGCTAGGTTGAGGGGAGTCGAGTGGTGTCGCTGGATGGGCGGGGGAGGCTCGGGTTGTGACGCACGGCACCGGAACGAGGCGGAGGCCGCACTGATCGGAGACGGGGAAGAAAGCTTCCCGCCATCGATTGCTGGCCGTGGTAACTCTAGAGAGGTGGCTTGAGGTCGCCTGAATGCTTAGTCGAGCTCGGGGTTCCCTTTTATAGGAGGCCAAGGTCGGTTCTGCGGCGGTCGTGGATAAGCTCGTCGGCGACCGTCATTCTGTAGGGGCAGGGCGACGTGGCAGCGACGAGCGCTAGTGGACGCGTTTGCGGATGAGATCGAGTTGGCCCAGGGGCAGCTAGCGCGCTGGGGAGGCTCGGGTGGTGCTGCCATGGCCGGGGCCTGCTGTGGCCGGCCGCTAGTTGCCACGGCCGACCTGACAGCGGCGTTGTAGAGCTCCAGGGGCGGCTCTGCGGCGAGGGAAGGGGCGGCAGTGTTGGTTGCGAGTGGGGAAGGGCCAGAACACGCGCGAGGTGACGGCAGTGGGACGCGGCGACTCGGTGCATGCACATGCAAAACGTGCGCTCTGGGCGCACCTAGAGCACGCACGCTGCGTGTTTGGCAGAATGCCACGGCATGCCAGAGGGCTCCAAATCACCTAAGGTTTAGCAGGTCTAGGCTAGGGCCATCTAGGAGTTTAGTGGACAAGCTGGTTAGGTCAGGGGATCAAGTTCACAAAGCAAACTAATAATCATGCCAAATCTGCTTATACAGCCAAGGTGTTCGACAGAATGCTAAGAGCATCTAGGCAACTCTTGGGCGGGGGGGCAAAAGCTCCAGACCAGTGTCTCTTTAGATGAAGGAGAGGATGGCTAGGTCATTTGGACAAAGCCAGAAACTT
Organism: Triticum aestivum; assembly: GCF_018294505.1. Taxonomy (NCBI): domain Eukaryota; kingdom Viridiplantae; phylum Streptophyta; class Magnoliopsida; order Poales; family Poaceae; genus Triticum; species Triticum aestivum. Next base: position 224,880,391 of record NC_057794.1, on the reverse strand, counting down.
GTTAGTGCAAGCTTTGCAAAACTTCAATTTTGGACAAAAAGAACAATGCCTCATTGCATGCACTTAAAATCCTCGAATGGGTCCAATTTCCTGGACTTAAGGGTTTTGTAGGATGGGCTATAAGTAGGAAAAAGCTCATGGTTACTAGAGCAAGATAAATTAGGGTTGCAGTAGAAAACTCCCAACTGGGCTAGAATGAAAAAGAGGTTGATTCACTCAAATTTTTCAAAGAACATCAATGGGTTTTTGCATAAAGTTGCATAACATACTCCTATGAGTATCCCAAAATTTTGGTGGAAGCTAGAAAGAAATATTTAAAGGGGTTGTAGTGCAAAATTGCTCTCTGGACCAGATTTGAAAACTTGGTGTAGAGCTCAAAATATCCAAAGAATGAAATATATTTTTGCATAAAAGTGATTTAAAAACATCACATGGCATCTCCAAATTTTTGTTGGAATTTTAGATGAATTTATAAAAGGGTTGTAGTACAAATGGGGCCCTAAAACCATGGGAAACCATTTTTAAAGAAATGAAGATCAGGAAAAACAATTATATAATTAACCCCATAGATAAAAGAAAAGTTTTCTTGAGAGGGTAAACAAGTCCCAATATATTTGGAAAGTTTTCACTTGGGGTAAAACTCCATAATAACCAAGAAAGGTTCTGAAATCAAAAGAAAGATCCAGAAAGTGAAAGTTTAAAATCTCTTGGCAAAATTTTAATTAATAAAACAAAGCCAAAATTTTGGGGGTGTCACACATTCAACACAAGAAGGTTAAAGAAAATGTTATTGCTAATGCATTGCCTCATCGTTCTACTATACTTTCACAACTTCACTTCAAAATATTTGTTTGGAGACCATCAAAGATCAATATGTGCATGATGCTGATTTTAAAGATTTAATGCAGAATTGTAAAGACGAAAGAATGTGGAACAAGTTCATCATTAACGATGGATTTGTGTTTCATGCTAACAAGCTATGCATTCCAGCTAGCTCCTTTCGTCTTTTGTTGTTGCAGGAGGCGCATGGAGGAGGATTAATGGTACACTTTGGCGTGAAGAAGATGGAGGATATACTTGCTATACATTTCTTTTGGCCAAAGATGAGACGGGATGTTGAGCGTTTTGTTGCTCGCTGTACTACATGTCAAAAAGCAAAGTCACGACTAAATCCTCATGGTTTATATATGCCTTTGCCTGTACCTAGTGTTCCTTGGGAGGATATATCTATGGACTTTGTTTTAGGTTTACCTCGAACAAAGAAGCGGAGGGATAGCATATTTGTTGTCATGGATAGGTTCTCGAAAGTGCCACACTTTATACCATGTCATAAAAGCGATGATGATGGTGTGCCAAATACTATTGTTTCATATCATGATACTAAATTTCTTAGCCACTTTTGGAGTTGTTTATGGGCTAAGTTGGGGACTAAACTGCTTTTTAGTACTACTTGTCACCCCCAAACTGATGGAAAAACTGAAGTAGTCAATAGAACATTGTCTACTATGATTAGGGCTGTTTTGAAGAATAATAAGAAAATGTGGGAAGAATGTTTGCGTCATGTTGAATTTGCTTATAATCGTTCATTGCATTCTACTACTAAGATGTGCCCTTTTGAAATTGTGTATGGTCTCCTACCTCGTGCACCTATTAATTTGTTGCCTCTTCCATCTTTGGAGAAGGTTAATTTTGATGCTAAACAACATGCTGAATTGATTTTAAAAATGCATGAGTCAACTAAGGAAAACATTGAGCGTATGAATGCTAAATATAAACTTGCTGGAGATAAGGGTAGAAAACATGTTGTGTTTGCACTTGGAGATCTTGTTTGGTTACATTTGCATAAGGATAGATTTCCTAATTTGCGCAAATCAAAGCTAATGCCATGTGCTGATGGTCCTCTTAAGGTGTTAGAGAAAATAAATGATAATGCATATAAACTCGAGCTGCCTGCATATTTTAGGATTAGTCCCACTTTTAACATTGCAGATTTGAAGCCTTATTTCGGCGAGGAGGCAGAGCTTCCGTCGAGGACGGCTTCATTTCAAGAAGGGAAGGATGATGATTGTTGGGGGTTGTAGCAGAAATTTAAAATTTTCTATGCATCACCAAGATCATTCTATGGAGTAATCTAGCAACGAGGGGAAGGAGAGTGCATCTACATACCCTTATAGATGGATCAGCGGAAGCGTTGCAAGAACGCGGATGAAGGAGTCGTACTCGTAGTGATTCAGATCGCGGTTGATTCTGATCTAAGCGCCGAACCACGGTGCCTCCGTGTTCAACACACGTGCAGCCCGGTGACGTCTCCTACGCCTTGATCCAGCAAGGGGAGAAGGAGAGGTTGGGAAGACTCCGTCCAGCAGCAGCACGACGGCGTGGTGGTGGTGGAGGAGCGCGAAACTCCAGCAGGGCTTCGCCAAGCACTACGAGAGACGAGGAGGGAGAGAGGTAGGGTTGCGCCAAGAGGGAGATGATCTTGTGTGTGTTGCAGCCCCCAATACCTCAAGTATATATAGGGGAAGGGGAGGGGCTGCGCCCCCATCTAGGGTTCCCTCACTAGGGTGGCGGCAGCCCCAAAACCCATCTAGGGTTGCGGCCAAGGGGGAGAGAGAGGAGGTGCACCTAGGGTGGGCCTTAAGGCCCATCTGCCCTAGGGTTTGCCCCCTTCCCCTCTAGGAGGCGCCTTGGGCCTTGGTGGGAGGCGCCCCAGCCCACCTAGGGGCTGGTCCCTTCCCACTATTGGCCCATGTAGGCCTCCGGGGCTGGTGGCCCCTCCCGGTGGACCCCCGGACCCCTCCGGTGGTCCCGGTACACTACCAGTGATGCCCGGAACACTTCCGGTGGCCAAAACCATACTTCCTATATATTAATCTTTACCTCCGGACCATTCCGAAACTCCTCGTGACATCCGGGATCTCATCCTGGACTCCGAACAACATTCGGTAACCGTGTACATACTTTCCCTATAACCCTAGCGTCATCGAACCTTAAGTGTGTAGACCCTACGGGTTCGGGAGTCATGCAGACATGGCCGAGACAACTCTCTGATCAATAACCAACAGCGGGATCTGGATACCCATGTTGGCTCCCACATGCTCCACGATGATCTCATCGGATGAACCACGATGTCAAGGATTTAATCAATCCCGTATACAATTCCCTTTGTCTAGCGGTATAGTACTTGCCCGAGATTCGATCGTCGGTATCCCGATACCTTGTTCAATCTCGTTACCGGCAAGTCTCTTTACTCGTTCGGTAACACATCATCTCGTGATCAACTCCTTGGTCACATTATGCACATTATGATGATGTCCTACTGAGTGGGCCCAGAGATACCTCTCCGTTTACACGGAGTGACAAATCCCAGTCTCGATTCGTGCCAACCTAACAGACACTTTTGGAGATACCTGTAGTGTACCTTTATAGCCACCCAGTTACGTTGTGACGTTTGGCACACCCAAAGCACTCCTACGGTATCTGGGAGTTGCACAATCTCATGGTCTAAGGAAATGATACTTGACATTAGAAAAGCTTTAGCATATGAACTACACGATCTTGTGCTAGGCTTAGGATTGGGTCTTGTCCATCACATCATTCTCCTAATGATGTGATCTCGTTATCAACGACATCCAATGTCCATGGTCAGGAAACTGTAACCATCTATTGATCAACGAGCTAGTCAACTAGAGGCTTACTAGGGACATGGTGTTGTCTATGTGTCCACACATGTATCTGAGTTTCCTATCAATACAATTCTAGCATGGACAATAAATGATTATCGTGAATAATGAAATATAATAATAATAACTAATTTATTATTGCCTCTAGGGCATATTTCTAACAATGAGGACATCAATACCATTGTTACACCCACAACCCCTACTGCTACATATACTGGACCAATTACTAGAGCTCGCGCATGCCAATTAAATTATTAGGTACTTTCGTTTCTTGGTAATGATTCTAATGTTCATGAGAATATGATGCTGCCTAAATTGGATACATTTGTTTTTCTTACAAATGAAGGGCCTGGCATGGATAAGAGGGATGAACACTGGAGCAAGTTCAAGCATGGAGATGATGGCATGCGCAAGGGGAACAAGAACATAGTTGCAAGTGATGATTTCAGGACTTTGAAGCCACCATAAGGAGTGCATGAAGCCTTGGACGAAATATACAAGATGCCACTTCATAAATTTTGTCCAGAGGTTTTCTAGGTGCTGCGCCACATTATTATTGGGCCAGGCCCATGTAATTTCGAAATACTTAACTTGAAAGTGCGTTATATCGACTAGAGGGTGGGTGAATAGGCGATTTTTATGAAATCTTCACTGAGGAATTTCAGGGTGAGGAAATTTGTGAGTGAAGAACTACTTGCAGCGGAATAAGTACTCAGAAGTAAACATAATAGAACATGAGCATGGTCTTCATGATGAAATGACAAACAAGCACAGAGTACAGAAAGCATAAACACAGGATAACATAGGATGAAGACAAACAGACTGAAGAAATTGAACTGAGGAAATTGAGAAAGTCTTCAGTCAAAGTCTTCAAATAGATATGAACAAGCTCACAACACATAAATGAGGAAATGAAAGGGGTGAGGAAATGGAACCAGGTAGCTTGGTGAAGACAATGATTTGGTAGACCGGTTCCAACTGATGTAACAGTTGTACGTCTGGTTAGGGCGGCTAGGTATTTAAACCTGAGGACACATAGTCCCGGACAGCCAGTTCAGAACAATCAGTCCTCATCGTATTCCCCTTGAGCTAAGGTCACACAAACCTCGCCCAATCACTCGTGGTAAGTCTTCAGGTGACTTCCAAACCTTCACAGACTCGGTCACTCGGCGATCCACAATTTCCTCTTGGATGCTCTAGACCATGACGCCTAACCGTCTGGAAGATGCACAGTCTTCAAAGGTAACAAGCATCGGATCCACGCAGGATCAATCTCTTCAGTGGTGCTCAATCACTTGGGGTTTGTAGGTGTTTGGGTTTGGGTTTTCCTCACTTGATGATTTTCACTCAAAGTCCTTGGAGGATGGGATGCTCTCAAATGACAAGTGTCAGTTTCTCTTGAAGCAGCCAACCAGCTAGTGGTTGTAGGGGGCGGCTATTTATAGCCTAGGGAGCAGCCCGACATGATAAGACATAAATGCCCTTCAATGGTATGACTGTTAGGTGGGTAGATATTTTGGGACAGCTAGCGCATAGCACAGCAATGCTCGGAATTTTGAGTATCAAATTCCTCAGGGCTATCATGATCCTCATTGTGTAGGCAATCCGCACTGGTGAATTCCTAACTCCTTAGTCAGAACAAATTCCTCAGAAACTAGAAGAACTTCGTCTCTGTCACTGAAGAAATTGACTGAACTATATGAGATTTCCAATGGCTTCACTCGAAGGGATTGGTAGGTGTAGGATTTGAGTTGAGCTTCACTTGGAAATTTTTCCTTAGTATTTCCTCGACCCCCTTTAACAGTATGGTGTTTCCTATGACTCAAGAAAGAGAAAATGAAACTACGGAAACAAAAGCCTTCACGCTTCATGTTCCTACACGATCTTGTGCTAGGCTTAGGATTGGGTCTTGTCCATCACATCATTCTCCTAATGATGTGATCCCATTATCAACGACATCCAATGTCCATGGTCAGGAAACTGTAACCATCTATTGATCAACGAGCTAGTCAACTAGAGGATTACTAGGGACATGGTGTTGTCTATGTATCCACACATGTATCTGAGTTTCCTATCAATACAATTCTAGCATGGATAATAAACGATTATCGTGAACAATGAAATATAATAATAATAACTAATTTATTATTGCCTCTAGGTCATATTTCCAACAATGAGGACATCAATACCATTGTTACACTCACAGCCCCTACTGCTACATATACTGGACCAATTACTAGAGCTCGCGCACGCCAACTAAAAAATAATTAGGTACTTTCATTTCTTGGTAATGATTCTAATGTTCATGAGAATATGATGCTGCCTAAATTGGATACATTTGTTTTTCTTACAAATGAAGGGCCTGGCACGGATAAGAGGGATGAACACTGGAGCAAGTTCAAGCATGGAGATGATGGCATGCGCAAGGGGAACAAGAACAGAGTTGCAAGTGATCCACATATGTAAGCAGCTTTATCCAGGTCTTCCTTTGAAAAGCACTCTTCAAACAACCGTTTATGCTTTCTAGAAATTCTACATTATTTCGGATCAACAATATGTCATCCACATATACTTATCAGAAATGTTGTAGTGCTCCCACTCACTTGTAAATACAAATTTCTAGCAAACATTGTATGAACCTAAAAGCTTTGATCACTCCATCAAAGCATATATTCCGACTCCGAGATGCTTGCTCTAGTCCATAGAAGGATCGCTGGAGCCAGCATACCTTTTAGCATCCTTAGGATCGACAAAACCTTTTATTGTATCACATACAACTTTTTCTTACGAAAACTGGTAAGAAAACTTGTTTTGACATCCATCTGTTAGATTTCATAATCGAAAAATACAGCTAATTCTAACATGATTCCGACGGACTTAAGCATCGCTACGAGTGAGAAATTATCATCATAGTCAACTCCTTGAACTTGTGAAAAGACTCTTTCCCTTAAGTCGAGCTTCATAGACGGTAACATTACCGCCCATGTTCGTCTTCTTCTTAAAGATCCATTTATCTCAATGGCTTGCCGATCATCGGGCAAGTCCACCAAAGTCCATACTTTGTTCTGATACATGGATCCTATCTCGAATTTCATGGCTTCTAACCATTTGTCGGAATACAGGCCCACCATCGCTTCTCCATAGCTCGTAGGTTCATTGTTGTCTAACAACATGATATTTAAGACAGGATTACCGTACCACTCAGGAGTAGTACATATCCTTGTCGACCTATGAGGTTCGATAGCAACTTGATCTGAAGCTTCATGATCACTATCATTAACTTCCTCTTCAATAGACGTAGGCGCCACAGAAAACATCTTTCTGTGTCGCATCACTCTCTGGTTGAAGTAAAGGTTCGACAACCTCATCAAGTTCTATCTTCCTCCCACTCAATTCTTTCGAGAGAAACTCCTTCTCGAGAAAGGACCCGTTCTTAGCGATACAATTTGCCCTCGGATCTGAGATAGAAGGTATACCCACCTGTCACCTTTGGGTATCCTATGAAGATGTGTTTGTCCGCTTTGGGTTCGAGCTTCTCCGGCTGAAGCCTTAAGCATTGCAGCCCCAAACATTAAGAAACGACAACTTTGGTCTCTTTCCAAACCAATGTTCATATGGCGTCGTCTCAACAGACTTATATGGTGTCCTATCTAAAGTGAATGCAGCTGTCTCTAATGCATAACCTCAAAATAATAGCGGTAGATCGGTAAGAGACATCAAAGATCGCACCATATCTCATAAGGTTCGATTACAACGTCCGGACACACCATTACCCTGTGGTGTTCTAGGTGGCTTCAACTGTGAAACAATCCCACAATGTCTTAAGTGATTGCCAAACTCATAACTCGGAAATTCTCATCGATCAGATCATAGGAATTTGATCTTCTTGTTATGATGGTTCTTAACTTCACTCTGAAATCGCTTGAACTTTTCAGACGTTTCAGACTTGTGCTTCATTAAGTAAATATACCTATATCTACTCAAATCGTCAGTGAAGATGAGAAAATAGCGATATCCACCGCACGCTTAAATTCTCATTGGATCACACGCATCAGCATGTATGATTTCCAACAAGTCACTTGCCCGTTTCATTGTACCTGAAAACGGGGTCTTAGTCATCCTGCCCATGAGGCATGGCTCGCATGTGTCAAGTGATTCAAAATCAAGTGACTCCAAACATCCATCGACATGGAGTTTCTTCATGCATCTTATGCCAATATGACCTAAGCGGCAGTGCCACGAGAAAGTGGTACTATCATTATTAACTCTACATCCTTTTTGGCGTGAACATGTGTATTACCACGACCGAGATTCAATGAACCATTCACATAGGGTGCATGACCATGAAAGGTATCATTCATGTAAACAGAATAACCATTATTCTCTATCTTAAATGAATAGCCGTATTGCAATGAACATGATCTAATCATATTCATGCTCAACGTAGACACCTGATAACATTTATCTAGGTTCAATACTAATCCCGAAGGCAGATGGAGCATGCGATGGTGATCTCATCAACTTTGGAAACACTTCCAACACACATCGTCACCTCGCCCTTAGCTAGTCTCCGTTTAGTCCGTAGCTTTTGCTTCAAGTCACCAATAATAGTAACTGAACCGGTATCCAATACACAGGTGCTACCGGGAGTACTAGTGAGGTACACATTAATAACACGTATATACTTTGTTGAAGTTGCCAGCCTTCTTATCTACCATGCATTTGGGGTAATTCCGCTACCAATAGAAGCACTTAGTCTTGGGTTTGGGTTCAACCTTGGGTTCCTTCACTTGAGCGGCAACTGGTTTGCCATCCATGAAGTGTCCCTTCTAGCCCTTGCCCTTCTTGAAACCAGTGGTCTTGTTAAACCATCAACACTTGATGCTCCTTCTTGATTTCTATCTTTTGCGGTCTTAAGCACCGCGAATAGCTCGGGGATCAACTCCATCCCTTGCATGTCATAGTTCATCACGAAGATCTAGTAGCTTAGTGATAGTGGCTAGAGAACTCTAACAATCACTATCTTATCTGGAAGTTTAACTCCTCCATCTTGTTGGCAAAAGAACTTGTCAGAGGTCTCATACCTCTCAACACGGGCATGAGCCTGAAATCCCAATTTCAGCTCTTGGAACATCTCATATGTTCTATGGTGTTCAAAACGTCATTGGAATCCCGATTCTAAGCCGTAAAGTATGGTGCACTAAACTATCAGGTAGTCATCAGAATGTGTCTGTCAGGTGTTCACAACATCCACAGACGACGTTGTAGGGGTTTGCACATCAAGCGGTGCATCAAAGACGTAAGCCTTTTGTGTAGCAGTGAGGACACTCCTCGGACAACAGACCTAGTCCGCATCATTTCTTACAATATCTTTCAACCTAATCTTTCTCTAGGAACGTATTGAAACAGGGAGCTACAACGTGAGCTATTTATCTACAACATATTTGCGAAGACAATTTAGACTATGTTCATGATAATTGAGTTCATCTAATCAAATTAATTTAATGAACTCCCACTCAGATAGACATCCCTCTAGTCATCTAAGTGAAACATGATCCGAATCGACTAAGCCATGTCCGATCATCATGTGAGATGGACCAGTCATCAACGGTGAACATCTCATGTTGATCGTATCTTCTATACGACTCATGCTCGACCTTTCGGTCTTCCATGTTCCGAGGCCATGTCTGTACATGCTAGGCTCGTCAAGTCAACCTAAGTGTTTCGCATGTGTCCCGAGGCCATGTCTGTACATGCTAGGCTCGTCAACACCCGTTGTATTCGAACGTTAGAATCTATCACACCCGATCATCACGTGGTGCTTCGAAACAACAAACCTTCGCAACGGTGCACAGTTAGGGGGAACACTTTTCTTGAAATTTTAGTGAGGGATCATCTTATTTAAGCTACCGTCGTTCTAAGAAAATAAGATGTAAAACATGATAAACATCACATGCAATCAAATAGTGACATGATATGGCCAATATCATTTTGCTCCTTTTGATCTCCATCTTTGGGGCTCCATGATCATCGTTGTCACCGGCATGACACCATGATCTCCATCATCATGATCTCCATCATCGTGTCTTCTTGAAGTTGTCTCGTCATCTATTACTTCCACTACTATGGCTAACGCTTTAGCAATAAAGTAAAGTAATTACATGACGTTTATGTTGACACACAGGTCATAAATAAATTAAGACAACTCCTATGGCTCCCGCCGGTTGTCATACTCATCGACATGCAAGTCGTGATTCCTATTACAAGAACATGATCAATCTCATACATCTCATATATCATTCATCACATCCTTTTGGCCATATCACATCACAAGGCATATGCTGCAAAAACAAGTTAGACGTCCTCTAATTGTTGTTGCAAGTTTTTACGTGGCTACTATAGGTTTCTAGCAAGAATGTTTCTTACCTACGCGAAAACCACAACGTGATATGCCAATTTCTATTTACCCTTCATAAGGACCCTTTTCATCGAATCCGATCCGACTAAAGTGGGAGAGACAGACACCCGCTAGCCACCTTATACAACTAGTGCATGCCTGTCGGTGGAACCAGTCTCACGTAAGAGTATGTGTAAGGTCGGTCCGGGCCGCTTCATCCCACGATGCCGCCGAATCAAGATAAGACTAGTAACAACAAGTAAATTGACAATATTGACGCCCACAACTGCTTTGTGTTCTACTCGTGCATAGGAACTACGCATAGACCTAGCTCTAATACCACTGTTGGGGATCGTAGCAGAAATTTAAAATTTTCTACGCATCACCAAGATCAATTTATGGAGTAATCTAGCAACGAGGGGAAGGAGAGTGCATCTACATACCCTTGTAGATGGCTAAGCGGAAGCGTTGCAAGAACACGGATGAAGGAGTCGTACTCATAGCGATTCAGATCGCGGTTGATTCCGATCTAAGCGCCGAACCACGGTGCCTCCGCGTTCAACACACGTGCAGCCCGGTGCCGTCTCCTACGCCTTGATCCAGCAAGGGGAGAAGGAGAGGTTGGGGAAGACTCCATCCAGCAGCAGCATGACGGCATGGTGGTGGTGGAGGAGCACGGAACTCCAGCAGGGCTTCGCCAAGCACTACGAGAGACGAGGAGGGAGAGAGGTAGGGCTGCGCCAAGAGGGAGATGATCTCGTGTGTGTTGCAGCCCCCAATACCTCAAGTATATATAGGGGAAGGGGAGGGGCTGCGCCCCATCTAGGGTTCCCTCCCTAGGGTGGCGGCAGCCCCAAAACCCATCTAGGGTTGCGGCCAAGGGGGGAGAGAGAGGAGGCGCACCTAGGGTGGGCCTTAAGGCCCATCTGCCCTAGGGTTTGCCCCCTTCCCCTCTAGGAGGCGCCTTGGGCCTTGGTGGGAGGTGCCCCAGCCCACCTAGGGGCTGGTCCCTTCCCACTATTGGCCCATGTAGGCCTCCGGGGCTGGTGGCCCCTCCCGGTGGACCCCCGGACCCCTCCGGTGGTCCCGGTACACTACCAGTGATGCCCGGAACACTTCCAGTGGCCAAAACCATACTTCCTATATATTAATCTTTACCTTCGGACCATTTCGGAACTCCTCGTGACGTCCGGGGTCTCATCCGGGACTCCAAACAACATTCGGTAACCGCGTACATACTTTCCCTATAACCCTAGCGTCATCGAACCTTAAGTGTGTAGACCCTACGGGTTCGGGAGTCATGCAGACATGGCCGAGACAACTCTTCGGTCAATAACCAACAGCGGGATCTGGATACCCATGTTGGCTCCCACATGCTCTACGATGATCTCATCGGATGAACCACAATGTCAAGGATTTAATCACTCCCGTATACAATTCCCTTTGTCTAGCGGTATAGTACTTGCCCGAGATTCGATCGTTGGTATCCCGATACCTTGTTCAATCTCGTTACCGGCAAGTCTCTTTACTCGTTCGGTAACACATCATCCCGTGATCAACTCCTTGGTCACATTGTGCACATTATGATGATGTCCTACTGAGTGGGCCCAGAGATACCTCTCCGTTTACACGGAGTGACAAATCCCAGTCTCGATTCGTGCCAACCCAACAGACACTTTCGGAGATACCTGTAGTGTACCTTTATAGCCACCCAGTTACGTTGTGACGTTTGGCACACCCAAAGCACTCCTACGGTATCCGGGAGTTGCACAATCTCATGGTCTAAGGAAATGATACTTGACATTAGAAAAGCTTTAGCATACGAACTACACGATCTTGTGCTAGGCTAGGATTGGGTCTTGTCCATCACATCATTCTCCTAATGATGTGATCCCGTTATCAACAACATCCAATGTCCATGGTCAGGAAACTGTAACCATCTATTAATCAACGAGCTAGTCAACTAGAGGCTTACTAGGGACATGGTGTTGTCTATGTATCCACACATCTATCTGAGTTTCCTATCAATACAATTCTAGCATGGATAATAAACGATTATCGTGAACAATGAAATATAATAATAACTAATTTATTATTGCCTCTAGGTCATATTTCCAACAATAAGGACATCAATACCATTGTTACACCCACAGCCCCTACTGCTACATATACTGGACCAATTACTAGAGCTCGCGCACGCCAATTAAATTATTAGGTACTTTCGTTTCTTGGTAATGATTCTAATGTTCAAGAGAATATGATGCTGCCTAAATTGGATACATTTGTTTTTCTTACAAATGAAGGGCCTGGCATGGATAATAGGGATGAACACTGGAGCAAGTTCAAGCATGGAGATGATGGCATGCGCAAGGGGAACAAGAACAGAGTTGCAAGTGATGATTTCAGGACTTTGAAGCCACCATAAGGAGTGCATGAAGCCTTGGACGAATATACAAGATGCCACTTCATAAATTTCGTCCAGAGGTTTTCTAGGTGCTGCGCCACCTTATTATTGGGCCAGGCCCATGTAATTTCGAAATACTTAAGTTGAAAGTGCGTTATATCGACTAGAGGGTGGGTGAACAGGCGATTTTTATGAAATCTTCAATGGGGAATTTCAGGGTGAGGAAATTCGTGAGTGAAGAACTACTTGCAGCGGAATAAGTAATCATAAGTAAACATAATAGAACATGAGCATGGTCTTCATGATGAAATGAAAAACAAGCACAGAGTACAGAAAGCGTAAACACAGGATAACACAGGATGAAGACAAACAGACTGAAAAAATTGAACTAAGGAAATTGAGAAAGTCTTCAGTCAAAGTCTTCAAACAGATATGAACAAGCTCACAACACATAAATGAGGAAATGAAAGGGGTGAGGAAATGGAACCAGGTAGCTTGGTGAAGACAATAATTTGGTAGACCAGTTCCAACTGATGTGACAGTTGTACGTTTGGTTAGGGCGGCTAGGTATTTAAACCCGAGGACACACAGTCCCGGACACCCAGTTCAGAACACTTAGTCCTCATCGTATTCTCCTTGATCTAAGGTCACACAGACCTCACCCAATCACTCGTGGTAAGTCTTCAGGTGACTTCCAGACCTTCACAGACTCGGTCACTCGGTGATCCACAATTTCCTCTTGGATGCTCTAGACCATGACGCCTAACCGTCTGGAAGATGCACAGTCTTCAAAGGTAACAAGCATCGGATCCACGCAGGATCCATCTCTTCAGTGGTGCTCAATCACTTGGGGTTTGTAGGTGTTTGGGTTTGGGTTTTCCTCACTTGAGGATTTTCACTCAAAGTCCTTGGAGGATGGGATGCTCTCAAATGAAAAGTGTCAGTTTCTCTTGGAGCAGCCAACCAGCTAGTGGTTGTAGGGGGTGGCTATTTATAGCCTAGGGAGCAGCCCGACATGATAAGACATAAATGCCCTTCAATGGTATGACCGTCAGGTGGGTAGATATTTTGGGACAGCTAGCGCATAGCACAGCAACGGTCAGAATTTTGGGTATCAAATTCCTCAGGGCTATCATGATCCTCATTGTGTAGGCAATCCGCACTGGTGAATTCCTAACTCCTCAGTCAGAACAAATTCCTCAGAAACTAGAAGAAGTTCGTCTCTGTCACTGAAGAAATTGACTGAACTATATGAGATTTTCAATGGCTTCACTCGAAGGGATTGGTAGGTGTAGGATTTGAGTTGAGCATCACTTGGAAATTTTTCCTTAGTATTTCCTCGACCCCCTTTAGCAGTATGGTGTTTCCTATGACTCAAGAAAGAGAAAATGAAACTACGGAAACAAAAGCCTTCACGCTTCATGTTCCTTGAACGAATACCAAGTCTTCAGGATTACACCAATTTCTTTACTTTCAAAGTCTTCAGAAAGTCTTTAGAATTACAAAGTCTTCAGTCGAAGAACTTCATTTTTAGGGGTCAACTTTCTCTGTAAATATTAAACTCCTCATCGACTTATAGACCTGTGTACACTCACAAACGGATTAGTCCCTTAACCTATAAGTCTTCAATACACCAAAATCACTAAGGGGCACTAGATGCACTTACAATCTCCCCCTTTTTGGTGATTGATGATAATATAGGTTAAGTTTTAAACGGGGATAAACATATGAAGTGTAAATACTGATATTGAGGAATTTGATTGCAACATATAGAAGAACTCCCCCTGAAGATGTGCATCGTGAGGAATTTGCTTTTGAAGCAATGCACACTTGAAGAGTAGAATCATGGAGATCTCCCCCTTTATCTTGTAATTCATACACACATTTAACATATAATATGAGGAATTTGAAATGCATGATGAAATATGGTGACCGATGTAATTCAGCATGCGTTCATTAACATTAATGAGGAATAAGCATGCAGAAAAACTTAGCAAAAGTATCAGACCACAATAGAGTTTAAGTTTACAACTCGATCGAATAAAGTCTCAGAAGAACGAGAGTTGTAACTTAGAAAAAAGGCCCATATAAGTAGACCCGCTTGAAGACTAACTCAAATTTCTCCCCCTTTGTCATCGAATGACCAAAAGGATCGAAAATGAGGACTAACGCCCCTGAAGAATATCAAGTTGATGGAGGAGTGCCAGCGTTGTTGGGACTGTTTGTCGTTGTAGGGCCTGCCGCAGTGTCGTCCAAGTCTTCATACTCGTCGGTGTCGCGGGATGAAGAATAGGAGATGGCCACCAAGGTAGGAACTTTTGACCTTCTTGAATTTCTTCGGAGGAGGTGCAGACTAGTCAAAGTTCTCCTTGAGACCCATTTGCTTCAGATCTTCCTCACCATACAGATGTGATAAGACAGCCCAGGTGCGACCAAAAACTTCATGGAGGTAGTAATGGTTTTTCTTCACTGCATCATGTGTAGCAGTCATGTTGTGAAGAATTGAACCAAACTGACGCTTAACCCATTTATGGTTGCGATCCACCTTTTGGTGAAGACTAAGAAGCAGCTCACAGTCAGTCATCACTCTTGGACATGTGGCTTGAGGAGTAGACTTGGGTGCATTTGCAGCAGAGTCATGAGTGGCAGAGTCATCATTGGTGGAATAAAATGCAGCTTCACGAAACTGACCACCAAATGGACGAATGCCTTCATCAATGACGACAGGTGCCTTCCCTTTTTCATCATTTGAGGTAAAGGTCTACTTGAGGACTTCAATCGGGGGTAGGTAGCTGAGGCGATTCTGAAAATCAGCCTTGTAGTTGAGTGAAGACCTTGTTCCGAGGAATCTCATAATCCAAGGAGCATAAGGCTTCAACTCAAACGGAGAGAGTGCAACATTTGCCAGAGTCCTCATGAAGAAATCATAGTAATTGACAGGAATGCTATGAATGATGTTGAATAGCAGATTCTTCATGATGCCAACAATTTCCTCATCAGATGAGTCGTGGCCTTTGATAGGACTCATTGTCCTTGTCAGAATGCGATAGACTGTTCTGGGCACATAGAGTAAGTCCTTCACAAGGAATTTTGTCCTTGAGGCTTGACCAGGCTTCAGAGGCTTCATTAGAACTTGCATGTAATGAGCAGTGAGTTCAGGTTCTTGGTACAGGCAGCGAGCTCCTTCACTGGGTGGACTGATGGGCAGGGCGTGAAGTAATTCAGAGGCTGGTGAGGAATATGTTCATGGTAGAAGATTTTGTCCTTGTTGAAAAGCAGTGAAGAATAGAAGTTGGCATGTCTTGCAGTCCAGAAATGTTTCCTCCTTAAACGAGCAGAGTCATAAGGATTGTAGTCAGTGAAGAATACATGCTCGCCAAAGAAGTCATCATCCTTGAATTTTTGCTTCTTCGAGAAGGGATCCTTTGGCTTGGGGTAATGAGTGTCAGTCAATTGCATCACAACCTCAGGGATCTCGATCTCAGGTTCCGCAGGCTGGGGAATTTCAGGTTCTTCTTCAGTGGCAGCCTGGGACTTCAATTCTTCATTTACATTTTCTTCAGCACTAGTAGCTGGAATTTCTTCATGAACAGATGGGGTTGCATGTGGTTCATCAGATCCCATTTGTACTTCCAATGTCCACATCAGTGGCAACAGGGGACTGAGGAATTTGTTGAAGCGGTGTGAACAGAGGAGAATTAGGGTGCTGACTTTCTCAAAAGTCATCATTCATCACTGGTGTAGTGCTTCCAATGTCCACATCTTCTTCTTCATCCATTTCTTCAACACCGGCCTCTTCAGCAGTGAACTGAGGCATGGGCGATAAGATAAGTGGGGTTGAAGGGATTTCATCTACTTCAATTTCTTCATCCAACTGCTCTGACGAAGCAGCAGAAGGAATGTCATCATCTGATCTGCTTGGGATCACGTATTCTTCATCAAAAGGAACAAGGTCCTTTGATGGCATGGATGAGACAGGAACAACATCAATTGGATTGTCATAGGAACTTGTCAGTGGCTTCATTTTCTTTGGAGCTGTAGAATCTGATGCAGTTGATGCCTTCTTTTTATTCACAGCTGCACACTCTGCAGCCTTGGTCTTCTTCGCATCTGATGCAGATGGAAGGATCTGAGTTGGTGTAGACGCGGGAGGAGGAGAGGAATTTGGTTGAATTTCTTCAGGCGCAACTGATGCAGTTGCCCTGACTTCTTCATTTTCTTCAGGCACAACACTAGTGGTTTCCCTGGAAATTTCTTCAGTGGCTGGAACATAGTCATCAGCCCTGGAATTAGCACTTTCTTCAGCAGCCTGAGAGTCATCAGCGGTGCTGGCATTTTCTTCAGTAGGCTGAGCAGATGCAGCAGCCTGAGGAATTTCTTGTTGCGATTGGGCAGCAATATTGGAGGTGAAGTTGTCAGCGAGTCTCACAAAACGAACCTTGGCTCCCAGCCAATCAGCATGGTATGCGTCAAATTCATCACTGAGTTTCTTGATCTCAGACTGCATATTGACGAGTTCTTTAGTTGTCATAGAGACAACGTTTTTCTTCAGGAAGCGCTCCTTTTTGTACTGCGCTTTCTTGATTTGCATGGCCTTTTCAAATTTTCATTTCTCTTCTTGAATGAAGTGAGTCAACATATGACTTTGGCCAGGAGTCAACTTGAAATCAGGCATGGAAGTGTTGGGGTCCTTGTGCCAGAGATCAATGTAATCAAGGATCAACTTTGGATCCAAAAGCGGAGGCACACTTGTGCCTTTGGCTCTAGCGGCCCTGACTTGTCTGTCCCTGATGATTTCAGCAAGTTCTTCATCATCAGTTTCGTCTTCATCAGACGGTACTTGAAAAGCGACCTGCTTCTTTTGAGGACTTGGTCGAGAGCCTTGTCCAGCAGTTGCCTTGGTCTTCAACAGAGTGGGACCAGTTGAAGAATGCAACGGTGCTGAGGAACTAGCAGATGCTCCTGAGGCAATAGAGACGTCTACTGTCCTTTGGCATGTGGTGAGATGCATAGGTGCTGAGGATTTGGTTGGAGCAGCTGAGGACTTTGGAGGAGCAGGTGAGGGTTGAGGAATTTGCCGTGAGGGCTTTGAAGAAACTGGTCGTGAGGGCATAGCTGAGGAACTTGGCCGAGAGGGCATTTGAGTAGAAGCACTTGGCTTATGAGCCGGCTACTTTGGCATAGCCTTCTCGGGCTTACTTGCAGAGGCCTCAGAAGTGGCAGCAGCAGAGTCTTCATTGAATTTCCTCACTGCTTCCTTAGCAACTCTGGCAAGCTTGGCCTGGCGCTTCGCCCATTCATCAGGATAATCCTCACCACGCTTTACGCTGGAGGGATCAGCTTCTTGGCCTGGTGCCAATGGAGGTCTTGGGCATGGAGGATGAAGAGCGAATTTCTTCATATACTTGGGAGTGACATATTTGTATTCCCTGCATTCCCGTGCCCATCTCCTCTCTATTCTTTGGATGCGCACTTTGCGCTCATTCTTGGTTTCCTTTCCATGAGTGGCCTCATCAGGAGTGCAATAATCCTTGTATATGTCCTCAGGGATTTCAAAAGCAGTGTTGACTTCCAGCCTCTTTCCTCCCTTCTTAGGTTTCTTGCCATCTGTCATTTTCTTCAGCTGGGGGTTTTTAACAATTGAATTCTCTGAAGAGGTATGCAACTTTTCTTCGAGGAACGCTGCAAATGATTTAAGTTGATGAGAACCTAGTGATTCAACAGCGGACATGAGTACCTGTGAACAGAGTATAGGTGCGAAGAATTTGGAGAGGTCATATGCATTCTCAGAAGTTTTTGCAAAAATAAAAAGTTTGAGGAAATTGACCAGATGAGTCTTGAAGAATTTCACTAAGCATTCTTTGACTTAGGTTCCAGAGTTGTACAGATTTGAAAATCCACACAATTAAGGAATCTTAAAGAAAAATGTTTCTTAGAGAAACAGATCAAGAACAGATGATATGTGAGGTGTTTAGAGTGTGAAGAGTTGAGGAATAAACACCTTTTGAAGATTTGAAGAAAACATCAGAATCAACAAGGGCAGTAAAAGTAACTTTTAATTACCCTTGACGAAGAACACGACGAACTAGGAAGTGTAGATTTGAAGCACGTTGGTTCAGATCTTCCACGCCCTAACTTGGCTGAGGATGACATCTACGGCGGCGGCGGAGTGAAGAAATCCGCCTCCGACGTGAGTACGGCGGCGACGAGGTCGAGGCAGTGAAGCTCTTCCTCACCGGCGACGATGGTGGTACACTACACCACAACATTGATGCAATGACACATAATCTGCCAGGAGAAGGCCATTAAGGTGGCAGAAAAACTGTCGGGACAGTGTTTCTCCCGGCAGATAGAACTGCCACAAGAACGGCTGCCGGGGATTACTTCTCCCGGCAGATAAACTATTCCCGGCAGTTTCTCTCCCCCGGCGCTTCCATTTCCCGGCAGTTTGTTTTCTCCTGGCAGATTGGTGGTGACACGTGAACTATTGTTTCCGGCTGTGAAACTGCCGGCACAAACATGTCTACCCGGCAGTTAATATGCCATCAGGTTGATTTCACTTGCAAATTGTTCAACATATCTCTAATTTAATATCCATTATCTATGTCAGCTAATTTGGACAAATGTCACAACTTATATATACACTTCAATCAAAGTTACATATAGACTCATCCAAAACCTTAAAGTTTAGAAACATTCATAGACTGATAATTTTGTACTTCCACATCCATACATGTGTTCAGTAGCATTCAGCTACAATGGTACACAAAATTTACATAAGAAAACAATATTTTGTATCTTCAAACTGAGCTACACAAATGGCTATGCACAGCGCATGGCTACAGCCATGTCCAGGAAGACAAATTACATGTTCACTCTTTTGTACACTAGATTCCACCCATTGCGCCGCTGGCGCAAGAGTGAAACGAAGGCCAAGTGGAACAAAAGCAGTGTGGAGTTCAATTATCATTGGCTCATAATAACTGTGTGCCAGGTACTTGAAGGCATATAAAAGGAGCTGAAGGCGCACAATCACAAGACTTATCATCTGCAAATAAACTTTATATTTATAGAAAGATAAGACATGTTAAATTAGTCTAAAGATAAATAAAAATGGTATAAAGGGGTACATTAGCACGTGATCCACAAGGAAGCAATCACTTTTTATTATACACACAAAATACTACAATATTCATGAGAATAAAAATAAATTTTTACAATGTAAAAACAGATCCACAAGGAAGCAATCACTTTTTATCACTCTACCTATTTACACACTAGTACCCAACCTCATTTTTCATAGGAGGCAAACACGAGAATAAAAACAGATCTAATTAGATTCAATAGTTATAGGAGTAATGGAAATGTTAGCATTATATAGTTATTCCCCTTATCTTAACAATAAAGAGAGTTCGGCAAATCAGAAATCGTTCACCTAAGCTATATGCACAATTGTACATACGAAGCCCACTTTTTCTGTAGACGTGCTAAGCAGTGATGCTCCATTCCTGTCAACCCTTTTCAATAATGTGATTCCCTTCTAAATTTCTGGTTGTACAGTACCTAACAACATTTGCAGGAAGCCCTGAAGAACATTTTTTTCAATTGCAAACAGCCAAACCTAGATTAAATTTAAAATAAACCAGAGAAGCAAAAGGAGAAAACAAATAAAGTTTTCATGTCTAACCATCGAGCCTTTCTCAAGGATGGCTAAACAGATTAGTGGTGTAGAACAAACAAGAAGAAGGTTTCCTTTTTAGTTCCAAGAATGATTAAGACAAAATGCTAACTTGTATTACTGGACTGAGTTTACAATAGGTCTGGTGTTTTCACCGAAGCATCAGAAATGTCTCCAATCCTATTAAACAAAGCGTATTTCATCAGCCATAAGCACACTAGGGTACCTAAAAGTATTATTGAGCAAGCTGATGATTTAGTTAATAAATGAACACGTATCACAGAATTTATTAAGCTCTCGTAATCATATAACCTTGTCGATGATGGGGCAAGGAGATTACACTAATCAAAGTACACCTAGAGCAAGTATGAAGCAGTTTCTAACTAGTATATAGGAAATGAACCTAAATGAGATGTGTGCTGATGGGCAAGAAAAGCTTCAATGTTGGACAATGGAGAAAAGAAGATCATCTGCCTTGCCTTATAGCACATCATGCAACACTGTAAAAAACATAGACATGTCACTGGTCAGGCTGAAACTTTGAAACAATGAAAAAAGAACTAAAATTCGTACATTTTTTTACTTCAGGCATCAGGCATATGGATTTCTCACCAGTAAGTGTGCCATAACAAGTGTTTTGAGTGACAAGCAAATCATGTACACCCAAAGGAGGGAGTAACTAATTGCAGGAATCACTTGCCCATAAAAAGGCATAAAGACTGATGTCATATTGTTTAGTTAACAAAAAACTACCAATCCATCTTCATAGGTCATAGTGGCTAGCACACGAAACTTAAATCCTCTTACTCTAACAACACATTTTGCAACACATATAGAAATCAACTCTTGCGAAACAACATTACAAACTCGAGTTATTATGGAGGATAACCCAAGGCATATCCGATTTACACACACAATCTACACATTTTCTCATCACACAAATTAGGAGGCATCAATAATGATACACCCATCAAGTTAACTGCGATCTTTTTATTGTACCTGAGAGAGATGTGGCCTACAGGTCGACTGTGGGCTTCAAGGTTGCTAGACGCCAGTACTGAAACAGTAGTAGGCAATTATGAGTGCTATTAACAAGAAAACAATGTTTTGGCACTGAGGAACAGTTCTATCTAATACAGAGATGACAACAGTACCTTAACTGCTAGTATTGTTGTCTAAGAAGAGCGAGGCATAGGCTAACAAAAATGCCGCAAAAGATATTACATGTTTAATCCTACATTCAAAAAAATACTATATAAGTATTTTGTTAGCAACTACCAATAGGAAAAAAATATGTTACCTCAGTATTGAACTGCTATGAAACATTTAGCTAGATGATAAATCAGAGTAGAAATATTAGCTACTTGTGTAGAGCAAATTTTAATATCAAATCGACATTCATGTCCATAAATTTAGCTCTTCTAGATGCAGGCACCAAAAACTTTATAGAGCGCTGCATTTATACAATATTTAGTTCTGCAATGTCTGAACCTGAATAAATAAAGACTGATCCATGTACCTAAAAAGGGTGTATACAAGCAAATGAAATTTTACAAATCATAGCACATATACCTGCATATTAAGATAACAAAATGAAATATGAGATTACAAGTACACTAACCTGGCTGAACCATTTGCAAATCATGAGCACTAGAAAATCCTCCAACAAACCAACCACTACTAGAACCAGTCTCCAATCCTTTCCCTAATAGCACCTGCATCAATTTGG
Organism: Triticum aestivum; assembly: GCF_018294505.1. NCBI lineage: Eukaryota > Viridiplantae > Streptophyta > Magnoliopsida > Poales > Poaceae > Triticum > Triticum aestivum. Next base: position 224,858,500 of record NC_057794.1, on the reverse strand, counting down.
TAGAAAAAGAAAAAAAACAATAAGGAAGACTTGGAGCCTAGTAGTAACTCGGTGGAAGTGGAAATCTGGCTTCGTACAGACAACTGGACAACTCCCGCCGTGAGTTCTCATCGAGCAGAGAAGGAGAGGTTCACAGATCTTACCTCATCGAGTTTCCACCAGGACAGATCTAAGGAGCGTGTTGTACGTGCATAGTGGAGAGGAGGCACCGCGTCGCCGTTCGCGGGGAGGAAGCCATGAGGGGAATCCACCCATGCTCGTCGCCGTGTAGAAGAGAGGGAGGCGACCGGCGGTGTCGAGCAGTTCTGGTGGTGGTGTCGAAGGGAGGGAGGCGACTTTGATCTCGCACACCAGATGCGTCTGGAGGGAGGCGACGCCGAGATCCAAGCACTGCCGCCATAGATCCCGATGGGGTTGCACAGATCAGCCAAGAGAGAGGGTGTGGCCAACGGCATAGGGGTGGGGGCGGCGACGGCGGCGGTCGAGGAGGAGCGAGGGTTCGATTTGGTGGAAGGGTTCGATCTGGGGCAGAATAGGTCGGGTGGAGGCCCTCGGGCCATGGTTGTAATTCTTTTTCTTTTGGGTGATGGGTGAAAGAATTTGGTCTGTCGCGCGCTCTCCCGCGCCAATGCGCGTGTTTGGGCCAAATTACCTGGGCCTGGCGCCACGGACAGGCCCGGCAGATAGCGGGCCGTAGTTCAGTTCTCCCGACAGATTTTACGACCTAAGATGTGGACATCATTGCTGGCAGTGTGTGCGCCCTTGTTTCTTAACTTCTACCGGCAGAATTTCCGCCCTTATGCATTCCTACCGGCAGTAACAAGATTCCCGGCAGATGATTTGCCCTTATTCTTGTATTTCTCCCGACAGTTAATTGCCCCCAATTCAATGTTGTGTTGTAGTGGTAGCGGCGGCGCTAGAGTTGGGAAGCTCGCGCGAGGGAGTGAGATCGAGCGGAGTAAAAGTGAAGTGAGGAAGGGAGAGGGGTATTTATAGCCGAAGTGAAAAAACCGCTCGCCCGAGGAAATAGGACGAACGTGCCCCTGACCTTTCTCATTCGCTTGACATGTGTCACCCACGTATAGAGAGGTGACGATCGTGGGTGAATAGATAAACATCGCATAGAATGCGGAACGGTTTGAGTGGCAAAGCCGAAAATTTAGATAAGATAGGTTTTAAAGTTTCGTTCGCAACTTCTTTAGCTGACAAGAACACAGTGAAGATTTTGAACGAGATTCAAATAGAACGCACATGAAGAATTTGTGAGTAGACTGGGTTGAGTTTAGCATAGAGGGGGAAGGGTCCGATCACATTCACTTAGCAGAACAAGCAACTTGAAGAAATAGCAATAAGTGAATGCTGTAGAGGACATAAACTCACATATATATATAGCCAATGAAGAAAAAACGACGGAAATGATGAAAAAAATGCAAGTTGAAAAACAACTAAGGAATTTCAAAGAACTGAGGAAAAACTCAATTGAAGATTTTCAACATTTTGTGGTGGCGTGACCCACCGTATAAGAATGATGATTTCAGACACCGGGTACAATTCTCGTTGGGTTCTGAGAATCAAATTCTTCGTTAATTTCTTCACACTTAGAGTGTTATTCTTCATTGATTGAAGAAAAATGTTTCTTCATGTGTTGCACATCTAAGTCATCAATTTTGCATAAGTGTTAGGATGAGTGTCCTTTTCAAAGAACATTCGATGATTTTAGGATATTTAGCTCACACCGCAACTTGCTAAATCTCTTCTCATCCAAGGGCTTAGTGAAGATATCAGCTAGATGTTCTTCAGTCTTCACATGGTCAATAGAGATGTTGCCCTTCAACACATGATCGCGAAGAAAATGATGACGAATCTGAATGTGCTTTGTCTTCGAGTGCTGAACTGGGTTATGAGCAATCTTGATGGCACTCTCATTGTCACAGTAGAGTGGCACATTCTTCATGTTGACACCGTAGTCTTTGAGTGTTTGCTTCATCCATAGTAGTGGAGCACAGCAAGAACCAGCAGCAATGTACTTAGCTTCAGCAGTAGACAGTGATACGCAGTTCTGTTTCTTCGAGGACCAACAGACCAAAGATTGTCCGAGGAAATGGCATGTGACAGATGTTGACTTGTGGTCCACACGATCACCAGCATAGTCAGAGTCTAAAAATCCAATGAGATCAAAAGCCGAGCCCTTGGGGTACCATAATCCAAGTGTTGGTGTGTGAGCTAGATATCGAAGAATATGCTTCACAGCCTTATGCTGTGATTCCTTTGGTGTAGCTTGAAATCGGGCACACATGCAAACACTAAGCATAATATCTGGCCTAGATGCACATAAGTACAATAAAGAACCAATCATGGAGCGGTATACCTTTTGATCGAAGTCAATACCATTTTCATCAGTGCATAGATGACCATTTGTGGGCACAGGGATTTTGACTCCTTTGCAATCTTGCATGCCGAATTTCCTCAATACGTCCTTGAGGTATTTCTCTTGAGATATGAATATGCCATTGCACTGTTGACGAATCTGAAGACCTAAGAAGAATTTTAATTCTCCCATCATAGACATGCTATATTCTTCAATCATCATATAGCAAATTCATCACGGTAACGTTGGTCAGTACAGCCAAAAATGATATCATCAACATATATTTGGCACACAAACAATTCACCATCATAAGATTTAGTGAAAAGAGTTGGGTCAAGTGAACCGGGTTTGAAGCCTTTCTTCATGAGGAATTCCTTCAAAGTATCATACCACGCTCGTGGGGCCTGATTGAGGCCATAGAGGGTCTTATTGAGTCTGAAGACTTTGTCAGGATGCTTTGGATCTTCAAAACCTGGGGGTTGAGCAACATATACTTCTTCCTCAAGCTTACCATTGAGGAATGCACTTTTCACATCCATTTGATATAAGATGATATCATGATGGTTAGCATAAGCAAGTAATATGCAAATAGCCTCAAGTCTAGCAACAGGTGCAAAAGTTTGATCCAAATCAATTCCTTCAACCTGTGTGTAGCCTTGAGCTACAAGCCGTGCCTTATTCCTCATCACAAGGCCATTTTCATCTTGCTTGTTGCGGTAGATCCACTTTGTGCCGATGATATTGTGCTTGTGAGGATCTGGACGTTTGACCAGTTCCCAGACGTTGTTGAGCTTGAATTGATGTAATTCCTCTTGCATAGCTTGAATCCACTCAGGCTCCAGAAATGCTTCAACTACCTTAGTGGGCTCTGTGATAGAGACGAAAGCAAAGTGCCCACAAAAGTTAGATAAATGTGAAGCTCTTGAGCGTGTGAGAGGACCTGGAATGTTGATGTCGCTGATGATTTTCTCAATTTGCACTTCATTTACAACGCGAGGATGAGCGGGTTGACGTTGAGGAATTTGATCAGCATTTTCTTCAGCACCATTTTCCTCAGGTGCATCAACATGACGTTCCTCGTGTTCTGGAATGACTTCTTCAGCAGATTATTCAGTAGGAATGACATCCTCAGTAGCCTTGAACTTAATAGATTCCTTAGGAGGTATTTTATCTGTCACAGGAGGTAGGTGCTCTCTTTGCGAGCCATTAGTTTCATCGAACCGCACATCTACAGTTTCAACAACCTTGTGATGACAGATGTTGAAGACTCTGTAGGTGTGCGAGTCCTTACCATAACCGAGCATAAAACCTTCATGTGCTTTCGGTGCAAATTTAGAACTGTGATGAGGGTCTCTAATCCAACATTTAGCACCGAAGACTTTGAAATAACTCACATTGGGTTTCTTGTCAGCAAGGAGTTCATATGCGATCTTCTTGAAGAATTTGTGAATATATACCCTGTTGATGATGTGGCACACAGTATCGATTGCCTCAGGCCAAAAGCGAGGAGGCGTCTTGTACTCATCAAGCATAGTGCAGGCCATCTCAACAAGAGTCATGTTCTTGCGCTCCATGACGCCATTTTGGTGAGGAGTATAAGGAGCATATAACTCATGAGTAATACCTAGTTCATCAAGATAGTCATCAAGACCGGTGTTCTTGAACTCAGTTCCATTATCACTTCTGATGTGCTTGATCTTCACACCAAAGTTGGTTGAAGCCCTCGATGAAAATCGTTTGACAACTTCCAGCAATTCAGTTTTGTAAGTGATGATATGGACCCATGTATATCGAGAATAATCATCAACAATAACAAAGCCATATAAGGATGCAGCATTAGTAAATGTGGCATAGTGAGTAGGGCCAAAGAGATCTATGTGAAGTAATTCAAATGGTCGAGAAGTAGTCATGATAGTCTTCCTAGATGCTTGGCCTTGGTCATCTTTCCAGCTTCACAGGCTCCGCACAAGTGATCCTTGAGGAATTTGACATTTTCAATGCCAATGACATGCTTCTTCTTCACGAGCATGTGCAAATTCATCATGCCAGCATGACCAAGTCGATGATGCCATATCCAGCCTTCTCAAGCTTTTGCAAGTAGATATGTAGCAGGTTGTGGTCCTGTAGAGAAATCAACAATATACAAATCTCCTCTCCTAAAGCCCTCGAAGACTTTGGAATTGTCAGCTTCCATGATCACAACACAACGATACTTTCCAAAGACAACAACCATATCAACATCACAAAGCATTGAGACAGACATGAGGTTGAACCCGAAGGACTCGACAAGCATGACTTTGTCCATGTGTCGATCCTTTGAGATTGCAATCTTACCTAGACCCAATACCTTGTTTTTGCCTTTGTCAGCGTAGGTGATATGCTTCAGATGTGATGGAGATAAAGCAGAGTCCATCAATAAGCTCCTGTCACCAGTCATGTGATTTGTACATCCACTATCGAGGACCCACTCAATGGCTTTGGGTTGATCATCCTGCAGATGAATTAGTGCAACTTACGGACTCATATACTTCAGCAGTGAAGAATATGATATCAATTTCATCAGATCAATTTCATCAAGCAATAGAACAGATAAAGCACTATGAGGACGTGAGAAAGGAAAATTCATTTCTTCATGATTAGCTTGCGTCCTTTCAAGCACATTCAGGTCTCTAGCAAATTCTTCAGACGATTAAGTTCGTCTGGAGACCTGATCCTGCATAAGAGATTAGTTCCTTTTCTTCACCACCCATATCTAAAGGGGTGGCAAAGAGTTCATCATTCTACGGGCTCCATAAGAGAAAGGTGGCATAGATGCCAATCAACTTCGTTTCACATAAGAGGGGTTAGGGTAAGAATAAGAGTAAGCAGACAAATTCTTCGAGGACTTATGAACATAATGATTTGAAGAATAATGCACATATCCATAATCCTTAGATCTTCCCTGCGAAACAGACGGGTTAGCACGATGTTGTTCATATGAGGACTTTGATCCTTTTGAGGAATTTGATCCATGTGAGGAGTTTGGTCCGTATGAGGACTTGGATCCATATGAAGAATTTGGTCCATATGAAGAATTTGATCTGGGGTTCCTATTCTTCATAGGTGGTGTCATGATGACATTCACCTGAAGATTTTCAAGGCACCTTTTGGGAACCCAAATTTTCTTCATAGGAGGACCGTTCCTGCAGTTAGTGCCAACATATCTAGCAAATACTTCACCATTCTATGTTTTGAACAGTTTATAATTGGAGTCAAATAACTCATCAGAAGAATATGAAGATTCACATGTAAATCCAGATAGAGTAGATGGATCCACTGAAGGTCCCTTTGCAGCAACCCATGAGGTTTTGTGATACTGCTCAGGTTTCCAGTAGGTCCCATCAGCATTGAGTTTCCTCTCAAAGGCAATACCCTCTTTCCTAGGGTTCTTGTTGAGGATCTTCTTTTTAAGCACGTCACAAAGAGCCTGATGCCCTTTGAGGCTTTTGTACATGCCTGTCACATACAATTCCTTCAGCCCTGCATCATCTGATACTAGCAATGTCCTCAGATGAGGAATTAGTGATAGCAGAGGCATTTGAATAATTTGCAGCAATGGAAGTATTTGAGCATTCAGGTGAAGAATTAGCAGTTTCACGTTCAATGCACTTCAAGCATGGAGGAACAAATTCATCCTGGGTAGCGTTGATCTGTTGAGCAAGTAATGAATCACGCTCCTTCTGAAGATCTTCATAACTCACTCTTAACTGCACAAGATCTTGCTTTCTTTGAAGAAATTCATAAGAAAGCTTCTCATGATCAGATGGGAGAGTGTTATGATGACCTTGAAGATTGTCAAACTTGGACTGAAGTCTCTGAAGATTTTCAGTCAAGATTTTAGTGTGATCCATTTCCTCGCCCAACATATCATCACTTTTATCTAGCATGTTTTGAACCTTTTCAAGAGCCTTTTGTAGTTTCACAGCAATCTTAGCAAGTTTAGAATAGATGGGTTTGAGGTTTTCATCAGATTCATCCTCACTAGATTCAGAGGAGGGATATTTGAGTACCTTTGAGCCTTTTGTCATGAAGCAATAGGTGGGAGCATAGTCCTCATCGCCGTCATCACTAGTGTTGGGGAGGTCCTTTTATTCAGAGTTGAAGATGGACTTGCTGAGGAACGCGGTAGCGAGGGCTAGGCTCGCCACACCAGAGTCTGACTCCTCAGATTCCTCCTCTTCCTCATTTTCCTCAGATTCAGCCTCAGAGTACATTTCCTTGCCAATGAATGCCCAAGCCTTCTTGGAGTTGCTCTTCTTGTGAGATGAGGACCTTGAAGGTTTTGATGACGAGGACTTTGAAGATTTCTTCTTCTTCTTTGACTCATCGGAACTGTAATCCTTGTACTTCTTCTTCTTTGATCCCTTTTCCCACTGAGGACAATCTTGAATGTAGTGTCCAGGCTTCTTGCGTTTGTGGCAGAGTCTCTTCTTGTAATCATGGGATGAGGAATCTGTTCTCAAGTCACCACTTCTTGAGGATTTACCAAAGCGACCACATCTTGAGAATTTTTGGAACTTCCTAACGAGCATAGCTAGCTCCTGGCTCAGTTCTTTAGGGTCACCAAGGCTGCTGTCAGAATCTTCACCATTAGATTCAGACACTGCCTTGGCCTTCAGAGCCCGTGATCTACCATAGCTTGGTCCATAGAGATCTCTCTTCTCAGCAAGCTGGAACTCATGAGTGTTTAGTCTCTCGAGCATATCGGCAGGATCAAGTGACTTGTAGTCTCCACGTTCTTGTATCATCAATGCCAAGGTATCAAATGAGGAATCAAGCGATCTCAGCAATTTCTTCACCACCTCATGTTCGGTGATATCAGTGGCACCAAGTGCTTGAAGCTCATTTGAGATGTCAGTGAGGCGATCAAAGGTCTGTTGAACATTTTCATTGTCGATTCTTTTGAAGCAGTTGAAGAGATTTCGAAGAACATCAACTCGAGAGTCACGCTGTGTTGAGACTCCCTCATTGACCTTGGACAACCTGTCCCAGATAAGCTTAGGTGTCTAAAAAGCACTCACTCTGCCATACTGCCCTTTGCTCAGATGGCCACATATGATATTCTTTGCTTGAGAGTCTAGTTGCTTGAATCTCTTCACATCAGCAGCGTTGATGGTGGGAGTGACAGAGGGAACACCATTCTCCACAACGTACCAGAGATCGTTATCAATTGCCTCAAGATGCATGTGCATCTTATTCTTCTGGTAGGGGTAGTTCGTCCCATCGAAGGTAGGACACCCAGCAGAAACCTTGATCATTCCTGTGGTCGACATAACTAAAACTCCAGGCGGTTAAACCAAAATCACACAGAACAAGGGAGTACCTTGCTCTGATACCAATTGAAAGTGCGTTATATCGACTAGAGGGGGGTGAATAGGCGATGTTTATGAAATCTTCACTAAGGAATTTTAGGGTGAGGAAATTCCTGAGTGAAGAACTACTTGCGGCGGAATAAGTACTCAGAAGTAAAAATAACAGAACATGAGCATGGTCTTCATGATGAAATAAAAAACAAGCACAGAGTACATAAAGCGTAAACACAGGATAACACAGGCTGAAGACAAACAAACTGAAGAAATCGAACTGAAGAAATTGAGAAAGTCTTCAGTCAAAGTCTTCAAACAGATATGAACAAGCTCACAACACAGAAATGAGGAAATGAAAGGGGTGGGGAAATGGAACCAGGTAGCTTGGTGAAGACAATGATTTGGTAGGCCAGGTCCAACTGTTGTGATAGTTGTACGTCTGGTTAGGGCGGCTAGGTATTTAAACCCGAGGACACACAGTCCTGAACACGCAGCTCAGGACACTTAGTCCTCACCGTATTCCCCTTGAGATAAGGTCACACTGACCTCGCCCAATTACTCGTGGTAAGTCTTTAGGTGACTTCCAAACCTTCACAGACTCGGTCACTCGGCGATCCACAATTTCCTCTTGGATGCTCTAGACCATGACGCCTAACCGTCTGGAAGATGCACAGTCTTCAAAGGTAACAAACATCGGATCCACATAGGATCAATCTCTTCAGTGATGCTCAATCACTTGGGGTTTGTAGGTGTTTGGGTTTAGGTTTTCCTCACTTGATGATTTTCACTCAAAGTCCTCAAAGGATGGGATGCTCTCAAATGAGAAGTGTCAGTTTCTCTTGGAGCAGCCAACCAGCTAGTGGTTGTAGGGGGCGGCTATTTATAGCCTAGGGAGCAGCCCGACATGAAAATGCCCTTCAATGATATGACCGTTAGGTGGGTAGATATTTTGAGACAACTGGCGCATAGCACAACAACGGTTGGAATTTTGAGTATCAAATTCCTCAAGCCTATCATGATCCTCACTATGTAGGCAATCTGCACTGGCGAATTCCTAACTCCTCAGTCAGAACAAATTCCTCGGAGACCATAAGAACTTCGTCTCTGTCACTGAAGAAATTGACTAGACTATATGAGATTTCCAATGGCTTCACTCAAAGGGATTGGTAGGTGTAGGATTTGAGTTGAGCATCAGTTGGAAATTTTTCCTTAGTATTTCCTCGACCCCCTTTAATAGTACGGTGTTTCCTATGACTCAAGAAAGAGAAAATTAAACTACGAAAACAAAAGTCTTCATGCTTCATGTTCCTTGAATGAATACCAAGTCTTCGGGATTACACCAATTTCGTCACTTTCAATGTCTTCAAAAAGTCTTCAGAATTACAAAGTCTTCAGTCGAAGAACTTCATTTTTAGGGGTCGACTTTCTCTGTAAATATCAAACTCCTCATCGACTTATAGACCTATGTACACTCACAAACGCATTAGTCCCTTAACCTATAAGTCTTCAATACACAAAAATCACTAAGGGGCACTAGATGCACTTACATAAGTATAGGCTGTTTTTAGAGTCCGTTTCTGTGCGGAAACAAGAGTTAGGGTTGGTTTCGGGCCCCTCCTCCAAGGGCCACAAAATCCCCCCCCTCTTCCTCCATATATACAGCCTTAGGGCGTCGTTTAGACTTTGGGTTTTGTTTAGATTAAAAGTTCGCCATAGCGGAAACTTCGCGTACTATGTTTGTGTTCAACAACCAGACCAAGACGTCACAGAACCCCACCTTGATCAATAAAGCTTTCATCTTATATTCGCAATATCCAGATTGCAATCTTAGTTTCTTGCTTGTTCTTCATTTTTGCTCGCGGGAAATAGACCCTCATGGTCAGGTTGATGGTTCTCCAGCGTGGTCAATAACCCTCGGAAGTTGCTTTGGCGATTGCTAAGGCGCGACGTCTTTGCACGTTCGTAGTCGGATCGTCAAAGTTGACTACCACAGAAAACGATAGCTATCTCATCGAAACATCAGCACACCTTCGCCTTTGCGTAAGGATATATTTCCTGATTTGCACAAATCAAAGCTAATGCCACGTGCTGATGGTCCATTTAAGGTGTTAGAGAAAATAAATGATAATGCATATAAACTTGAGCTGCTTGCAGACTTTTGGGGTTAGTCCCACTTTTAACATTGCAGATTTGAAGCCTTATTTGGGTGAGGAAGATCAGCTTTCGTTGAGGAAGACATCATTTCAAGAAGGAGAGGTTGATGAGGACATTAATACCATTGTTACCCCCACAGCCCCTACGGCTAAATATATAGGACCAATTACTAGACCTTGTGCACGCCAATGAAATTATCAGGTACTTTCGTTTCTTGGTAATGATTCTATTGTTCATGAGAATTTGATGCTTCCTAAATTGGATACATTTGTTTTGCTTACAAATGATGGGCCTGGCATGGATAAGAGGGATGAACACTAGAGCAAGACCAAGCATGGAGATGATGGCATGCGCAAGGGGAACAAGAACGGATTTGCAAGTGATGATTCCAGGACTTTGAAGCCACCATAAGGAGCGCATGAAGCCTTGGACGAAATATACAAGATGCCACTTCATAAATTTCATTCAGAGGCAATTTCAGGTGCCGCGTCACCTTATTATTGGGCCAGGCCCATGTAATTTCGAAATACTTATGTATAGGTTGTTTCTAGAGTCCGTGTGTGTGGGGAAGCAAGACTTAGGGTTGGTTTCAGAACCCTCCTCCAAGGGCCACGAAATTCCCCCCTCTTACTTCATTTATACTGCCCTTAGGGCGTCGTCTAGAATTTGGGTTTTGTTTAGATTAAAAGTTCGCCATAGCTGCAACTTCGCGTACCTCATTTGTGTTCAATGAACAGACCAAGACGTCATAGAACCCCACCTTCATCAATAAAGCTTTCCTCTTATATTGGCAATATCCAGATTGCAATTTCATTTTCTTGCTTGTTCTTCGTTTGCTTGCAGGAAATAGACCTTCGTGGTCAGGTTGATCGTGCTCCGGCGTGATCAATAACCCCTCGGAGTTGGTTTAGCGATTGCTAAGGCGCGACGTCCTCACACGATCCGGATCATCAAAGTCTACTCCACCAAAAATGATAGCCACCATCTCATCGAAAGACGAGACACCTTTGCCTCTATCATTTGGATATGATGAACTAAACCTATTTTTTTGGCTTTTTCCTGGACTATAGGTATGAAGAACAGACTCGATCTAAACTATGAAAAACTGGAAAATCTCACTGAGCAACCTGGAAATATGATACCACTTGGTAGAGGCTAAGGTGTCCCATCTTTCGATGAGATGGTGGCTATCGTTTTCAGTGGAGTAGACTTTCACGATCCGACTACGAACGTGCGAAGACGCCGTGCCTTACCAATTGCAAAACCAATTCTGAGAGGTTATTGACCACGACGGAGCACAATCAACCTGACCACGAGGGTTTGCTTCCTGCACGCAAACGAAGAACAAGCAAAAAACTGAAATTGCAATCTGGATATTGCGAATATAAGAGGAAAGCTTTATTAATGAAGGTGGGGTTCTCTGACTACTTTGTCTGGTCGTAGAACACAAATGAAGTACACAAAGTTGCAGCTATGGCGAACTATAATCTAAACAAAACCCAAAGTCTAAACGCTGCCTTAATGATGAGGACATCAATACCATTGTTACTGTTGGGGAACGTTGCAGAAAATTAAAATTTTTCCTACGGTTTCACCAAGATCCATCTATGAGTTCATCTAAGCAACGAGTCAAGGGAGTGAGTTTGCATCTACATACCACTTGTAGATCGAGTGCGGAAGTGTTCAAGGGGATGGTGATGATGGAGTCGTACTCGTCGTGATTCGGATCACCGATGACCAAGTGCTGAACGGACAACACCTCCGCGTTCAACACACGTACGGGACAGACGATGTCTCCTCCGTCTTGATCCAGCAAGGAGGAAGGAGAGGTTGAGGAAGGCAGCTCCAACGGCAGCATGACGGCGTGGTGTAGTTGGTGCAGAAGTACTCCGACAGGGCTTCGCCAAGCACGTACGGAGGAGGAGAGGTGTTGGGGAGGGGAGGGGCTGCGCCTTGGCTTGTGGTATGCAGCCCTCCCCTCACCCCTCTATATATAGGAGGAGAGGGGCAAGGGGGCCGGCCCTCTAGGGGAAACCCTAGAGGGGGGCGGCGGCCAAAGGGAGAGGGAAAAAGGGTGGCTTGCCCCCCAAGCTAGGGGGGCGCCCCCTTTAGGGTTTCCCCTCCCCTTGCCCTAGCCGCATGGGCCTAGGTGGGGAGGCGCGCCCAGCCCACTAGGGGCTGGCTCCCTCTCCCACACAGCCCATGTGGCCCCCCCGGGAGGGGTGGCCCCACCCGGTGGACCCCCGGAACCCTTCCGGTGGCCCCGGTACAATACCGGTATGCCCCGAAACTTTCCGGTGTCCGTTTAACCACTTTCCATATATAAATCTTTACCTCCGGACCATTCCGGAACTCCTCGTGACGTCCGGGATCTCATCCGGGACTCCGAACAACATTCGGTAATCACATACAAGTCTTCCTAATAACCCTAGCGTCACCGAACCTTAAGTGTGTAGACCCTACGGGTTCGGGAGACATGCAGACATGACCGAGACGACCTCAGGTCAATAACCAACAGCGGGATCTGGATACCCATGTTGGCTCCCACATGCTCCTCGATGTTGTCATCGGATGAACCACGATGTCGAGGATTCGATCAAACCCCGTATGCAATTCCCTTTGTCAATCGGTACGTTACATGCCCGAGACTCGATCGTCGGTATCCCAATACCTCGTTCAGTCTCGTTACCGGCAAGTCACTTTACTCGTACCGCAATGCATGATCCCGTGATCAAACACTTGGTCACCTTGAGCTCATTATGATGATGCATTACCGAGTGGGCCCAGAGATACCTCTCCGTCATACGGAGTGACAAATCCCAGTCTCGATCCGTGTCAACCCAACAGACACTTTCGGAGATACCTGTAATGCACCTTTATAGTCACCCAGTTACGTTGTGACGTTTGGTACACCCAAAGCACTCTTACGGTATCCGGGAGTTACACGATCTCATGGTCTAAGGAAGAGATACTTGACATTGGAAAAGCTCTAGCAAACGAACTAACCGACCTTTGTGCTATGCTTAGGATTGGGTCTTGTCCATCACATCATTCTCCTAATGATGTGATCCCGTTATCAACGACATCCAATGTCCATAGCCAGGAAACCATGACTATCTGTTGATCACAACGAGCTAGTCAACTAGAGGCTCACTAGGGACATATTGTGGTCTATGTATTCACACGTGTATTACGATTTCCGGATAATACAGTTATAGCATGAATAAAAGACTATTATCATGAACAAAGAAATATAATAATAACACTTTTATTATTGCCTCTAGGGCATATTTCCAACAGTCTCCCACTTGCACTAGAGTCAATAATCTAGTTACATTGTGATGAATCGAACACCCATAGAGTTCTGGTGTTGATCATGTTTCGCTCGCGAGAGAGGTTTAGTCAACGGATCTGCGACATTCAGATCCGTATGTACTTTGCAAATTTCTATGTCTCCATCTTGAACATTTTCACGGATGGAGTTGAAACGACGCTTGATGTGCCTGGTCTTCTTGTGAAATCTGGGCTCCTTCGCAAGGGCAATAGCTCCAGTATTGTCACAGAAAAGTTTGATCGGCCCCGACGCATTGGGTATGACTCCTAGGTCGGTGATGAACTCCTTCACCCAAATAGCTTCATGCGCTGCCTCCGAGGCTGCCATGTACTCCGCTTCACATGTAGATCCCGCCACGACGCTCTGCTTGCAGCTGCACCAGCTTACTGCTCCACCATTCAACATATACACGTATCCGGTTTGTGACTTAGAGTCATCCAGATCTGTGTCGAAGCTAGCGTCGACGTAACCCTTTACGACGAGCTCTTCGTCACCTCCATAAACGAGAAACATGTCCTTTGTCCTTTTCAGGTACTTCAGGATATTCTTGACCGCTGTCCAGTGTTCCTTGCCGGGATTACTTTGGTACCTTCCTACCAAACTTACGGCAAGGTTTACATCAGGTCTGGTACACAGCATGGCATACATAATAGATCCTATGGCTGAAGCATAGGGGATGACACTCATCTCTTCTTTATCTTTTGCCGTGGTCGGGCATTGAGCCGAGCTCAATCTCACACCTTGCAATACAGGCAAGAACCCCTTCTTGGACTGATCCATTTTGAACTTCTTCAAAATTTTATCAAGGTATGTGCTTTGTGAAAGACCTATGAGGCGTCTCGATCTATTTCTATAGATCTTGATGCCTAATATATAAGCAGCTTCTCCAAGGTCCTTCATTGAAAAACACTTATTCAAGTAGGCCTTAATGCTGTCCAAGAATTCTATATCATTTCCCATCAAAAGTATGTCATCTACATATAATATGAGAAATGCTACAGAGCTCCCACTCACTTTCTTGTAAACGCAGGCTTCTCCATAAGTCTGCATAAACCCAAACGCTTTGATCATCTCATCAAAGCGAATGTTCCAACTCCGAGATGCTTGCACCAGCCCATAAATGGATCGCTGGAGCTTGCATACTTTGTTAGCGTTCTTAGGATCGACAAAACCTTCTGGCTGCATCATATACAGTTCTTCCTTAAGATAACCGTTAAGGAATGCCGTTTTGACGTCCATCTGCCATATCTCATAATCATAGTATGCGGCAATTGCTAACATGATTCGGACGGACTTAAGCTTCGCTACGGGAGAGAAAGTCTCATCGTAGTCAATCCCTTGAACTTGCCGATAACCCTTAGCGACAAGTCGAGCTTTATAGATGGTGACATTACCATCCGCGTCCGTCTTCTTCTTAAAGATCCATTTGTTTTCTATCGCTCGCCGATCATCGGGCAAGTCAGTCAAAGTCCATACTTTGTTTTCATACATGGATTCTATCTCGGATTTCATGGCTTCTAGCCATTTGTTGGAATCTGGGCCCGCCATCGCTTCTTCATAGTTCGAAGGTTCACCGTTGTCTAACAACATGATTTCCAGGACAGGGTTGCCGTACCACTCTGGTGCGGAACGTGTCCTTGTGGACCTACGAAGTTCAGTAGCAACTTGATCCGAAGTACCTTGATCATCATCATTATTTTCCTCTTCAGTTGGTGTAGGCATCACAGGAACATTTTCTTGAGCTGCACTACTTTCCCGTTCAAGAGGTAGTACTTCATCGAGTTCTACTTTCCTCCCACTTACTTCTTTCGAGAGAAACTCTTTTTCCAGAAAGGATCCGTTCTTGGCAACAAAGATCTTGCCCTCGGATCTTAAGTAGAAGGTATACCCAATGGTTTCCTTAGGGTATCCTATGAAGACGCATTTTTCCGACTTGGGTTCGAGCTTTTCAGGTTGAAGTTTCTTGACATAAGCATCGCATCCCCAAACTTTTAGAAACGACAGCTTAGGTTTCTTCCCAAACCATAATTCATACGGTGTCGTCTCAACGGATTTAGACGGTGCCCTATTTAAAGTGAATGTAGCTGTCTCTAGAGCGTATCCCCAAAATGATAGTGGTAAATCGGTAAGAGACATCATAGACCGCACCATATCTAATAGAGTGCGATTACGACGTTCGGACACACCGTTACGCTGAGGTGTTCCAGGCGGCGTGAGTTGTGAAACGATTCCACATTTCCTTAAGTGTGTACCAAATTCGTGACTTAAGTATTCTCCTCCACGATCTGATCGTAGGAATTTTATCTTTCGGTCACGTTGATTCTCTACCTCATTCTGAAATTCCTTGAACTTTTCAAAGGTCTCAGACTTGTGTTTCATTAAGTAGACATACCCATATCTACTCAAGTCATCAGTGAGAGTGAGAACATAACGATATCCTCCGCGAGCCTCAACACTCATTGGACCGCACACATCGGTATGTATGATTTCCAACAAGTTGGTTGCTCGCTCCATTGTTCCGGAGAACGGAGTCTTGGTCATCTTGCCCATGAGGCATGGTTCGCATGTGTCAAATGATTCATAATCGAGAGACTCTAAAAGTCCATCAGCATGGAGCTTCTTCATGCGCTTGACACCAATGTGACCAAGGCGGCAGTGCCACAAGTATGTGGGACTATCGTTATCAACTTTACATCTTTTGGTATTCACGCTATGAATATGTGTAGTATTACGCTCGAGATTCATTAAGAATAAACCATTGACCATCGGAGCATGACCATAAAACATATCTCTCATATAAATCGAACAACCATTATTCTCAGACTTAAATGAGTAGCCATCTCGTATTAAACGAGATCCAGATACAATGTTCATGCTCAAACTTGGCACTAAATAACAATTATTAAGGTTCAAAACTAATCCCGTGGGTAAATGTAGAGGTAGCGTGCCGACGGCGATCACATCGACTCTGGAACCATTCCCGACGCGCATCGTCACCTCGTCCTTCGCCAGTCTCCGCTTATTCCGCAGCCCCTGCTGTGAGTTACAAATATGAGCAACGGCACCGGTATCAAATACCCAGGAGTTACTACGAGTACTGGTAAGGTACACATCAATTACATGTATATCAAATATACCTTTAGTGTTGCCGGCCTTCTTATCCGCTAAGTATTTGGGGCAGTTCCGCTTCCAGTGACCCTTCCCCTTGCAATAAAAGCACTCAGTCTCAGGCTTGGGTCCATTCTTTGACTTCTTCCCGGCAACTGGCTTACCGGGCGCGGCAACCTCCTTGCCGTCCTTCTTGAAGTTCTTCTTACCCTTGCCCTTCTTGAACTTAGTGGTCTTATTGACCATCAACACTTGATGTTCTTTCTTGATTTCAACCTCTGCTGACTTCAGCATAGAAAATACTTCAGGAATGGTCTTTACCATCCCCTGCATATTGTAGTTCATCACAAAGCTCTTGTAGCTTGGTGGGAGCGACTGAAGGATTCTGTCAATGACTGCCTCATCAGGGAGGTTAATATTCAGCTGGGTCATACGGTTGTGCAACCCAGACATCTTGAGTATGTGCTCACTGACAGAACTATTTTCCTCCATCTTACAACTATAGAACTTGTCGGAGATGTCATATCTCTCGACCCGGGCGTGAGCTTGGAAAACTAGTTTCAGCTCTTCGAACATCTCATATGCTCCGTGATGCTCAAAACGCTTTTGGAGCCCCGGTTCTAAGCTGTAAAGCATGCCGCACTGAACGAGGGAGTAATCATCAGCACGAGACTGCCAAGCATTCATAATGTCTTGGTTCTCTGGGACGGGAGCGTCACCTAGCGGTCCTTCTAGGACATATTGTTTCCTGGCAGCTATGAGGATGATCCTCAGGTTCCGGACCCAGTCCGTATAGTTGCTGCCATCATCTTTCAGCTTGGTTTTCTCTAGGAACGCGTTGAAGTTCAAGTTGACATGAGCGTTGGCCATTTGATCTACAAGACATATTTGCAAAAGGTTTTAGACTAAGTTCATGATAATTAAGTTCATCTAATCAAATTATTGAATGAACTCCCACTCAGATTAGACATCCCTCTAGTCATCTAAGTGTTACACGATCCGAGTCGACTAGGCCGTGTCCGATCATCACGTGAGACGGACTAGTCATCGTCGGTGAACATTCTCATGTTGATCGTATCTTCCATACGACTCGTGTTCGACCTTTCGGTCTCCGTGTTCCGAGGCCATGTCTGTACATGCTAGGCTCGTCAAGTTAACCCTAAGTGTTTTTGCATGTGTAAAACTGTCTTACACCCGTTGTATGTGAACGTAAGGATCTATCACACCCGATCATCACGTGGTGCTTCGAAACGACGAACTTTAGCAACGGTGCACAGTTAGGGGGAACACTTTCTTGAAATTGTTATAAGGGATCATCTTATTTACTACCGTCGATCTAAGTAAACAAGATGCATAAACATAATAAACATCACATGCAATTATATAAAGTAGTGACATGATATGGCCAATATCATATAGCTCCTTTGATCTTCATCTTCGGGGCTCCATGATCATCTTGTCACCGGCATGACACCATGATCTCCATCATCATGATCTCCATCATCGTGTCTTCATGAAGTTGTCACGCCAACGACTACTTCTACTTCTATGACTAACGCGTTTAGCAATAAAGTAAAGTAGTTTACATGGCGTTCTTCAATGACACGCAGGTCATACAAAATAAAGACAACTCCTATGGCTCCTGCCGGTTGTCATACTCATCGACATGCAAGTCGTGATTCCTATTACAAGAACATGATCTCATACATCACAATATATCATTCATCATTCATCACAACTTCTGGCCATATCACATCACATGACAATTGCTGCAAAAACAAGTTAGACGTCCTCTAATTGTTGTTGCATCTTTTACGTGGCTGCAATTGGGTTCTAGCAAGAACGTTTTCTTACCTACGAATAACCACAACGTGATCTTGTCAACTTCTATTTACCCTTCATAAGGACCCTTTTCATCGAATCCGCTCCAACTAAAGTGGGAGAGACAGACACCCGCCAGCCACCTTATGCAACTAGTGCATGTCAGTCGGTGGAACCGGTCTCACGTAAGCGTACGTGTAAGGTTGGTCCGGGCCGCTTCATCCCACAATACCGCTGAAGCAAGATAAGACTAGTAGCGGCAAGCAAGTTGAAAAGATCCACGCCCACAACAAAATTGTGTTCTACTCGTGCAATAGAGAACTACGCATAGACCTAGCTCATGATGCCACTGTTGGGGAACGTTGCAGAAAATTAAAAAATTTCCTACGGTTTCACCAAGATCCATCTATGAGTTCATCTAAGCAACGAGTCAAGGGAGTGAGTTTGCATCTACATACCACTTGTAGATCGAGTGCGGAAGCGTTCAAGGGGATGGTGATGATGGAGTCGTACTCGTCGTGATTCGGATCACCGATGACCAAGTGCTGAACGGACAGCACCTCCGCGTTCAACACACGTACGGGACGGACGACGTCTCCTCCGTCTTGATCCAGCAAGGAGGAAGGAGAGGTTGAGGAAGGCAGCTCCAACGGCAACACGACGGCGTGGTGTAGTTGGTGCAGAAGTACTCCGACAGGGCTTCGCCAAGCACGTACGGAGGAGGAGAGGTGTTGGGGAGGGGAGGGGCTGCGCCTTGGCTTGTGGTATGCAGCCCTCCCCTCACCCCTCTATATATAGGAGGAGAGGGGCAAGGGGGCCGGCCCTCTAGGGGAAACCCTAGAGGGGGGCGGCGGCCAAAGGGAGAGGGAAAAGGGGTGGCTTGCCCCCCAAGCTAGGGGGGCGCCCCCTTTAGGGTTTCCCCTCCCCTTGCCCTAGCCGCATGGGCCTAGGTGGGGAGGCGCGCCCAGCCCACTAGGGGCTGGCTCCCTCTCCCACACAGCCCATGTGGCCCCCCCGGGAGGGGTGGCCCCACCCGGTGGACCCCCGGAACCCTTCCGGTGGCCCCGGTACAATACCGGTATGCCACCGAAACTTTCCGGTGTCCGTTTAACCACTTTCCTTATATAAATCTTTACCTCCGGACCATTCCGGAACTCCTCGTGACGTCCGGGATCTCATCCGGGACTCCGAACAACATTCGGTAATCACATACTTGTCTTCCTGATAACCCTAGCGTCACCGAACCTTAAGTGTGTAGACCCTACGGGTTCGGGAGACATGCAGACATGACCGAGACGACCTCAGGTCAATAACCAACAGCGGGATCTGGATACCCATGTTGGCTCCCACATGCTCCTCGATGTTGTCATCGGATGAACCACGATGTCGAGGATTCGATCAAACCCCGTATGCAATTCCCTTTGTCAATCGGTACGTTACATGCCCGAGACTCGATCGTCGGTATCCCAATACCTCGTTCAGTCTCGTTACCGGCAAGTCACTTTACTCGTACCGCAATGCATGATCCCGTGATCAAACACTTGGTCACCTTGAGCTCATTATGATGATGCATTACCGAGTGGGCCCAGAGATACCTCTCCGTCATACGGAGTGACAAATCCCAGTCTCGATCCGTGTCAACCCAACAGACACTTTCGGAGATACCTGTAATGCACCTTTATAGTCACCCAGTTACGTTGTGACGTTTGGTACACCCAAAGCACTCTTACGGTATCCGGGAGTTACACGATCTCATGGTCTAAGGAAGAGATACTTGACATTGGAAAAGCTCTAGCAAACGAACTAACTGACCTTTGTGCTATGCTTAGGATTGGGTCTTGTCCATCACATCATTCTCCTAATGATGTGATCCCGTTATCAACGACATCCAATGTCCATAGCCAGGAAACCATGACTATCTGTTGATCACAATGAGCTAGTCAACTAGAGGCTCACTAGGGACATATTGTGGTCTATGTATTCACACGTGTATTACGATTTCCGGATAATATAGTTATAGCATGAATAAAAGACTATTATCATGAACAAAGAAATATAATAATAACACTTTTATTATTGCCTCTAGGGCATATTTCCAACAGTTACACCCATAGCCCATGTTGCTATACATACTAGACCAATTACTAGAGCTCGCGCATGCCAATTAAATTACCAGGTACTTTCATTTCTTAGTAACGAATGTAATGTTCATGAGAATACGATGCTGCCTAAATTGGATACATTTGTTTTGCTTACGAATGAAGGGCCTAGCTTGGACAAGAAAAATGAACCTTGGAGCAAGTTCAAGCACGGAGATGATGGCGTGCGCAAGAGGAACAAGAACGGAGTTACAAGTGATGATTCCAAGACTTTGATGCCACCATAATGAGTACATGAAGCCTTGGACGAAATATACAAGATGTCACTTCATAAATTTCATCCAGAGGCTATTCTAGGTGATGCGTTACCTTATTTTTGGGCCAGGCCCATGTAATTTCAAAATACTTGATTATAGGTTGTTTTTAGAATCCGTATGTGTGGGGAAACAAGAGTTAGGGTTGGTTTCGGACCCCTCCTCCAAGGGCCACGAAATTCCCCCTCTCTCGTCCATATATACAGCCCTTAGGGCATCATTTAGACTTCGGGTTTTGTTTAGATTAAAGTTCGCCATACCTGCAACTTTGCGTACTTTGTTTGTGTTCAACGACCAGACAAAGGCGTCACAGAACCCCACCTTTGATCAATAAAGCTTTCCTCTTATATTCGCAATATCCAGATTGCAATCTTAGTTTCTTGCTTGTTATTTGTTTGCCTGCAGGAAACAGACCTTCATGGTTAGGTTGATCGTGCTCCGGCGTGGTCAATAACTTCTCGGAGTTGGTGTAGCAATTGCTAAGGCGCGACGTCCTCGCACGTTCGTAGTCCCGTTTTCCAATGAGATGGTGATTATCGTTTCGGAGGAGTAGACTTTGATGATCTGACTACGAATGTGCGAGGACATCGCGCCTTAGCAATCGCTAAACTAACTCCGAGAGGTTATTCACCACGCCGGAGCATGATCAACCTAACCACGAAGGTCTATTTCCTATAAGCAAACAAAGAACAAGCAAGAAACTAAGATTGCAATCTGGATATTGTGAATATAAGATGAAAGCTTTATTGATGAAGGGGGGGTTCTGTAATGTCCTGGTCTGGTTGTTAAACACAAACGAAATACGTGAAGTTGCAGCTATGGAGAACTTTTAATATAAACAAAACCCAAAGTATAAACGATGCCCTAAGGGATGTATATATGGAGGAAGCGGGGGGGATTTCGTGGCCCTTGGAGGAGGGGTCCGAAACCAACCCTAACTCTTGTTTCCACTCACATACGGACTCTAAAAACAGCCTATACTCAAGCATTTCGAAATTACATGGGCCTGGCCCAATAATAAGGTGATGCAGCACCTAGAGTAGCCTCTGGCCGAAATTTATGAAGTGGCATCTTGTATATTTCATCCACGGCTTCATGCACTCATTATGGTGGCTTCAAAGTCCTGAAATCATCACTTGTAACTCCGTTCTTGTTCCCCTTGCGCATGACATCACCTCCATGCTTGAACTTGCTCCAAGGTTCATCTTTCTTGTCCAAGCTAGGCCCTTCACTTGTAATCCAAACAAATGTGTCCAATTTAGGCAGCATCATATTCTCATGAATATTAAAATCATTACCAAGAAACGAAAGTACCTGGTAAATCAATTGGCCCGCGCCAGCTCTAGTAATTGGTCCAGTATTTATAGCAGCACGGGCTATGGGTGTAATAATGGTATTGATGTTCTGATTGTCCTCCCCTTCTTGAAATGAAGTCATCCTCGACGGAATCTCATCTTCCTCACCCAAATAAGGCTTCAAATCTGCAATGTTAAAAGTGGGACTAACTCCAAAATCTGTAGGCAGCTCAACATTATATGCAGTATCATTTATTTTCTCTAACACCTTAAAAGGACCATCAGCACGTCACATTAGCTTTGATTTGCGCAAACTAGGAAATCTATACTTATGCAAATGTAACCAAACAAGATCTCCAGGTGCAAACATAACATATTTTCTACCTTTATCTCCAGCAAGTTTATATTTAGCATTCATACGCTCAATGTTTTCCTTAGTTAACTCATGCATTATTAAGATTAATTCAACATGTTGTTTAACATCAAAATTAACCTTCTCCGAAGATGGAAGAGGCAACAAATTAATAGGTGCACAAGGTAGGAAACCATACACAATTTCAAAAGGGCACATCTTAGTAGTAGAATGCAGCGAACGATTGTAAGAAAATTCAATATGCGACAGACATTCTTCCCACATTTTCTTGTTATTCTTCAGAACATCCCTAAGCATAGTAGACAATGTTCTATTGACTACTTCAGTTTGTCCATCAGTTTGGGGGTGACATGTAGTACTAAAAAGCAGTTTAAACCCCAACTTAGCCCATAAACATCTCCAAAAGTGGCTAAGAAATTTAGTATCACAATCTGAAACAATAGTATTTGGCACACCATGCAAACGAATAATTTCATGAAAGAACAAATCAGCAACATTAGCAGCATCATCGCTTTTATGACATGGTATAAAGTGTGCCATTTTCGAGAATCTATCCTCGACAACACATATGCTATCCGTCCCCTTCTTTGCTCGAGGTAAACCAAAACAATGTCCATAGATATATCCTCCCATGGAACACTAGGTACAGGCATATAAACCATGAGGATCGAGTCATGACTTAGCTTTTTGACATGTAGTGCAGTGAGAAACAAAGCGCTCAAAGGTGTCCCGTCTCATCTTTGGCCAAAAGAAATGTGTAGCAAGTTGATAGAGGCAAAGGTGTCCCATCTTTCGATGAGATGATGGACATCGCTTTGCTGGAAGTCGACTTTGACGATCCGACTACGAATGTGTGAGGACGTCGTGCCTTAGCAATCGCTAGACCAACTCCGAGAGGTTATTGACAATGCCGGAGCACGATCAAATTGACCACGAAGGTCTATTTCCTGCAAGCAAACGAAGAACAAGCAAGAAACTAAGATTGCAATCTGGCTATTGCGAATATAAGATGAAAGCTTTATTGATCAAGGTAGGGTTCTATGACGTCTTGGTCTGGTCGTTGAACACAAGCGAAGTACGCGAAGTTGCAGCTATGACAAACTTTTAATCTAAACAAAGCCCCAAGTCTAAAAGATGCCTTAAGGGTTGTATTTATAGGGGAAAAGAGAGGGGAGTTTGTCCACCCTTGGCAAGGTGGGACTAAAACACCTCCTGAGTCGTTTTCCCTATAATACAGACTCTAAAAATAGCCTATGGAGTAGTGATACGGGGCTAACCCGGTGTAGGCCGATCTTTCACAATTGGAGTGGATTCCCTCAAAGAACACAAAGAACACGGGGAAGACCAGGGAGAAATCACAAGGTGAAACGCTCAAGTACAAGTCCAATCACACATCCACTAGACAATAAAACACACAAGATCCACAAGGTACATGAATAACAAAGGGAAAGATACAAGGTAGAGTTCATCCCAAATCCAAAGGAGATGGGGGCTTGATGATCTAGATAGATCCTTCCCCGAAGGGGTCGTGATATCCCTCGAGATCTTCTCCGGGGAGGTCTTGGTCTCCAATGGAGTATTCTCTCTCTCTCTCTCAAGAGGAGAAGGTAGGAGCAAAGCTCAAATAATGAGCTATCACTTTGCTGACCCTAGCTAGGAGGAGGTAGGGGGTATTTATAGTCTAAGTGGGCGAAAGGGTAAGTGGGAAGGGATACAAGGCCAAAGGCCCGCGACTGCGCACAGGCAGTTACCGTACGACCGGTGGGGGTCAGACATCCGGTGGCTCGGGACGGTCCGGACGTCCGGCGTGCGTCGAAAGTCTGCTGATTCTTCTCGAGTGTAGCGGCACCGGATTTTCGGAGGTTGTCGGGCGTCCGGGCGCTGGGACTTGTCGGACGTCCGGGCGCTGGGACTTGTCGAACATCCGGTGGGCGTCGGTCGTCCGGCCGCTGTAGCACACGTCTGTTGTAGTTCTTCTGGCCGTATGGGATGCGTCAGGTACCGGATGTCCGGTGGCGTCCGGACGTCTGGTGGCTGTAGCTTGTAGCAGCTCCGTTTCTTTCGTCTTCTCTTCCATGCTTCCCTCGCGGATGGTGTAGTTGTTCCTTGGCTCTTGTACTCCTCCTCGTCATCTGTGAAGCTCCGGTAATACCTATGCATGCACATGAGAGGAATGTCAAGTAGTATACCATCCTCGAAGGGGTCAAGTGAACACGTGTAAAGGAGATGATTCACCTTTATGTGTGTGAAGTAGATGTCGCACGTGTCACTTGCCAAATAGACTCTTTACA
Source organism: Triticum aestivum (assembly GCF_018294505.1). Taxonomy (NCBI): domain Eukaryota; kingdom Viridiplantae; phylum Streptophyta; class Magnoliopsida; order Poales; family Poaceae; genus Triticum; species Triticum aestivum. Next base: position 224,833,998 of record NC_057794.1, on the reverse strand, counting down.
TGGTGATGTCCGTAGGATGCTCCGCATCATCTCCCCCCCCCCGGGGAAAGACCCAACCTTAGATCGAAAACCAAATCACCATGGGAAAGAGATGGCTTCGCCATGTAGAAGTGAACGTTCACCAAGTACTCTTCATCTTCAAGCTCGCAATGGGCACTCTCCAATGTTGCACCGTCTAGTGAATCCTTCAAAATTAGCAAGGACAACAAACACTTGGAAAAACAAATGTGGTTAGCGTTAGTGCAAAACCAAGCATTCAAGAGGTGATTCACCAAACAAGTGTCATCATCATGCAAAGCATATGGTTTGACAAAGGATTGTGACATGGCATGTAAGCACATAAATTGAGCACAAGCAAAGATATCATGGGGCAAGCATGTAAATGTGAGGTAGTGATGTAAATATATGTGATACGACAATAAGCATCTACCTCAAGTTCATAGAAAGCATTCATAAATTGCTCAATGAAAGGTCTATGGTAGGCATAAGAATCATTCACAACACCAAATAAAATGTCTAAACACATGGGTCAAGTGCAAGACAATCCAAGCATAACGTGCATAGGGTGTAGTGAAAATCGTGTGGCACTCAACACAATAGAAAGAGCAATTGTTCATCATGTGTGAGGCAATGAAGTCAATCATGTGAAAAGCAATGGTACATGGCATATGTGAAGAAATGACATTGTTGCAACCAAGCATATGATAGAAGCAAGTAATCCAATAATTGGATGCAACACACAAGGCATATGTATCATGATGCATGGAAATGTGTAAATGGCAAGTCGAAGCGAGATCTCTAACATGTGCGCAATCAAGGGGTCCAAGTCTCATGGTGCAAACAACACAAGTAGTATGATCCACACTATTCATGCTCATGGTTTTGGGTTCTCGAAAGAGAAGGATATCACCTTGAAAGTACATCCTTGTGCGTCCTTTAGAATGCCGAAGCACAAGCAAGTGCGATGTAGAATCGTTGTGGTAGAAGGTGGTTTGCTCTCAAGAGCTTGAATAGTCAAGTCACGTGTAGTGGAAGTCGCTATGATGTCCAAGTATCCTACACATGCACAAAACAAAACAAAGAAAGTATGCGCATGGTAGATAAACACATCATCCATCATGATGGTTCTCTTCTCTTGCACATAACCATTAGAAGCATGCTACCTCTTGAGCACTGTGTTGGTTTTCCCTTGAAGAGGAAAGGGTGATGCAGTAAAGTAGCCTAAGTATTTCCCTTAGTTTTTGAGAACCAAGGTATCAATCCAGTAAGAGATCACGCTCAAGTACGACGCACCTACACAAACAAATAAGAACCTCGCAACCAACGCGATAAAAGGGGTTGTCAATCCCTTCACGGTCACTTACGAGAGTGAGATCGGATAGATATGATAAGATAATATTTTTGGTATTTTTATGATAAAGATAAATGAAGATGCAAAGTAAAATAAACGACAATAGAAATAACTAAGTATTGGAAGATTAATATGATAGAAGATAGACCCGGGGCCCATAGGTTTCACTAGTGGCTTCTCTCAAGAGCAAGTATTACGGTAGGTGAACGAATTACTGTCGAGCAATTGATAGAATTGAGCACAGTTATGAGAATATCTAGGTATGATCATGTATATAGGCATCACGTCCACGACAAGTAGACCGAAACAATTCTGCATCTACTACTATTACTCCAGACATCGACCGCTATCCAACATGCATCTAGAGTATTAAGTTCATAAGAACAGAGTAATGCTTTAAGTAAGATGACATGATGTAGAGGGATAAACTCATGCAATATGATATAAACCCCATCTTTTTATCCTCGATGGCAACAATACAATACGTGTCGGTTCCCTTTCTGTCACTGGGATCAAGCACCGCAAGATTGAACCCAAAGCTAAGCACTTCTCCCATTGCAAGAAAGATCAATCTAGTAGGCCAAACTAAACTGATAATTCGAAGAGACTTGCAAAGATAAACAAATCATACATAAAAGAATTCAGAGGAGAATCAAATATTGTTCATAGATAATCTGGATCATAAACCCACAATTCATCGGATCTCGACAAACACACCACAAAAGAAGATTACATCTAATAGATCTCCAAGAAGATCGATGAAACTTTGTATTGAGATCCAAAGAGAGAGAAGAAGCCATCTAGATAATAACTATGGACCCGAAGGTCTGAAGTAAACTACTCACACATCACCGGAGAGACCATGGAGTTGATGTAGAGGCCCTCCATGATCGATGCCCCCTTCGGCGGAGCTCCGAAAAAGGCCCCAAGATGGGATCTCTTGGGTACAGAAGGTTGCGGTGGTGGAATTAGGTTTTCGTGGTCCTCCTAGATGTTTGGGGGCTACGTGGATATATATAGAAGGAAGAAGTATGTCGGTGGAGCAACGAAGGGCCCACGAGGGTGGAGGGCGCACCTAAGGGGGTAGGTGCGTCCCCTGCCTCGTGGCCGCCTCGTTTGTCTCTTGATGCACACTCCAAGTCTCCTGGATCACATTCGTTAACAAAATCACGTTCCCGAAGGTTTCATTCCGTTTGGACTCTGTTTGATATTCCTTTTCTTCGAAACCCTAAAATAGGCAAAAAACAGCAATTTGCGCTGGGCCTCCGATTAGTAGGTTAGTCCCAAAAATGATATAAAAGTGTAAAATAGAGCCCATTAACATGCAAAATAGATAATATAATAGCATGGAGCAATCAAAAATTACAGATACGTTGGAGACGTATCAAGCATCCCCAAGCTTAATTCCTGCTTGTCCCCTAGTAGGTAAATGATAAAAGAAGAATTTTTGATGTGGAATGCTTTCTAACATATTTCTCAATGTAATTTTTCTTTATTGTGGCCTGAATGTTCAGATCCATAAGATTCAAGACAAAAGTTTAATATTGACATAAAAATAATAATACTTCAAATATACTAAGTAAGCAATTATGTCTTCTAAAAATAGCATGGCCAAAGAAAGTTATCCCTACAAAATCATATAGCCTGGCTATGCTCTATCTTCACCACACAAAATATTTAAATCATGCACAATCCCGATGACAAGCCAAGCAATTGTTTCATACTTTTGATGTTCTCAAACTTTTTCAATCTTCACGCAATATATGAGTGTGAGCCATGGATATAGCACTACATGGTGGAATAGAATGGTGGTTGTGGAGAAGACAAAAAATGAGAAGATAGTCTCACATAAACTAGGTGTATCAACGAGCTATGGAGATGCCCATCAATAGATATCGATGTGAGTGAGTAGGGATTGCCATGCAACGGATGCACTAGAGCTATAAGTATATGAAAGCTCAACAAAATAAACTAAGTGGGTGTGAATCCAACTTGCTTGCTCATGAAGACCTAGGGAAATTTGAGGAAGTCCATCTTTGGAATATACAAGCCAACTTCTGTAATGAAAAATTCCCACTAGTATATGGAAGTGATATCATAGGAGACTCTCTATCATGAAGATCATGGTGCTACTTTGAAGCACAAGTATGGAAAAAGGATAGTAGCATTGTCCCTTCTCTCTTTTTCTCTCATTTTATTTTTTATTTTTTTCTTTGGGCCTTCTTTTTTTCTTTTTTGGCCACTTTTCTCTTCTTTTTTCGTCCGGAGTCTCATCCCGACTTGTGGGGGAACCATAGTCTCCATCATCCTTTACTCACTGGGACAATGCTCTAATAATGATGATCATCACACTTTATTTACTTACAACTCAAAAATTACAACTCGATACTTAGAACAAGATATGACTCTATGTGAATGCCTCCGGCGGTGTACCGGGATGTGCAATGATGCATGAGTGACATGTATGAAAATTATGAATGGTGGCTTTGCCACAAATACGATGTCAACTACATGATCATGCAAGCAATATGACAATAAATGCTGAAGTCATGTATATGATGATGATGGAATTTGCATGGCAATATATCTCGGAATGGCTATGGGAATGCCATAATAGGTAGGTATGGTGGCTGTTTTGAGGAAGGTATTTGGTGGGTTTATGGTACCAGTGAAAGTTGCGCAATACTAGAGAGGCTAGCAATGGTGGAAGGGTGAGATTGCGAATAAACCATGGACTCAACATTAGTCATAAAGAACTCACATACTCATTACAAAAATCTATTAGTTCTCAAAACAAAGTATTACGCGCATGCTCCTAGGGGGATAGATTGGTAGGAAAAGACCTTCGCTCCTCCCCGACCGCCACTCATATGGAAGACAATCAATATATAAATCATGCTCCAACTTCAACACATAACGGTTCACCATACGTGCATGCTATGGGAATAACAAACTTTAACACAAGTATTTCTCAAATTCACAACTACTCAACTAGCATGACTCTAATATCACCATCTCCATATCTAAAAACAATTATCAAGTATCAAATTTCTCATAGTATTCAATGCACTTGTATGAAAGTTTTTATTATTGCCATGTTGTTCTAAAGGACTCTCAAAATAATATAAGTGAAGCATGAGAGATCAATTATTTCTATAAAATAAAACCACCACCGTGCTCTAAAAGATATAAGTGAAGCACTAGAGCAAAAACTATATAGCTCAAAAGATATAAGTGAAGCACATAGAGTATTCTAATAAATTCCCAATCATGTGAGTCTCTCTCAAAGGTGTGTACAACAAGGATGACTGTGGTAAACTAAAAAGCAAAGACTCAAATCATACAAGACGCTCCAAGCAAAACACATATCATGTGGTGAATAAAAATATAGCTCCAAGTGAAGTTACCGATAGACGAATACGAAAGAGGGGATGCCTTCCGGGGAATCCCCAAGCTTAGGCTTTTTAGTGTCCTTGAATTTTACCTTGGGGTGCCTTGCCACTCCTTGTTCCATAATCCATAAAATCTTTACCCAAAACTTGAAAACTTCACAACACAAAACTCAAAATAGAAAATCTCGTGAGCTCCGTTAGGGAAAGAAAACAAAACACCACATCAAGGTACTGTAATGAACTAATTCTTGATTATATTGGTGTTAAACATACTTTATTCCAACTTCTCTATGGTTTATAAACTCTTTTAATAGCCATAGATTCATCAAAATAAGCAAACAACACACGAAAAACAGAATCTGTCAAAAATACAATCTGTCAAAAACAGAACAGTCTGTAGTAATCTGTAGCTAACGCAAACTTCTGGAACACCAAAAATTCTAAAATAAATTGATGGACATGAGTAATTTATCTCTTAATCATCTGCAAAAATAATTAACTAAATATCACTTTCCAAATAAAAATTGTAGCAGTTCTCCTGAGCGCTAAAGTTTCTGTTTTTTACAGCATGATCAAAAAGACTTTCCCCAAATCTTCCCAACGGTTCTACTTGGCACAAACACTAATTAAACACAAAAACAAAAACAAAACAGAGGCTAGATAATTTTTTTATTACTAAACAGGATCAAGAAGCAAGGAATAAAAATAAAATTGGGTTGCCTCCCAACAAGCGCTATCGTTTAACGCCCCTAGCTAGGCATAAAAGCGAAGATAGATCTAGGTATTGTCATCTTTGGTTTTAGGGAAGTAAAGAGAAAACTTATTACCTATGGCACTAATCTTTCTATTTTGATAAAGCACATGTTTGTTAATGGTATAAGAAATATTAATCATTTTACGGAAATTTGCATCTAAGCCAGCTTTCATCTCTTTGATAGATTCGTTTTGGTAGGAGAGCAAAAGAGATGTAGATTCAGCTTTCTCATTCATGGGGTGCCCAAATATGGTTTTCATCTTTTCATAAGTATCTACGGCATCCCCTTCAAGAAAACCTTCTTCAAAAATAGAATCTAGGACATGCTTAAACAAAGAAGGTAGGGCAATATAAAAGCTCTTTAAGTAAATTTCAATTTGGTATTAGGGCACATAGCTGGCCCGGATCCTTAATAGTCTATCCCAAGCATCTGTCAAAGATTCATCGAGTAAATAACGAAAAATTCCGGAATCATCTTCGTCAAAATTATTAAAATTCTCATTGATAACTTCGGTAGGTCTTTCCATAGCATCATTTTTTATGAGTTTAGAGAGAATAGAAGGATTGCCAAAAGTACTAAAACTCGAGAGAGAACCCCCAACCCTTTTTGATTCCGACATGGCGAAAGAAAGGAGAGCGGAAAAGAGAGGGAAAATAAAACGGCAAGGGTGAAGTGGGGGAGAGGAAAACGAGAGGCAAATGGCAAATAATGTAATGCGAGGGATAAGAGTTTGTGATGAGTACTTGGTATGTCTTGACTTGTGCTTGACTTGACTTGGCGCGAATCTCCCCGGCAACGGCGCCAGAAATCCTTCTTGCTACCTCTTGAGCACTGATAACCCACAAGTATAGGGGGTCGCAACAATTTTCGATAAGTAAGAGTGTCGAACCCAACGAGGAGCTAAAGGTAGAACAAATATTCCCTCAAGTTCTATCGACCACCGATACAACTCTATGCACGCTTAACGTTCGCTTTACCTAGAACAAGTATGAAACTAGAAGTATGTTGTAGGTGTTGTTGGATAGGTTTGCAAGTTAATAAATAGCATGTAAATAAAAGCTAGGGGCTGTTTAGATAAAGACACAACTAAGTTAGTTTTAGTAAAGAGCTTTTTGTTACGAGAAAGTTATTTGTCCCTAGGCAATCGATAACTAGACCGGTAATCATTATTGCAATTTTATTTGAGGGAGAGGCATAAGCTAACATACTTTCTCTACTTGGATCATATGCACTTATGATTGGAACTCTAGCAAGCATCCGCAACTACTAAAGATCATTAAGGTAAAACCCAACCATAGCATTAAAGTATCAAGTCCTCTTTATCCCATACGCAAACAACCTACTTACTTGGGTCTGTGCTTTTGTCACTCACGCCACCCACCATAAGCAAATCATGAACATATTGCAAACCCTACAGTGGGAATCCCTCACGCTAGCGCGACACAGAGAGCACCATAGGACAGCACCAATAATAAAGCATGCAACTCAAACCAATCATGATCATCAAATAACCCATAGGATAAAACGGATCTACTCAAACATCATAGGATAGCCATACATCATTGGGAAATAATATATAGCATTGAGCACCATGTTTAAGTAGAGTTACAACAGGTAAGAGAGGGGTTACGCCGCTGCATAGAGGGGGGAAGAGTTGGTGATGATGGCGGTGAAGTTGTTGGTGAAGATTGCCGTGATGATGACGGCCCCCGGTGGCACTCTGGTGCCACCGGAAGCGAGGGGGAGAGAGCCCCCCTCCTTCTTCTTCTTCTTCCTTGACCTCCGCCCTAGATGGGAGAAGGGGTTCCCCTCTGGTCCTTGGTCTCCATGGCGTGGGAGGGGCGGGAGCCCCTCCGAGATTGGATCTGTCTCTATGTCTCACTCTGTTTCTGTGTTCTCTGATTCTGCCCTTTCACCGTTTCTTATATTCCCGGAGATTCGTTGAAATTTTAACACGATCTCTATACGGATATTAGCTTTCTTGAGGCGAAAGAAGGGCATCAACCGCCTTATGGGTGGCCACGACGGTCAGGGGCGCGCCTGCCCCCCTTCCTCGTGCCCCCCTCGAGCATCGTCTCGCGTGGATTTTTCTTCCCCAAAATCACATATATTCCAAAAAAAATCTCCGTCAGTTTTTATCCCGTTTGGACTCCATTTGATATGGATGTTCTATGAAACAAAAAACATGCAACAAACAGGAACTGGCACTGGGCACTGGATCAATATGTTAGTCCCAAAAATAGTATAAAAAGTTGCCAAAAGTATATGAAAGTTGTAGAGTATTGGCATGGAACAATCAAAAATTATAGATACGACGGAGACGTATCAGCATCCCCAAGCTTAACTCCTGCTCGTCCTCGAGTAGGTAAATGATAAAAAAGATAAATTTTTGATGTGGAATGCTACCTAGCATCATCTTGATCACATATCTAATCATGGCATGAATATTAAGATACGAGTGATTCAAAGCAATAGTCTATCATTTGACATAAAAACAAGAATACTTCAAGCCTACTAATAAAGCAATCATGTCTTTTCAAAATAACATGGACAAAGAAAGTTATCCCTACAAAATCATATAGTCTGGCTATGCTCCATCTTCACCACACAAAATATTCACATCATGCACAACCCTGATGACAAGCCGAGCAATTGGTTCATACTTTTTAACGCGCTTCAGCATTTTCAACCCTCACGCAATACATGAGAGCAAGCCATGGATATAGCACTATGGGTGGAATATAATATGATGATGGGGGTTATATGGAGAAGACAAAAAGGTGGAAAGTCTCACATCGACGCGGCTAATCAATGGGCTATGGAGATGCTCATCAATTGATGTCAATGTGAGTAGTAGGGATTGCCATGCAACGGATGCACTAGAGCTATAAGTATATGAAAACTCAAACTGAAACTTAGTGGGTGTGCATCCAACTTGCTTGCTCATGAAAACCTCGGGCATTTGAGGAAGCCTGTCGGTGTCAAAGCTGGCGGATCTCGGGTAGGGGGTCCCGAACTGTGCGTCTAAGGCGGATGGTAACAAGAGGCAGGGGACATGATGTTTTACCCAGGTTCGGGCCCTCTTGATCGAGGTAAAACCCTACATCCTGCTTGATTTATTCTTGATGATATCAGTATTACAAGAGTTGATCGACCACGAGATCGGAGAGGCTAAACCCTAGAAGCTAGCCTATGGTATGATTGTATCTTGTCCTACGGACTAAAACCCTCCGGTTTATATAGACACCGGAAAGGGCCAGGGTTACACAAGGTCGGTTACAAAGGAGGAGATATACATATCCGTATTGCCAAGCTTGCCTTCCACACCAAGTAGAGTCCTTTGCGGACACGAGACGAAGTCTTCAATCTTGTATCTTCATAGTCCAATAGTCCGGCCAAAGGATATAGTCCGGCTGTCCGGAGACCCCCTAATCCAGGACTCCCTCAGTAGACCCCTGAACCAGGCTTCAATGACGTTGAGTCCAGCGTGCAGTATTGTCTTTGGCATTGCAAGGCGGGTTCCTCCTCTGAGTACACCACGGAAGAATTCGAATACAAGGATAGTGTCCGACCCTGCAAAATAAGTTCCAGATACCACCGCAGAGAGAATAATATTTACACAAATCTAATCTGCTGACTTGTTTCGGCAACATGACATTATGCCATGGCCCGGTGATTATTCGAACCGTTTACTTTAACTAGCCCCGCACATAACGCGAGGCAGTTTCTTGACACGTCTTGTCAAAGTAGAGATCGTGTTCCCCTTATTACGGGATTCTCATCAATACGGGTGTGGGTAACCCGACCACGCCTAGGACTCCTAGATTTTAGGCAAGTCCCAAACGACCACGAGGAGGACACTTGATATTCACCCTCTTTATAAAGGGTCAAGGCTTTTACCTTTTTCCTCCCGTGCTCAATCGAATCCCTCCCCCGCCTCGAGTTCTAACACTTAAAGCATAGGTTAGGTGCTTCGGATCTTCAATCATGTCCGGATCCAGCCTCCAGGGCCGGTGGATGCCCTCCTCCATTACGGAAGAGGATATCAAGAAGTTGAGGGAGGCAAGATACCTGACCACCGAAGTCTCACATCGGCTGCCCGCCCGAGGGCAGGTTGTCCCTACTCCTGAACGCCATGAAGACGGTGTGTTCATCTCCCACTTCCTCCGAGGACTAGGCCTCACTTTGGATCCCTTCGTAAGGGGTTTGATGTTCTATTACGGGCTTGATTTCCACGATCTAGCCCCGTATTCCTTTCTCCACATCTCGGCACTTATTGTCATATGTGCGGCCTTCCTCCGCATTACCCCTCATTTCGGCCTGTGGCTCAAGACCTTTGATGTGAAGCCGAAGACGGTTGAGGGGCAGTATGCAGCGTGTGGGGGTGCATTAGTAAGCAAGATTGCTGGAGCTCCGTGGCCAAAAGGTTCCTTTCCAGAGGTGTCCGGATTATGGCAACGGGAGTGGTTCTACATCACTCCTCCCAGAAGTGCCAAGTGGGTAGCTTCCCCCGCCTTTCGCTCGGGCCCTGCAACACAACTGATGTCATGGATCAGCAGGGGGCTGAGCTGCGGTCTAGCCAAGGATGTGCCCAAACTGCAGAGCCGCATCCGGGATCTCTTCGAGGGAGATTTTAGTTTGGTCATGGTAGTGCAAGTCATGCTGGTTCGTCAAGTCCAGCCTTGCAAACGCCGGCCCCTTCGTTTGTGGGAATTCAACCCAGAAGGACTGCGTGCTATTCAGAATTTCCTCGGCCTGACGCACGAGGAGATGTACAAATCATTCTTCGGACCCCAAATAGAGTGTCCGGATACTACCGAGGATGTGGGCCTAAGCAGCAACCACACCACCGACCAAGTAAGTAATCCTCTAGACGAACACACCATCTTTTGTTTATCATGACGTCATTCTGAGAAATCGCTCTCTGACCAGGACTGGTTAACAAAGGCGAAGATGATTTGGTGTTCGGCCCCCCTTCCTGAGGGTTTGGACAATCCGGTACTGGAAAATATGCTCGAGCTAGCACCTTGCTCGGAGCCCTCAAAGGAAGATAAAGGGGGGAATAATGAGGGCGAAGGCGGGCCCCCATCACTACCAATTCCAACCGAGGGAATGAGCGCCTCCATGAGGGAGGATAACCAAGGGGACGAATCTGACCTTCTCTCGCTCCGGGGAAGGAAAAGGACTGCCTCTGAAGATCCGGAGACCAAGGCTTCCAAACAGGAGAAGAAGTCTCTAGCAGAGGGTCCTGCCCTGGAAGGTGCTCTTTCCGCCCAAAGCCCGCGCAGGGATCAGCCCTCTAATGAGTCATGAGTGATCAAAATCTACTTAATAGTAGAGATATTCTACCTTACTTCCGAGGAAAATAACTGAAGCGTTTATCTTGCAGTTCGGATCTTAGCCCTTCTCAACATAGCTCGTCTTCAGGGGACCTTCTTCCGGAGATGATGGAGAGCGAAACGCCTCCCCCGGACTCCTCCGCTCAAGAAGTGGGCGACCTTGAAGTATCGTCACGGAGGGCCTCTCCGGATCCGGTGAGGCCAGAAGATAATCCTATAGTCACCTGAAGTCCCCAGCATCCGACTCTTGAAGAGGGCAAACAAAAGAGTCCGACGCCATCTGGTATGCGGTCGGACGCACTGAGGGATCTGCTGAAGCGAGCGACCATCTCGGAAGAACACCATACGTTGATGGGTACGGTGATGGAAAGGATTTCATTCGCCGAAAGCGGGTTGCATGACGCCTTTATGAGTCTACTAACGGTCTTTGAGGTACGTAAAATGATATACCTTTGTGATAGTACCGCACATTGTTAGGTGTGCCCTGTGTAGATAGTAGCCCCTGAGACTCTGGTTGTCACCGAGAACAGCGGCAAACAGAGAATAGTAGTCCCAGGTAATAACCATACCGCCTTTATGTGCAGGTAGTGGAAGCTTCGGTGGCTAGCCGGACTCATGAGTTTGCCGAACTAAAGCGGCAACTGGATGCGGCGGATGCCGACATCGAGCTTGTTAACAAGCGGCTTGACGAGGCACAGGGTAAGTGATATTTTCTTGAGAATGTCACATAGTAAGAGCAGCGTGATGCCAGTATCTTTAATATGTTGTGACTGCATATGGAGCTGCCACCGTGGAGACCCTTCGGGCAAAACTTGCCCGGGCCAAAGAACATGCAAGGAGTAGTAATGCGGCTGCTTTGAAGGCGGCCGAAGAGTTAAGAGCCGAGAAGGCCGCGCATTGCGAGAGCAAAGAGAAAATGGACAAGATGGTTGTAAAGTTGAAAGACACTGCCGACCATTGCCAGTTCATCGAGGAAGAAACCCGAGCGAAGGCGTCGGACCTTGAAAAGGCCATGATGGCGACTAAAGACACCCGTTCTGCCATGAGAGCGAAGAAGGAGGAGCTGCGTGAAGCATGTGACATTGTGGCTGGGAAGCCCTTTTTGCTGTGAAGGAAGTTCGAAGATCCGCGGTATACCCCTCTGGATCGGCTGTGGAGTTCGGCAGACGCATATCTGGACTTGGCGGCGAGCACTGTCGATGCGGCCGAATACTTCCGAGATCAAACAGATGGTGAAGTGGACAAGCTGTTTTGGTCGCAGTTTAACATTCTAGAGCGTCCGCTTCCATTGACCACTCAGCTAGCCGAATGGGCCGAACTCAATAGGTTGTCCGGACTCGCCATGAGGTCTGTCGTGGATCAGCTGTGGCCGGAAAGGCCAAAGCCGAACAGTTATTTTAGCCTGGTGCAGCAGTTCCTTGGTGCGGTGCCGCGCATCAATGCGATGAAGAGGTCGGCGTGCATAGAAGGCTCGTGGATGGCCCTTTCCCGTGTCAAAGCATATTGGGCGGAGATGGATGCTACCACTGTCGCGGCGCAGGGTTCGGCCATAGGCCGAGTGGCTGTCGAGCACTATTTTGAAGAAGTTCTTGATGGTGCTCATTTGATAGAGGCCCAGTGCTCGAAGAATATTATATTTGAGTGACATGTATTACCATTGTAGAAACAATGTTTTATTAAATTTATCAAGGCTGTGTTTATACTTTTGCCCGAAAGTATTGTGACGCCTCTTGTGCGACCGTTTATGTATATATGTATATAACCTGAAAGATTGCAGTCGTCGGCTTCAGCCCCCACGCATACAATGCGGGGGTCTTCGCAGAAGACGCGTATTCACACTTAATCCAATGTCTTGGTCCTAGTAAGGAGGTGATAGCGCAGCAAACTAGGCAACCGGACTATAATGTTTTAACACTTTCACTTAGCCATAGGAGTTTGACAGTGAGGCTACTATATAGCCCCTGGTGGCTCCACACTCGCCCGGATTCAGGGTGTGTACATGCCTGGCCGGGAAACGGCCCTTCGTTAATGCGGAGGAATCCCAAAGATTCCGATAGGTCATCGAGTGGTTGACCAGTCTCACGCTATATCATGACATTCAGTTTTCGGCTTTCTCTACTGAGGTGCTATTCCGGATGAACCAGGGCACAATCGCAGTAGTTCTCTTGGTGCCACCCTAGCCGATGGAGTGGAACGTAAGGCAACAAAACATAGGAGCCGGGCAAACCCAACATTTGACCAAAGACATGATTCAGAGTTGATGCATATAAGGCCAAACTCGCGACGCTGAACACTCCCTAAGGTATTCGGTCTTTATGGTGTAAACCGAGTCTAAACAGTACCCTTTGTAATAAGCCTCTGGTGTCCAGGTACATGCATTATTCTAGCGTGGCCACATGCCAAGACGTCAGCATCCTTCTCGGTTGTACTGAGAATCCAAGGGATGTATATCAACAAGAGACAGTAAAAAAGGTTTACTTAGGGTCTTAATCTACAAAGAATCCTTGGAACGGGTCCCTGCTGCACGTCTGAGCATGTGTCTCCGTTGTGCCGTATTCTGGACGGGTGTAGCACGATGGTCATCTGAAAAAGAGAGGAACTTAATTGAAAAGTTGCCGTGCAAAACTTGTGCTATACTAAATAAACAATATACAGTTGAAAACGAGTGAAGGTGAGCCTTATTGCCAGTTTTGCGCGCGCGTTGAGCCCCTTGTATTGTAATAGGGGTATAGCCATCAAACCTGAATTAATTACATATAGCTGAGCCAAACTCGTCTAGCCGTGTCCGTGGTCTTAACGACATGTCAAATGCTTGAGTTGTTGAGGCCGTTTAGTGTGCGGCGGCCAAGGCGGCCGCACCGTCTTCGGCGCGCAAGGAGCGCTCAATATTTCCATTTACTGTAATGATGCCACGTGGACCGGGCATCTTGAGCTTGAGGGAAGCGTAATGCATTATTGCGTTAAAGCGAGCGAAAGCTTCGCGTCCGAGTAGTGCTTGATAGCCACTTTGGAACGGAGCGACGTGGAAGGTTAAATTTTTGCTGCGGAAGTTGTCGGGGGAGCCGAATATAACCTCTAGTAGCAGGGAGCCCCTGCAGTGAGCCTCCGGGCCTGGCGTTACTCCTTTAAAGGCAGCATTGCTGCGGAAAATTTTTGTTGGGTCTATCCCCACTTTGCGGACTGTGTCCTGATAAATCAGATTTAAACTCATGTCGCCGTCCATCAGGACTCATGTGAAGTGGTATCCGTCAATTATTGGATCTAATACCAAGGCAGCCCATCCTGCACGCCGGATACTTGTCGAGTAATCCCGATGGTCGAAGGTGATCGGTTGGGACGACCAGTGGCGGAGCTCCGCGGTGATAGGCCCTGGGGCATGTTCCTTTAAGGGTGCCGCTTTGTTTCTTCCTTTTATCACGTGTAACACGTTGACTATTTTGACTTCTGGTGGGAATTTCTTCTGTTCCCCTGTGCTTTGATTGTGAGGCTCATCCTCGTCTTCACTTGGTTTATCCTGCCCCTTGTGTTCGGCGTTGAGCTTGTCGGACTGTTTGAAGACCCAACATTCTTTGTGGGTGTGATTTGCAGGTTTATCCGGGGTGCTATGAATCTGACATATTTGATCCAGAATTTTGATTAGGCTGGACAGTTTGTCTCTGTTGCCTTTGGAGGGCGGCTTCTGCTGGCCTGGCTGAGAGCTTCTAAATCCGGTGTTTACCGCTGTGCTCTTCGAGCTGTCTTCCTTATTCCGGCGCTTGTTCTTGTTGCGTCGAGATTTCCCATTTCCATCCCTGACTTCGGATGTACTTGGGTCGCTGGTGCTGCATCTGGCTAACCAGCTGTCCTCGCCTGCGCAAAAACGGGTTATGAGGCTTGTTAATGCTGCCATTGTTCTCGGCTTTTCTTGACCGAGGTGTCTGGCAAGCCATTCGTCCCGGACACTATGTTTAAAAGCCGCTAAGGCCTCGGCGTCTAGACAGTGGACTATTTGGTTCTTTTTAGTGAGGAACCTGTTCCAAAGCTTTCGGGCTGACTCACCGGGCTGTTGAGTTATATGACTTAAATCGTCTGCATCCGGTGGTCGACATATGTCCCTTGAAAATTTGCCCGAAAGGCGTCTTCGAGCTCTTCCCAGCTTCCGATGGAGTTTTCGGGGAGGCTTTTAAGCCAGTGCCGAGCTGGCCCTTTGAGCTTGAGGGGTAAGTACTTGATGGCATGGAGATCATCTCCTCGAGCCATATGGATATGGAGGATGTAATCCTCAATCTAGATCCCAGGGTCTGTTGTTCCGCCGTACGCCTCTATGTTTACGGGTTTGAATCCCTCTAGAAATTCATGATCCAGCACCTCATCGGTGAAACATAGAGGGTGTGTGGCACCCCTGTATTTGGGTGTACCGTGGTATTTAGATGTTTGTTGTGTCTCATTG
Source organism: Triticum aestivum (assembly GCF_018294505.1). Lineage (NCBI taxonomy): Eukaryota > Viridiplantae > Streptophyta > Magnoliopsida > Poales > Poaceae > Triticum > Triticum aestivum. The sequence continues at coordinate 224,818,732 of NC_057794.1, read as the reverse complement.
TATGTTGGAGCGCGCCTGCATGGTCCATAGATGGATCTGGTTGTGCCGTCCTTTTGATGCGAGCCCTTACGTGGATCACGTACTGGTTTATGTGCGGCGTCAATTGCCACTTTATGTTGGCTATGAGGTCGTCTATCCGATCGGATGGCCATTTTATTTTTTAATTGTGGAGGATCTAAGGCCTTCTCATCGAATTCAGGTAGCAACTTTCGATTCAGATAGCTCTTGGTGTGGCGATTACTGCCGTACTTCGCTGCTGTGTTGAGTACTTCACTCCATTTGATTTTGAGTGTGTCTTGTGCAGCCTTGAGCCTTTGCTTCTGTTTTTCAGACTCCTCGTCGTGGCAACAAGCCTTTGGTGGGCATTATGTTGCTTCTGGCGCCTGTCCGGTGTGATGTCGTCCGGACTGTTATCTTCGACGGGGTTGGGTTGTTCGGCTTGATTTTCCGTGTTGAAGTGGTCGGGCAATGTTTCACCCTGCTCTAATGCTGGGTCTATGTGATCGTTATTTCTGCCGAGGCGGGATTTGGAGCGGCGTTTACGCCGCCGCTTTGACTGCTGCTCGAGGGAACCACCCTTCGCTGAGTCCTTCCGTTCCTCGTCGTTATTTTCTTTGGGTGTGTCCATAATGTATACGTCATGTGATGAAATGGGCGTCCAGTGCCCTGTGGGCAGTGGTTCCTCTTCGCTTCCCGCATCGTCGTCCATACCGTCGATGTCTTCGCAGTCGAAGTCGAGCATGTCGGTTAAGTCATCGATAGTGGATACTAAGTGGGTGGTGGGTGGGCGGTGAATTTATTCATCATCCGCATCCCAATCCTGCCGAACGTAGTTCGGCCAGGCCTCTCCTGACAAGGAGAGAGACCTTAATGAGTTCAGTATGTCGCCAAAGGGCGAGTGCTGAAAAATATCCGCGGAGGTAAACTCCATGATCGGTGCCCAATCAAATTCGACAGGAACGGGCGCAGGCGGTTCGGAGTCCGTGGCCGGAGAAGGATCCGACAATTTGGCAACACGGCTCTCGTGAAGGGTAAGGTCGATATTCGGGTCGATCGCCGCAGAGGGTACGACTTTCGTGACGGGGTCTATCCACCCGTCCACGGATGGCAAAACTGGCTCCGAATTGAGGGTCAGAGCGGCTGCCGGTGTGATCTCCTAAATACGGTCCGATGGTAGAGCTAAATCGTACTCATCGTGACCGCGTGGCGCACAAGGCAGGGGCTCGAATCCGTCGAAGATCAAGTCTCCGCGGATATTGGCCCTGTAGTTTAAGCTTCCCAACCTGACCTGATGGCCGGGGGTGTAACTTTCGATCTGCTCCACATGGCCAAGCGAGTTGGCCCGCAGTGCGGAGCCGCTGAACACAAAGATCTGTCTGGGGAGAAAAGTCTCACCCTGGACTGCATCGCTATCGATGATCGTAGGAGCCATCAAGCCTAACGGCGACAACACAGAGGAACTCTCAATGAAAGCACCAATGTCGGTGTCAAAACCGGCGGATCTCGGGTAGGGGGTCTCGAACTATGCGTCTAAGGCGGATGATAACCGGAGGCAGGGGACACGATGTTTTACCCAGGTTCGGGCCCTCTTGATGGAGGTAAAACCCTACGTCCTTTTTGATTTATTCTTGATGATATGAGTATTACAAGAGTTGATCTACCACGAGATCGGAGAGGCTAAACCCTAGAAGCTAGCCTATGGTATGATTGTATCTTGTCCTACAGACTAAAACCCTCCGGTTTATATAGACACCGGAAAGGGCCAGGGTTACACAAGGTCGGTTACAAAGGAGGAGATATACATATCCGTATTTCCTAGTTTGCCTTCCACGCCAAGTAGAGTCCTATCCGGACACGAGACGAAGTCTTCAATCTTGTATCTTCATAGTCCAACAGTCCGGCCAAAGGATATAGTTCGGCTGTCCGGAGACCCCCTAATCCAGGACTCCCTCAAAGCCCAACATCGGAATATACAAGCCAAGTTCTATAATGAAAATTCCCACTAGTATATGAAAGTGATAACTCAAGAGACTCTCTATATGAAGAACATGGTGCTACTTTGAAGCACAAGTGTGGTAGAAGGATAATAACATTGCCCCCTTTTTCTCTTTTTTTTCGGGCATCTTTGGCCCCCTTTTTTATTTAGGCTTCTTCGGCCTCTCTTTTTTTGGTGGGCAATGCTCTAATAATGATGATCATCACACTTTTATTTACTTACAACTCAATATTACAACTCGATACTAGAACAAAGATATGACTCTATATGAATGCCTCCGGCGATGTACCGGGATATGCAATGATCTAGTGATAGAGGCAAAGGTGACCCGATGTTTCGATGAGATGGTGGCTATCGTTTCTGTGTGAGTCGACCTTGACGATCCGACTACGAACGTGCGAGACGTCGCGCCTTAGCAATCGCTAAACCAACTTCCGAGGGGTTATTGACCACGCCGGAGCACGATCAACCTGACCACGAGGGTCTGTTTCCTGCAAGCAAACGAAGAACAAGCAAGAAACTGAGATTGCAATCTGGATATTGCGAATATAAGATGAAAGCTTTATTGATCAAGGTGGGGTTCTGTGACGTCTTGGTCTGGTCGTTGGACACAAACGAAGTACGAGAAGTTGCAGCTATGGCGAACTTTTAATCTAAACAAAACCCAAAGTCTAAACGGTGCCCTAAGGGCTGTATATATGGAGGAGAAAGGGGGAATTTCGTGGCCCTTGGTGGAGGGGTCCGAAACCAACCCTAACTCTTGTTTCCCCACACATACGGACTCTAAAAACAGTCTATACTTAAGTACTTCGAAAATACATGGGCCTGGCCCAATAATAAGGTGATGCAGCACCTAGAATAGCCTCTGGACGAAATTTATGAACTGGCATCTTGTATATTTCGTCCCATGCTTCATGCACTCATTATGGTGGCTTCAGAGTCCTGGAATCATCACTTGTAACTCCGTTCTTGTTCCCCTTGCGCATGCCATCATGTCCATGCTTGAACTTGTTCCAAGGTTCATCTTTCTTGTCCAAGCTAGGCCCTTCATTTGTAAGCAAAACAAATGTATCCAATTTAGGCAGCATCATATTCTCATGAACATTAGAATCGTTACCAAGAAACGAAAGTACCTGATAATTCAATTGGCGTGCGCGAGCTCTAGTAATTGGTCCAGTATGTATAGCAGTAGGGGCTGTGGGTGTAACAATGGTATTGATGTCCTCATCATCCTCCCCTTCTTGAAATGAAGTCGTCCTCGACGAAAGTTCATCGTCCTCACCCAAATAAGGCTTCAAATCTGCAATGTTAAAAGTGGGACTAACCCCAAAATCTGCAGGCAGCTCAAGTTTATATGCATTATCATTTATTTTCTCTAACACCTTAAAAGGACCATCAGCACATGGCATTAGCTTTGATTTGCGCAAATTAGGAATTCTATCCTTACGCAAATGTAACCAAACAAGATCTCCAGGTGCAAACACAACATGTTTTCTACCCTTATCTCCAGCAAGTTTATATTTAGCATTCATACGCTCAATGTTTTCCTTAGTTAACTCATGCATTTTTAAAATCAATTCAGCACGTTCTTTAGCATCAAAATTAACCTTCTCCGAAGATGGAAGAGGCAACAAATCAATAGGTGCACGAGGTAGGAAACCATCCACAATTTCAAAAGGGCACATCTTAGTAGTAGAATGCATTGAACGATTATAAGCAAATTCAATATGAGGCAAGCATTCTTACCACATTTTCTTGTTATTCTTCAAAACAGCCCTAAGCATAGTAGACAATGTTCTATTGACTACTTCAGTTTGTCCATCAGTTTGGGGGTGACAAGTAGTACTAAAAAGCAGTTTAGTCCCCAACTTAGCCCATAAACATCTCCAAAAGTGGCTAAGAAATTTAGTATCACAATCTGAAACAATAGTATTTGGCACACCATGCAAGCGAATAATTTCACGAAAGAACAAATCAGCAACATTAACAACATCATCGCTTTTATGACATGGTATAAAGTGTGCCATTTTGGAGAACCTATCCATGACAACAAATATGCTATCCCTCCCCTTCTTTGTTCGAGGTATACCTAAAACAAAGTCCATAGATATATCCTCCCAAGGAACACTAGGTACAGGCAAAGGCATATATAAACCATGAGGATTGAGTCGTGACTTAGCTTTTTGACATGTAGTGCAGCGAGCAACAAAATGCTCAACATCCCGTCTCATCTTTGGCCAAAAGAAATGTGTAGCAAGTACGTCCTCTGTCTTCTTCACGCCAAAGTGTCCCATTAGTCCTCCTCCATGCGCCTCCTGCTGCAACAAAAGATGAACGGAGCTAGCTGGAATGCATAGCTTGTTAGCACGAAACACAAATCCATCGTTAAGAACGAACTTATTCCAAGTTCTCCCTTACAATTCTGCAATACATCCTTAAATTCAGCATCATGCACATATTGATCTTTGATGGTCTCCAAACCAAATATTTTAAAGTCAAGTTGTGAAAGCATAGTATAACGACGAGACAATGCATCAGCAATAACATTTTCTTTACCCTTCTTGTGTTTAATGACATAAGGGAAAGTCTCAATGAATTCAACCCATTTAGCATGTCTACGATTCAGTTTTGCTTGACTTTTAATGTGTTTCAAAGATTCATGATCAGAATGTATAACAAATTCCTTTGGACATAAATAATGTTGCCATGTTTCTAAGGTCCAAACAAGAGCACATAATTCTTTATCATAAGTAGAATAGTTCAGACTAGGCCCACTCAATTTTTCAGAAAAGTATGCAACAGGTTTGCCATCTTGTAATAACACACATCCTAATCCAATTCCACTAGCATCACATTCAAGCTCAAAAGTCTTATTGAAATCAGGAAGTTGGAGTAAAGGAGCATGTGTCAACTTATCTTTCAATACCGTGACGGCTTCTTCCTATGCGGTACCCCAAACAAAAGGCACATCCTTCTTTGTAAGCTCGTTGAGAGGTGCAGCAATGGTGCTGAAATCTCTCAACAAACGCCTATAGAAACCAGCGAGGCCAAGGAAACTCCTCACTTGTGTGACCGTTTTGGGCTGCGGCCAACTCTCAATAGCTTCAATCTTGGCTTTATCAACTTCAATTCCCTGTGGAGTAACAACATAGCCAAGAAAAGATACTTGGTCAGTGCAAAAGGTGCACTTTCCAAGGTTACCAAACAAACGTGCATCACGTAGAGCAATAAAAACGACACGTAAATGTTCCAAATGTTCCTCCAAAGATTTGCTATAAATCAGTATATCATCAAAATAGACTACCACAAATCGTCCAATGAAAGCACGTAAAACTTCGTTCATTAGTCTCATGAAAGTACTAGGTGCATTAGTTAACCCAAAAGGCATGACTAACCACTCATATAAACCAAACTTAGTTTTAAATGTCGTTTCCATTCATCTCCCAATTTCATACGAATTTGATGGTATCCACTACGCAAATCAACTTTGGAGAATATTGTAGAGCCACTCAATTCCTCAAGCATGTCGTCTAGCCTCGGAATAGGATGACGATAACGAATAGTAATATTATTAATGCCTCTACAATCAACACACATATGCGACGTACCATCCTTTTTCGGCACTAAAATGATAGGAACAGCACAAGGACTAAGGGATTCACGTATATAACCTTTGTCGAGCAGTTCTTGTACTTGACGCATAATCTCCTTCGTATCCTCTGGATTGGTACGATATGGTGCATGGTTGGGTAATGATGCACCGGGAATTAAGTCAATTTGATGCTCAATCCCTCGAATAGGTGGTAATCCCGGTGGCACGTGTTATGGAAAGACGTCAGCGAACTCCTGCAAAATGTTAGTGACAGCTGGAGGCAAAGAGGAAGGCATGTCCTCGAATGAAAATAATGCCTCTTTGCGCACAAAAACATAGCAAACAGATTTGCTAAAATCTAAATCATCAATATCAGATTTGGTGGCAAGTAAACATGCACTTTTCAATTTAATTTCAGAAGCAACACTAGATGGTTTATTATTAGGCTGCATTTGTTGCTCAAATTCTTTTGCCACAATCTGATTTTCACTTTTATTTTTCTCCTCTTTTTTTCCTCAAACTTTTTTCTTTTTCTTTCTTTTTTTCTCTGATTTTTTTACTTTTGTTTCTCTCGTTTGTTTCTGTCTTTTTTTTCTCTCTCCCTCTTTCCAAAACAAACTAGATAAGATGTAGATTGGATCAAGCGAAGATGGGAACGATCTCAACTATGATTATGGCAATGAACGATGGGTAGCATGTGGAGGAGATCAATGGATGGGTGGTGGACAACGGAAGGGATAACGATGCAGCGGCGGCGTGACTAATGTGAACATAACTCAAAACTCTAAACGACCTAGAAACTAAGACCAGCAACTTGACACGACGATGCAACCGATAATTCAACTATGTAAGCAATGAAAAGAAAATTGCAAAGGCTCAGACTGGCTTGGACAAAGAATGAATAGATCTAACTTATTTTTGTGGCTTTTTCTTGGATAATAGGTAAGAAAATAAATCCAATCTAGGAAAAACTGGAAATTCTCACCAAGCAACCTGAAAACTGATACCACTTGATAGAGGCAAAGGTGTCCCGATGTTTCGATGAGATGGTGGCTATCGTTTCTGTGGGAGTCGACCTTGACGATCCTACTACGAACGTGTGAGACGTCACGCCTTAGCAATCGCTAAACCAACTTCCGAGGGGTTATTGACCACGCCGGAGCACGATCAACCTGACCACGAGGGTCTGTTTCCTGCAAGCAAACGAAGGACAAGCAAGAAACTGAGATTGCAATCTGGATATTGCGAATATAAGATGAAAGCTTTATTGATCAAGGTGGGGTTCTGTGACGTCTTGATCTGGTCGTTGGACACAAACGAAGTACGAGAAGTTGCAGCTATGGCGAACTTTTAATCTAAACAAAACCCAAAGTCTAAACGGTGCCCTAAGGGCTGTATATATGGAGGAGAAAGGGGGAATTTCGTGGCCCTTGGTGGAGGGGTCCGAAACCAACCCTAACTCTTGTTTCCCCACACATACGGACTCTAAAAACAGCCTATACTTAAGTACTTCGAAAATACATGGGCCTGGCCCAATAATAAGGTGATGCAGCACCTAGAATAGCCTCTGGACGAAATTTATGAAGTGGCATCTTGTATATTTCGTCCCATGCTTCATGCACTCATTATGGTGGCTTCAGAGTCCTGGAATCATCACTTGTAACTCCGTTCTTGTTCCCCTTGCGCATGCCATCATCTCCATGCTTGAACTTGTTCCAAGGTTCATCTTTCTTGTCCAAGCTAGGCCCTTCATTTGTAAGCAAAACAAATGTATCCAATTTAGGCAGCATCATATTCTCATGAACATTAGAATCGTTACCAAGAAACGAAAGTACCTGATAATTCAATTGGCGTGCGCGAGCTCTAGTAATTGGTCCAGTATGTATAGCAGCAGGGGCTGTGGGTGTAACAATGGTATTGATGTCCTCATCATCTAGCATAGCAAAGATATCAAAAAACGGACAAGCCATGAAAATATCATGCTAGCTATCTTACGATCATGCAAAGCAATATGACAATAAATGCTCAAGTCATGTATATGATGATGATGGAAGTTGCATGGCAATATATCTCGGAATGGCTATGGAAATGCCATGATAGGTAGGTATGGTGGCTGTTTTGAGGAAGGTATATGGTTGATTTATGGTACCGGCGAAAGTTGCGCGATACTAGAGAGGCTAGCAATAATGGAAGGGTGAGAGTGTGTATAATCCATGGACTCAACATTAGTCATAAAGAACCCACATACTTATTGCAAAAGTCTATTAGCTACCGAAACAAAGTACTACATGCATTCTCCTAGGGGGATAGATTGGTAGGAAAAGACCATCGCTCGTCCCCGACCGCCACTCATAAGGAAGACAATCAATAAATAAATCATGCTCCGACTTCATCACATAACGGTTCACCATACGTGCATGCTACGGGAATCACAAACCTCAACACAAGTATTTCTACTAATCCACAACTACCCACTAGCATGACTCTAATATCACCATCTTTATATCGCAAAACTATTGCAAGGAATCAAACATATCATATTCAGTGATCTACAAGTTTTATGTAGGATTTTATGACTAACCATGTGAATGACCAATTCCTGTCATCTCTCTAAATAGATATAAGTGAGGCAAGAGAGTTTAATTCTTTCTACAAAATATATGCACATGCTCTAACGAATATAAGTGAAGCAAAAGAGCATTCTACAAATGGCTGTTTTCTATGTAAAGAGAAACAGGCAATCCAAACTTCAAATGATATAAGTGAAGCACATGAAGCATTCTATAAAGCCATACTCAAAAGATATAAGTGAAGTGCATAGAGAATTCCATAAACCAACCAAGGACTATATCATACCAGCATGGTGCATAAAAGAAAAATGAAAACTAAATGCAAAAGACGCTCCAAGATTGCACATATCGCATGAACAAAACGAATCCAAACACATACTGATACTTGTTGAAGAAAGAGGGGATGCCTTCCAGGGCATCCCCAAGCTTAGACGCTTGAGTCTCCTTGAATATTTACTTGGGGTGCCTCGGGCATCCCCAAGCTTGAGCTCTTGCCTGTCTTCCTTCTTCTCATATCGAGACCTTCTCGATCATCGAACACTTCATCCACACAAAACTTCAACAGAAAACTCGGTAAGATCTGTCAGTATAATAAAGCAAATCAATACTCTGAGTACTGTTGTAAACCAATTCTTTTTTTGTTTTTGCAATGTAGCTACTGTAATATAACTTTTCCATGGCTTAATCCACTAATATAAATCGATAGTTTCATCAAAACGAGCAAACTATGCATCAAAAACAGAATCTGTCTAAAACAGAACAGTCTGTAATAATCTGAAGATTCACCATACCTCTGATACTCCAAAAATTCTACCAAAATTAGGAAACATATAAAATTTGTATATAAAGACAGTGCAAAAAGAATCAGAATCATTTGACGTTCCAGTAATAAATATAAAATCGCACACTACAGCCAGAGTTTCTGTCCTGCACCGTACAAACCAACAAGCAAAGTAAACATCCTAAAGGCAAATCTTGGCACATTATTTTTATTTTTAAACCTTATAAAAGCACACAACATAAATAAATGACTCTCCAAAACTTCCGGGTTGTCTCCCTGGCAGCGCTTTCTTTAAAGCCATTAAGCTAGGCATATAGTGCTCAAGTAATGGATCCACCCGGATCCCAAGGTATATCAAAGCCAATTTTAATTAACAATGATTTGTAATTTAGTAGTGAGCACAAGGTAACATAAATCAAGCAATGACGATGTCTAACTCTCTTCCTATGCATCGGCATGTCATAAAAGAACAATTCGTGGACACACAGTAAAGGCCAATGCATAGTATAATCAGTTTCTTGCAATTTTACCATGTTGGAAATATAGAGAGGTGGAGATATAGTTCCTCTCTCATAATAATTGCAAGTAGGATCAGCAAGCACATGAATATTATATCTATCAAAATCATCATGTGTAACGGTAAAAGGCAACCCATCAATATAATCCTTAATAAGTGCAAACTTCTCCGATATAGTGTAGTTGGGAGAATTCAAAAAGATAATAGGACTATCATGTGTGGGTGCAATAGCAACAATTTCATGTTTAACATAAGTAACTATAGCAAGTTCATCTCCATAACCATAATTCATATTGGCATCTTGGCCACAAGCATAGCAAGCATCATGAAAAAGGGATATTTCAAGAGAATCAACGGGATCATGACAATCATCATAGCAATCATCCTTCGGTATGCATGAAGGGAAATTAAACAATGTATGAGTTGAAGAGTTACTCTCATTAGAAGGTGGGCATGGGTAGCTAATCCGCTCTTCTTCCTTTTGTTCTTCGCTCTCCTCATCATCTTTTTCATCCAATGAGCTCACAGTTTCATCAATTTCTTCTTCCATAGACTCCTGCAAAATATTAATCTCTTCTTGGACAGCGGAGGAGTCCTCAATATATGGTTTAACATAGGCATTAGAAGCATAATTATCATAACAATATTCAAGTATGGCAATATTTTCAGACTTGTAAAGAGTAGCATCATACTTTTCAATCAAAGAAGCAATTTCATAAGCACCCTTAGAAAGCAACAAATTCTTCAATTTATTGAACATCATAGTAATTATAAACACCCTTCTCATAAGAAGATACGATTCCATTATCACTAAACAAACATTGGTAGGGAAGGTGTTTCTTAGGGTCTTCAGAACAACAATTATAATCATATATTTCGCATAAATTCCAAGCATAGCATTGCAAACGATGAATTTGATCCAGTAAAAGTTTCCCCTTTTCAGATATACGGTGTCGCACATAACAAGCATGCTCATCTAAAGATTTTTCCTAAACTAAGCTAGTTGGGGTTTCAACACGAGCACATAGGGATCGAAGATGATCCGAGTAATAAGATTCATGAGTGTGATAGATTTTGAGTGGTTCTTTAACCATTGGTTCAGTAGGTACAACTAATTTTTTTGGTATTTTGCGTTTCCTACCCATAACTAAAGATAGAAAACAACTAAGAATATCAAATAAAAATTAGTTAGTGATAAAGCAAACAAGCACACACGAGAATATTCACCCACGCTATGACTCCCCGGCAACGGCGCCAAAAAAGGTCTTGATAACCCACAAGTATAGGGGATCACAACAGTTTTAGATAAGTAAGAGTGTCGAACCCAACTAGGAGCTAAAGGTAGAACAAATATTCCCTCAAGTTCTATCGACCACCGATACAACTCTACGCACTCTTAACGTTCGCTTTACCTAGAACAAGTATGAAACTAGAAGTATGTTGTAGGTGTTGTTGGATAGGTTTGCAAGGTAATAAAGAGCACATAAATAAAAGCTAGGGGCTGTTTAGATAAATACACAACTAAGTTAGTTTTAGTAAAGAGATTTTTGTTACGAGAAAGTTATTTGTCCCTAGCCAATCGATAACTAGTCCAGTAATCATTATTGAAATTTTATTTGACGGAGAGGCATAAGCTAACATACTTTCTCTACTTGGATCATATGCACTTATGATTGGAACTCTAGCAAGCATCCGCAACTACTAAAGATCATTAAGGTAAAACCCAACCATAGCATTAAAGTATCAAGTCCTCTTTATCCCATAAGCATCTGCAAGCTTCTGTCACTCACGCCACCCACCATAAGCAAATCATGAACATATTGCAAACCCTACATCGGGAATCCCTCATGCTTGCGCGACACGGAGAGCACCATAGGACAGCACCAATAATAAAACATGCAACTCAAACCAATCACGATCATCAAATAACCCGTAGGACAAAACGGATCTACTCAAACATCATAAGATAGCCATACATCATTGGGAAATAATATATAGCATTGAGCACCATGTTTAAGTATAGATTACAGCGGGTAAGAGAGGGGTTACACTGCTGCATAGAGGGGGGAAGAGTTGGTGATGATGGCGCTGAAGTTGTTGGTGAAGATTGTGGTGATGATGATGGCCCCCGGTGGCACTCCGGTGCCACCGGAAGCGAGGGGGAGAGAGCCCCTCCTTCTTCTTCCTTGACCTCCTCCCTAGATGGGTAAAGGGTTTCCCCTCTGGTCCTTGGTCTCCATGGCATGGGAGGGGCGAGAGCTCCTCCGAGATTGGATATGTCTCTCTGTCTCTCTCTGTTTCTGCGTTCTCTGATTCTGCCCTTTCACCGTTTCTTATATTCCTGGAGACCCGTAACTCCAATTGGGCTGAAAGTTTAACACGATCTCTATCTGGATATTAGCTTTCTTGCGGCAAAAGAAGGGCATCAACCGCCTTACGGGGTGGCCACGATGGTCAGGGGCACGCTTGCCCCCCTGGGGCGCGCCCCCTGCCTCGTGGCCCCCTCGGGCATCGTCTCGCGTGGATTTTTCTCCCCAAAAATCACATATATTCCAAAAAAAATCTCCTTCAGTTTTTATCCCGTTTGGACTCCGTTTGATATGGATATTCTGCGAAACAAAAAACATGCAACAAATAGGAACTGGCACTGGGCACTAGATCAATATGTTAGTCCCAAAAATAGTATAAAAAGTTGCCAAAAGTATACGGAAGTTGTAGAATATTGGCATGGAACAATCAAAAATTATAGATACGACGGAGACGTAGCAAGCACTGCGTTGGTTTTCCCTTGAAGAGGAAAGGGTGATGCAGTAAAGTAGCGTAAGTATTTCCCTTAGTTTTTGAGAACCAAGGTATCAATCAAGTAGGAGATCACGCTCAAGTCCCACGCACCTACATAAACAAATAAGAACCTCGCAACCAACGCGATAAAGGGGTTGTTAATCCCTTCACTGTCACTTACGAGAGTGAGATCTGATATATATGATAAGATAATATTTTCGGTATTTTTATGATAAAGATAAATAAAGATGCAAAGTAAAATAAACGACAATATAAATAACTAAGTATTGGAAGAATAATATGATAGAAGATAGACCTGGGGGCCATAGGTTTCACTAGTGGCTTCTCTCAAGAGCATAAGTATTACGATGGGTGAACGAATTACTGTCGAGCAATTGATAGAATTGAGCTTAGTTATGAGAATATCTAGGTATGATCATGTATATAGGCATCATGTCCGCGACAAGTAGACCGAAACGATTCTGCATCTACTACTATTACTCCACACATCGACCGCTATCCAGCATGCATCTAGAGTATTAAGTTCATAAGAACAGAGTAATGCTTTAAGTAAGATGACATGATGTAGAGGGATAAACTCATGCAATATGATGCAAACCCCATATTTTTATCCTCGATGGCAACAACACAATACATGTCGGTTCCCTTTCTGTCACTGGAATCGATCACCGCAAGATTGAACCCAAAGCTAAGCACATCTCCCATTGCAAGAAAGACCAATCTAGTAGGCCAAACCAAACTGATAATTCAAAGAGACTTGCAAAGATAAACCAATCATACATAAAAGAATTCATATGAGAATCAAATATTGTTCATAGATAATATGGATCATAAACCCACAATTCATCGGATCTCGACAAACACACCGCAAAAGAAGATTACGTCGAATAGATCTCCAAGAAGATCGAGGAGAACTTTGTATTGAGATCCAAAGAGAGAGAAGAAGCCATCTAGCTAATAACTATGGAGCCGAAGGTCTGAAGTAAACTACTCACACATCACCAGAGAGGCATGGAGTTGATGTAGAGGCCCTCCGTGATCGATGACCCCTCCAGCGGAGCTCTGGAAAAGGCCCCAAGATGGGATCTCTCGGATACAGAAGGTTGCGGCGGTGGAATTAGGTTTCCGTGGTGCTCCTGGATGTTTGGGGGGTATGTGCATATATATAGGAGGAAGAAGTACGTCGGTGGAGCAACAGAGGGCCCACGAGGGTGGAGGGCACGCCCAGGGGGTAGGCGCGCCCCCCCTGGGTCGTGGCTGCCTCGTTTGTTTCTTGACGCACACTCCAAGTCTCCTGGATCACATTCGTTGAGAAAATCACGTTCTCGAATGTTTCATTCCGTTTGGACTCCGTTTGATATTCCTTTTCTTCGAAACCCTAAAATAGGCAAAAAAAACAACAGGCCTCCGATTAGTAGGTTAGTCCCAAAAATGATATAAAAGTGTAAAATAGAGCCCATTAACATCCAAAATAGATAATATAATAGCATGGAGCAATAAAAAATTATAGATACGTTGGAGACGTATCAAAGCACAAGTGCACGAATAATATGATGCAACAATGGCGATATTCATGGCGCTAGGTATATGGTGCAAAGAGGTAAGACAAGCATGCTTCACAAGAAATATGTCAAAATCTCCAAATATATGCGAGAATGCTATGGGGGCAATCTCATTAGCAAGACTAAAATTATTGTTGCACTCAATACATGCCAAATCATCTAGCATGAGAGAGGCAATACATGGAGATATATAACAAGAATCAATAACAATCATGTGCAAAGCATGGTAATGGTATCATCAACCGCATGAAATAAGCAAGTATGAATCATCGGTGATGCAACAAGGCAAGCAATTGTAGTAATCAAGTCGTGCACGCTAGTAGTGCGAAGATGCAACATACTAGAGGAAATCATTGCAATCATGCCATGTGAGCAAATAATAGGCATAGACAATTCACATTACATATCGCAAGCACGAATACAAAGCAAGATCATAGTATCATCATAGGAATGGGTCATAAAAGGAACATGGCAATAACAAGAGATATCTCCAGCAAGCTTTCAAATACACATACAAGTATGAGAATCAATCATCATGTGTAATTCAAAGCATGGGTCACAAATGCATGGCAAAGCCATAGTAATGAGCATATCATTCAAAGTGAACATGGTAATATGGGAAAATGATATATAATGGACAATAACCCATAACCAAGTGAGGGCCATGTAGAAAAAATGTGCGAAGTCTTTGCGCAAAGAGAGCGGTGGGAAAGACAATCCGTGGGATCCCAAATCATCATTTCTCTCTAGAGCTCAGTTTGTCAACTCATGGGATTGTGAGGTTGACAAGTATTCATGGGTACTTACACAAAAGAGACACAAACGAAAGAAATTGTTTGTGTGGTAAATGCACACATCATCCATCATGATGTGTATGTGCACATGAGAGTTAGCATAAGCATCGCTCAAAGAACTTTGATGCATAGTATAAGAACATGTCATCCATCATGAAAGAATAGTTATTGTGTATAACACGATGGGGATGCAAATTGAGCATACAAGTATAAGGCACAACAATAGCATTTTTATTCATGGGGAGCATATGGTGCACACAAGTATTGGGATCATGCAATGGATGGGAGTGATCAAAATCTCCTAAAATGTATGAGCAAACTACGGGGGTCTCCTCATGTGCAATATTTGAAACAACATACAGAGAATATGGAAATCATCCAAAACAATGGATATCCGAAGCTAGGTGGTCATGGCATGGCATATGAGATAAATGATGCAAAGGGAGCATATCAATATCATCACAAGAAAAACAGATGCCAATAACCATGGGCTTGTCATCTAAGCCATAAGTGCAAATTGGGTTTATTTTAATGGCACATGCATACTCACTATGAAGAGATTGCAAATATGACATATTGTTGATCTCATGCATAGCATATGACAAGTCAAGCGGATTGTCAAACATGATGTGACCTAGAGAATTGTCACAAGAAATCCTATGTAACATAGCATCACAACTAATAGACTCCACATGGCAATCATCATACTCATCATAAATGGGCAATAAATCATCACATGAGGAAGTCGCACTAGCATGAAGCATGGTAATAGGTGGATCAACATCATGCATGCAATCAATGTCAAGATTGTCCACTAGTGGGACTAGAGCATCACCTTCACCTTTGTTACCTATGTCATTCCACTCAAGTGGTGTAGGTGAGGTGGGAAAGACCAAATGGTGGTCATCATCATCAACTTGATGGAACCATGTGGGGGTGCATCATATTCCACCATGGCCATCCTCTTGTCCAAAGGAAGGACGAAGTCGTCAAGCATCGGCACGTCATCATATATGGGACCTAGCACCAAATTAGAAGACACAATAGAGGTAGAGGTTAAGTCATTAGAAATCGAAGTGGCCTGATGCTACCTCTTGAGCATTGCGTTGGTTTTCCCCAAAGAGGAAGGGATGATGCAACAAAGTAGCGTAAGTATTTCCCTCAGTTTTTGAGAACCAAGGTATCAATCCAGTAGGAGGCTACGTGCTAGTCCCTTGTACCTGCACAAAACAAATAAATCCTCGCAACCAACACGATAAGTGGTTGTCAATCCCTACACGGCCACTTACGAGAGTGAGATCTGATAGATATGATAAGATAATATTTTTGGTATTTTTATGATAAAGATGCAAAGTAAAATAAAAGCAAAGTAAAAGCAAAGGAAATAACTAAGTATTGGGAGATTAATATGATGAAGATAGACCCGAGGGCCATAGGTTTCACTAGTGGCTTCTCTCGAGAGCATAAGTATTCTACGGTGGGTGAACAAATTAATGTTGAGTAATTCGTAGAATTGAGCATAGTTATGAGAATATCTAGGTATGATCATGTATATAGGCATCACGTCCGAGACAAGTAGACCGACTCCTGCCTGCATCTACTACTATTACTCCACTCATCGACCGCTATCCAGCATGCATCTAGAGTATTAAGTTAATGAAAACAGAGTAACACCTTAAGCAAGATGACATGATGTAGAGGGATAAACTCATGCAATATGATGAAAACTCCATCTTGTTATCCTCGATGGCAACAATACAATACGTGCCTTGCTGCCCCTACTGCCACTGTGAAAGGACACCGCAAGATTGAACCCAAAGCTAAGCACTTCTCCCATTGCAAGAAATATCAATCTAGTAGGCCAAACCAAACTGATAATTCAAAGAGACTTGCAAAGATAACTAATCATACATAAAAGAATTCAGAGAAGATTCAAATATTGTTCATAGATAGACTTGATCATAAACCCACAATTCATCGGTCTCAACAAACACACCGCAAAAAGAAGATTACATCGAATAGTTCTCCACAAGAGAGGGGGAGAACATTGTATTGAGATCCAAAAAGAGAGAAGAAGCCATCTAGCTACTAACTATGGACCC
Organism: Triticum aestivum; assembly: GCF_018294505.1. NCBI lineage: Eukaryota > Viridiplantae > Streptophyta > Magnoliopsida > Poales > Poaceae > Triticum > Triticum aestivum. The sequence goes on along the minus strand of NC_057794.1, from coordinate 224,802,016 downwards.
GTAGGTCTGAGGTGAACTACTCACACTTCATCGGAGGGGCTATGGTGTTGATGTAGAAGCCCTCCATGATCGATGCCCCCTCCGGTGGAGCTCCGGAAAAGGCCCCAAGATGGGATCTTGTGGATACAGAAAGTTACGGCGGTGGAATTAGGGTTTTGGCTCCGTATCTGATCGTTTGGGGGGTACATAGGTATATATAGGAGGAAGGAGTACATCGGTAGAGCAACAGGGGGCCCACGAGAGTGGAGGGCGCGCCTGGGGGGTAGGCGCGCCCCCTACCTCATGGCCTCCTCTTTTGTGTCTTGACGTAGGATCCAAGTCTCCTGGGTCTTGTTCGTTGAGAAAATCACGTTCCTGAAGGTTTCATTCCGTTTGGACTCCGTTTGATATTCCTTTTCTTCGAAACCCTAAAACAGGCAAAAAACAGCAATTCTGGGCTGGGCCTCCGGTTAATAGGTTAGTCCCAAAAATAATATAAAAGTGGATAATAAAGCCCAATAATGTCCAAAGCAGTAGATAATATAGCATGGAGCAATAAAAAATTATAGATACGTTGGAGACGTATCAAGCATCCCCAAGCTTTATTCCTGCTCGTCCTCGAGTAGGTAAATGATAAAAACAGAATTTTTGATGCGGATTGCTACTTGGCATAATTTTAACGTAATTCTTCTTAATTGTGGTATGAATATTCAGATCCGAAAGATTCAAGATAAAAGTTTAATATTAACATAAAAATAATAATACTTCAAGCATACTAACAAAGGAATCATGTCTTCTCAAAATAACATGGCCAAAGAAAGTTATCCCTACAAAATCATATAGTCTGACTATGCTCTATCTTCATCACACAAAGTATTTAAATCATGCACAACCCCGATGACAAGCCAAGCAATTGTTTCATACTTTTGACATTCTCAAACTTTTTCAATCTTCACGCAATACATGAGCGTGAGCCATGGATATAGCACTATAAGTGGAATAGAATGGTGGTTGTGGAGAAGACAAAAAGGAAGAAAATAGTCTCACATCAACTAGGCGTATCAACGGGCTATGGAGATGCCCATCAATAGATATCAATGTGAGTGAGTAGGGATTGCCATGCAACGGATGCACTAGAGCTATAAGTATATGAAAGCTCAACAAAAGAAACTATTGCTTGGTCATGAAGACCTAGGGCATTTTGAGGAAGCCCGTCATTGGAATATACAAGCCAAGTTCTATAATGAAAAATTCCCACAAGTATATGAAAGTGATAACATAGGAGACTCTCTATCATGAATATCATGGTGCTACTTTGAAGCACAAGTGTGGTAAAAGGATAGTAACATTGTACCTTCTCTCTTTTTCTCTCATTTTTGGGCCTTTTCTCTTTTTTATGGCCTCTTTTCTTTCTTCTTCATTTTTATTTTTCGTCCGGAGTCTCATCCCGACTTGTGGGGGAATCATAGTCTCCATCATACTTTCCTCACTGGGACAATGCTCTAATAATGATAATCATCACACTTTTATTTTCTTACAACTCAACAATTACAACTCGATACTTAGAACAAATTATGACTCTATATGAATGCCTCCGGCAGTGTACCGGGATATGCAATGAATCAAGAGTGACATGTATGAAAGAATTATGAATGGTGGCTTTGCCACAAATACGATGTCAACTACATGATCATGCTAAGCAATATGACAATGATGGAGTGTGTCATAATAAACGGAACGGTGGAAAGTTGCATGGAAATATATCTCGGCATGGCTATGGAAATGCCATAATAAGTAGGTATGGTGGCTGTTTTGAGGAAGGTATATGGTGGGTGTATGATACCGGTGAAAGGTGTGCGGTATTAGAGAGGCTAGCAAAGGTGGAAGGGTGAGAAAAGTGCGTATAATCCATGGACTCAACATTAGTCATAAAGAACTCATATACTTATTGCAAAAATCTACAAGTCATCAAAGCAAAGTATTACGTGCATGCTCCTAGGGGGATAGATTGGTAGGAAAAGACCATCGCTCATCCCCGACCGCCACTCATAAGGAAGACAATCAAAAAATAAATCATGCTCCGACTTCATCACATAAGGTTCACCATACGTGCATGCTACGGGAATCACAAACCTTAACACAAGTATTTCTCAAATTCACAACTACTCAACTAGCATAACTTTAATATCACCATCTTCATATCTCAAAACAATTATCAAGCATCAAACTTCTCATAGCATTCAACACACTCATAAGGAAGTTCTTTTACTATTCTTGAATTCCAAGTATATTAGGATTATTTAAGAAAATTACATGCTATTTAAGACTCTCAAAATAATCTAAGTGGAGCATGAGAGACCAATAGTTTCTATAAAACAAATCCACCACCGTGCTCTAAAAGATATAAGTGAAGTACTAGAGCAAAACTATATAACTGAAATGATATAAGTGAAGCACATAGAGTATTCTAACAAATTCCAAATCATGTATGGATCTCTCAAAAGGTGCGTACAGCAAGTATGATTGTGTTAAACTAAAAAGTAAACACTGAAATCATACAAGACGCTCCAAGCAAAACACATATCATGTGGCGAATAAAAATATAGCTCCAAGTAAAGTTACCGATAGAAGTAGACGAAAAGAGGGGATGCCTTCCGGGGCATCCCCAAGATTTGGCTTTTAGGTGTCATTAGATTATCTTGGGGTTGCCATGGGCATCCCCAAGCTTAGGCTCTTGCCACTCCTTGTTCCATAATCCATCAAATCTTTACCCAAAACATAAAAACTTCACAACACAAAACTCAAAGTAGAAAATCTAGTGAGCTCCGTTAGCGAAAGAAAACAAAAGACCAATTCAAAGTACTGTAATGAACTCATTCTTTATTTATATTGGTGTTAAACCTACTGTATTCCAACTTCTCTATGGTTTATAAACTATTTTACTAGCCATAGATTCATCAAAATAAGCAAACAACACACGAAAAACAGAATCTGTCAAAAACAGAACAGTCTATAGTAATCTGTAGCTAGCGCAAGATCTGGAACCCCAAAAATTCTAAAATAAATTTCTGGACGTGAGTAATTTATATATTAATGATCTTCAAAAATAATTAACTAAATAGCACTCTCCAAATACAAATGGCAGCAGTTCTCGTGAGCGCTAAAGTTTCTGTTTTTTACAGCAAGTGTAACAAGACTTTCCCCAAGTCTTCCCAACGGTTCTACTTGGCACAAACACTAATTAAACACAAAAAAAACAACCAAAAAAGAGGCTAGATAAATTATTTATTACTAAACAAGAGCAAAAAGCAAGGAATAAAAATAAAATTGGGTTGCCTCCCAACAAGCGCTATCGTTTAAGGCCCCTAGCTAGGCATAACAAACAAGGATAGATCTAGGTATTGCCATCTTTGGTAGGCAATCCATAATTGGCTCTCATAATATATCCATAATTGCCGATCTCACAGGAGGAGGAGGAGGGAGACGCCTCTGATTAAAGCATTTGTTGGCATAGTGACCCTTCTGTTGGCACTTGTTGCACGTGACCTCCGAGAGCGGACGGTGATACGGAGCACTTGATCTTTGAGCTTGAGACGAAGTCTTGTTCTGAAAGCCAGGCTTGGGTGGGTGGGAAGATCCACTGCCACCTTTGCTCTTCTGCTGATAAGGCTGACGGAACGGAGGAGGAGGAAGCCAATACTTTTGCTGCTTAGCCACTTGAGTTGAGGAAGAAGGAGTTGCATCTTTGACTCGCTTCTTGGAAGCATCGCACTTCAGTTGAGCAGTCTCTTGCTTCATTGCCATATTGTAAAACTCATCGTACCTCTTGGGCTCAAAGAGGACGAGAGCTAGCTGGATTTCTTCTCTGAGACCACCCCTGAACTGGTATATCATGCTCTTATCGACAGGGACGTCTTGCTTAGCAACACGGGCGAGCTTCTGAAACATTTTGTTGTAATCGTAAACAGACATAGTGCCTTGCTTTAGGTTGCGGAATTCTTCATGCTTGCTTTCAACCACACTCTTAGGAATATGATGAGCTTTGAAGTCTTGACGGAATTCATCCGAGGTAATCACACGGCCTCCTCTGGAATCTTTGTACTGCTGAAACCATTCCGCAGCTTGGTCTTTGAGTTGGAAGGAGGCGAACTTGACAAAGTCCTCAGGCCTGACGTTACTGCACTCGAAATGCTTGCATATGTCCACGAGCCAATCATCAGCGTCTGTTGCCTCAACACAATTGCTGAAGGTCTTTGGCTGGTTAGCAAGGAGCTGGTTGAGTGTAGCAAACTGATTCTGATTGTTGCCATGACCCTGGTTCCCTTGGTTGCGCTCTTGAATAAGTTGCATGATTAGCTGCGTGTTTGCATTGGTAGCGGCCATCACAGCTTGCCATGCCTCCGGAGGTGGAGGTGGTGGTGGCGGATCAGGATTCGGAGTCGTGCGCGTTGGAGGAGCCATCCTGAAGAGATTGACATCCGTTAGCACATTGACAGACAAATATTGAAGCTGAATCAAATGGGTTGAAATTGCAACATATAGTCTTCACATCCGAACAAAATGAACGAATGCATTCCAATTGAAATGGTCACATTTCCATCAATTGATAAGCCACTTAGAATTGAGGTAGAAGAAAAACAACAAGGTATGGAACAAGAACAAATACTTGGTGAGGATTACCCAATCCAAACCAAATATCCGCGGAAGAAGAACTAGAGCTACAAGAATTCCCACCTATGAAACTCCCGAACCTTTCCGGTTATGCAATCAGGTGTTGGGGATACAGGGGAAGCATAATATCTCACCCAAATCTAGCAAATCCTACATCCAGCTGTATCCATCCTTCAACACATAACCGAGAAACCTTCGGAAATCATTTACCTCAACCTTCGAAAAGCATCCGTTATACGAGTTATGGCAATACTCCCGAACTCCCGCCCCAGTACTGGGTGGCATCGAGGTTATCTCACCAACAACTGCATAAAAGAGATTTTCGATGTCGGCGAAACTCAGGTATTCCAGAATCTCAACGATAAAATTGTGACGACAACACCTCGGAGCTCAACTCCCTGGAACACTGTCACAACCCCTAAATGACAGGAGGCACCAAGAACAATGTTCTCGTCACAAATCGATCGGAACGATTCCAAGATACCCGTGTGATCCTAAATTTTTTTTAGTGAAATTTGAGAAGAGAAGAGTCAAAACTCTACGTCAGGATGCCTTACCAGAGCGATGAAGGGACTTGGGAGTAAAAAGAATTCCTAAACTCTCCGATATATAATTCCTAAATGACGCAAAACATTTTTTAGACTCAACAACGCCAACGATTCGATCAAGCAGGGGGCTCCTAAGGTCAGGGAAGGTCTGATTACCAACTTGTAACGCCCTCGATGCGGCTATATCTCCTACGTGTCGAAGCGCGACTTAGAGGCATAACCGCATTGAAAGCAATGTCGCAAGTAAGGTAATCTTCACAACAACCCATGTAAGTAGATAAAAGGGGAAAAGGTACATAGTTGTCTTACACTCGCCACGTCACACAAATACATGAATAACATTACAATCATCTAATACACTCATGGTCCGACTACGGTACCAAAATAAAGATCAACCCCCACATGCGACAAAGTCCCCGATCGCCCCAACTAGGCACCACTACTGATCATCTGGGAAAGACACATAGTAACGGCGAGAGTCTTCATCGAACTCCCACTTGAGCTCAAGCGCATCGTCTGGAGCGTTATCATCGGTCCCTGCTGTAAGTGCATCTAGTGCCACCCCTAGTTGGTTTTGGAGTATTGACGACAAACCTAGTTGAAGGACTAATGTGTTTGTGAGAATTGCAGGATAACACAGGTAGAAGTCCCTCATTGATTCGGTTTTCCTACCAGAGATGACCCCTAAAAATGTATGAAGACATTGAAGCCAAAGGTGGTATATGAAGATATTCACATTGAAGACTATGACAAGAGAAGACACCACATGAAGCCTATGGAGCTCGAAGACTTAGATCTTTCGTAGTTCTTTTTCTTTTGTGTTGAGTCATAGGAACCACCGTACTGTTAAGTGGGGTCCAAGAGAACCAGTTAGAATGACTGAAGTGATGCCTAACCAAAAAACCTATGTCTTCGAGTGAAGACTATGAGAGCGAATCTTGTCCAGAGTCGGACAAGTCAGCTTTGCTTGTAGCCCAAGTAAAGTTGCCGTGTGAGTTGGAAATCTGACCGTTGGAACACGTGTCAATTCCTTAGTGACCCAGGGTCATTTCGGACAAATCAGGTCGGGTTGCCAAGTGGCTATAAATAGCCCACCCCCCACAACCATAAACGGTTGGCTGCTCAGATTGAGAGTACGGCTTTTGTCATTTGAGAGCAACCCACCTCGAAGCCTTTGAGAGAGAATTCCTTGCGAGGATAAAGCCCTAACCACCCAGAGCCAGAGAGAATTGGGCATCACTTAAGTCTTCTTGTCTGTGTGATCTGAAGACTTATTACACTTGAGGACTGTGCATCCTCCAGCCGGTTAGGCGTCGCGTTCTGAGCATCCAAGAGACATTGTGGATTGCCGGTGAACGAAGTCTGTGAAGGTTTGGGAGTCTACCTTGAAGACTTACCAGAGTGATTGGGTGAGGTCTGTGTGACCTTAGCTCAAGGGGAATACGGTGAGGACTGGGTGTCCTGAGCTGCGTGTTCAGGACTAGGTGTCCGGGACTATGTCCTAAGGTTTAAATACCTAGCCGCCCCAACCAGACGTACAGTTGTCATAGCAACTAGAACTGGTCCAAAAAATCATTGTCTTCAACGAGTCACTGGTTTCATCTTCCCTTCCCTTTACTTACTGTTGCTCCTTGTGAAGTCATTGTATGTTTGCACTATCTTTTGTCTTCACTGAGTGACTGCATGCTCTGTATGGCTTCATAATATGTTCCTGCCTGATCCTTACTACATTGCTGCTATTAAGTCATTGTGCTTTCACTTCATTGAACACTTGACTATGTCTTGCCTAGTGTAGTCTACCTTCCGCTGCATGGTAATAGGTTTATTTCTATCGTTTGTCTTCATAACTTCCATGTTTTGAAGACTTTCATAAAAATCGCCTATTCACCCCCCTCTAGTCGATATGACGCACTTTCAATTGGTATCAGAGCAAGGTGCTCCCTTGTTCTGTGTGATTCGGTTTAACCACCTGGAGTTTTAGCTATGTCGACTGCAGGGATAATTAAAGTCCCCGTTGCGTGCCCCGTCTTTGATGGAACTGAATATCCCTATTGGAAGAATAAGATGCGCATGCATCTTGAAGCCATTGATGTCGACCTATGGTATGTCGTCGAAAACGGCGTTCCCAAGGCTGGAGAAGGTGTCACTGCTGTTGATGTCAAGAAATTTGTTCAACTGGACTCTACTGCCAAGAATATCATCTGTGGTCACCTGACCAAAGGACAGTATGGTCGTGTGAGTGCTTTGAAGACATCTAAGCTGGTCTGGGACTGGCTCTCCAAGGTCAATGAAGGCATCTCAACCCAGAGAGATCAGAGAATCAGTGTCCTTTGCAACCTCTTCAACCGCTTCAAGCGAAATGAAAATGAGAATGTCCAGCACACTTTTGACCGACTCACTGACATCACAAATGAGCTTCAAGCCCTCGGCGCTACTGAGATCACCAAACATGAAGTCGTCAAGACACTACTGAGATCACTTGATAGTTCGTTTGACATCCTAGCCCTGATGATTCAAGAACGTCCTGATTTCAAGACACTCGATCCATCTGACATACTTGAGAGGCTCAACACACATGAGTTTCAGCTTTCTGAGAAAAGAGATATCTACGGTCCAAACTATGGGCGAACTCGTGCCTTGAAGGCAAAAGTTGTCTCCTCATCTGAAGAAGAATCTGACATCAGTTCTGATGATCCTGAAGACATTGGAAGAGAACTTGCTATGCTTGTGAAGAAGTTCCAAAAATTCACCAAGAAGAAAGGCTTCAGAAAGTCTTCCCGATCAAGCTCAAGGAATGATGAAGTTTCTGCTCACGACTACAAGAAGAAAACATGTCACAAGTGCAAGAAACCTGGCCACTTCATCTCTGAGTGTCCACAATGGGACAATGACAACAAAAAGAAGAAGAAGAGCAAGGAATATGACTCTGACAACAACAACAAGAAGAAATACTCAAAGTCTTTGTCCAAGTCTTCCTCAAAGTCTTCATCACACAAGAAGAGCTCATCTGGCAAGGCACATGCGTTTGTTGGCAAGGAAATGGACTCAGAGGAGGAGTCCGCTTCTGAGGAGGCGGAGGTGGAGTCTGAGGAGGAGTCCGATTCAGGCGTCGCAAGTCTGGCTACAACATACGTTGCCAAGTCCATCTTCAATACTGAAGACAATGACCTCGTCACCGACACCGATGCAATTGACAAGGACTACTCCGCTTCTACCTACTGCTTCATGGCACGCGGTGCCAAGGTAAACACACACACTACTCACTATCAAACATCTAGTGACGATGACTCTGATTGTGATTCAAAACCCAGCTACAAAACACTTGCTAAAATTGCAACTGAACAGCAGAAAGCTATGGAACATATTCAAAAATTGTTAGACAGAAGCGATGATCTGTTAGGTGCTGAAATGACTCAATCTGAATCCTTAATTGAAGACATAAAAAATCTTCACGTTAAGTATCAGGAACTTGAAAGTCATCATGAAACTCTCTCAACAACTCATGAAAAGCTTTCCTATGATTATCTTCAAAGGAAGCAAGATCTTGAGAAATTGAGAGCGGTTCATGAAGATCTTCAAAAGGAAAACGAGTCACTTCACTCCAAACAGATCAGTCCTGCTCAGGAAGGATTTGAACCACCATGTCTTAAATGCATTGAGCGTGATAATGCTACTTCTGTTGCTGAATGTTCTACTGCTACTACTGTTGCAATATCTTCAACTGTTGATGTGGTAACTAACCCCTCTGCTGAGGATACCACTGCTATTGCTGAGGAGAATGCTAGGTTGAAGACATTGCTTGAAATAGGGATGTACAAAAGTCTTAAAGGGCATCAGACACTATGTGATGTCCTCAAAAAGCAGATAATGAACCGAAACCCAAGGAAAGAGGGTGTTGGGTTCGTAAGGAAAATGAATGCTGATGGCTCTTACTGGAAACCTGAGCAGTACCCCAAAACCATGTGGGTTGCTGCAAAGGAACCTTTAGCAGACCCATCCAATCTATCTGGCTTCACTTGTGCTAACCCCATTATCATTGATGAATCCTTTGATGCAAACTATATACTGTTTAAGGATCAGAATGGTGAAGTGTTTGCCAGGTACATTGGTACTAACTGCAGGAATGGACCGCCTATGAAGAAGATCTGGGTTCTGAAAAGGTGTCTGGAGAATCTTCCTGTGAATGTCATCATGACACCTCACGTGAAGAAGACAAACCTCAGACCAAAGGTTTCATACGGTCCAAAGGCTTCATACAGACAGAGGACTCACCTGAGTCGCACTAACGCAAATGTTTTGCAGGGAAACCATACTCAGGCATATGAATATGAGAGCGGTTCATCAAACCGCCATGTTCATAAGACCAAGAACTATTCTGCTTATTCTTATGAGTACTATTGTCCGCCTGCAAGACTATTTGCTAGGGCTCCAAAGCCAAAATTCTCAGATGCTGCACTTAGACTTATTGCTTCTCAGCCACCCTTGAAGATGTGGGTGGCTAAGAAAGCTTAACTCTCTTTTGCAGGGAAAGGTCTCCAGCAGAAAACCAAAATCGTCTGACGCCATTGCTGGGGACCTTAAACATCTTGTAGGGTGCAAGATCAAATGCCCAAATGGTCTTACTATGTACTTCGTTCCTGAATCGCTTGCTACTCTCCCTATTAGTCCTAATCTGGATCTAAGCTTTCATAACCCATTGGTTCGTCAAATGTTTTTGCTTCACAATGCTCTTGGTGAAGCCTATCCCCCTAACTGCACTGTAGGGTATGACACCAGTGTCTTCAGAATGGATCATTGATAGTGGGTGTACAAATCACATGACTGGCAAAAGAAGTCTTCTTATGGACTCAACCTTACGTCCATCCGACAAGGGCCACATCACATTTGCTGACACTGGTAAAAGTAAGGTATTGGGTCTAGGTAGAGTTGCAATCTCAAGGGATCAACACATGGACAAAGTCATGCTTGTTGAATCCCTTGGCTTCAACTTAATGTCTGTCTCAATGCTTTGCGATTTGAACATGATCGTAATATTTGGAAAATATCGTTGCCTTGTACTAATGGAATCTGACAAGTCTCTAGTGTTTGAAGGGTATCGAAAAGATGATCTGTACGTAGTAGATTTCTCAGCAGGACCACAGCTTGCCGTATGTCTTCTAGCAAAAGCTTCAGAATGCTGGCTCTGGCATTGGAGGCTTGGGCATGCTGGCATGAGGAACCTCCACACCCTTGCGAAGAAGAAGCATGTCATAGGCATCGAGGGCGTCAAATTCAAGAAAGACCACTTATGCGGTGCCTGTGAAGCAGGGAAGATGACGAGGGCCAAACATCCTTCGAAGACAATCATGACCACTACTCGACCCTTCGAACTGCTTCACATGGATCTTTTCGGTCCCACTCATTACTCAACTCTTACTACTACTGCATGCCTCTATGGCTTCGTTATTGTTGATGATTACTCTAGATACACTTGGGTGCACATAATCCTTTACAAGACTGAAGTGCAGGATGTCTTCAGATGCTTCGCCAATCGAGCTATGAACAATTATGGCGCCAAGGTAAAGCACATCAGAAGTGACAATGGCACTGAATTCAAGAACACTGGCCTTGATACATATCTTGATACCTTGGGCATCACACATGAATTCTCAGCCCTATACACGCCACAGTAGAATGGCGTCGTCAAACGCAAGAACAGAACACTCATTGAGATGGCCAGAACAATGCTAGATGAATACAAGACCCAAGAAAATTCTGGCCTGAAGCCATTGATACTGCATGTCATACAATCAATCGTGTTTATCTTCACAAGCTTCTGAACAAGACATCCTATGAGCTCCTTACTGGCAAGAAGCCAAATGTCAGTTACTTCAGAGTATTTGGCGCAAGGTGCTGGATCAAGGACCCACATCACACCTCAAAGTTTCCACCAAAAGCATATGAGGGTTTTATGTTTGGATATGGAAAGGATTCGCACTCCTACAGAGTCTTCAATCTCTTTCATTACAAAGTGGTTGAAACAGTGGATGTGCGGTTCGATGAGACCAATGGTTCACAAAGAGAGCAACTGCCAAATATGCTAGATGAAGTTCCATCCAGTGAATCAATCAAGCTAATAGGAACTGGAGAAATTATACCTTCTGAAGCTCATCCTGAAGAAGAACTTATCATCTCAGCACCTGATCAACATGAAGACAATGCTCAGCCTGAAGACATTCCTTCTAACAACGACAATGATCAGCAAGAGCAAAGTCTTCGCCCTGTACATCCTCGCGTTGCCAATGAAGTGCAGATTGAAAGAATAATTGATAGCATCAATGCACCCGGTCCACTCACTCGTTCAAGGGCAACTCAGCTAGCAAATTTCTGTGGGCACTTCACATTCGTCTCAATAACAGAACCCAAGAAAGTTGAAGAAGCCTTCATGGAACCTGAATGGATTCAAGCTATGCAAGAAGAGCTTCAACGGTTTGAGCTGAATAATGTATGGGAACTAGTTAAGCGTCCTGATCCACGGAAGCACAATATAATAGGCACCAAATGGATATACCGCAACAAGCAAGATGAGCATGGTCAAGTTGTCAGAAACAAAGCTCGCCTCATTGCTCAAGGATATACTCAAGTGGAAGGCATTGACTTCGATGAAACATTTGCTCCTGTGGCTAGACTTGAAGCCATACGCATACTGCTGGCCTATGCAAATCATCACAACATACTTCTATATCAAATGGATGTGAAGAGTGGTTTTCTCAATGGCAAGGTTGAAGAAGAAGTGTATGTTGCACAACCGCCTGGCTTTGAAGATCCAAAACATCCTGACATGGTATACAAGCTCAACAAGGCACTGTATGGCCTCAAACAAGCCCCTCGGGCCTGGTATGACACACTCAAATACTTCCTGAAGAGCAAAGGCTTCATACCTGGTTCCCTAGACCCCACTCTCTTCACGAAGACATATGATGGTGAACTGTTTGTGTGCCAAATATATGTGGATGACATTATCTTCGGCTGCACCAATCAGAAGTACAGTGAAGAGTTTGGATATATGATGCAAGAGCAATATCAGATGTCCATGATGGGAGAGCTGAAGTTCTTCCTCGGTCTTCAAATACGACAATAACGCAATGACATCTTCATATCTCAAGAGAAGTATCTCAAAGATTGCCTGAAGAAGTTCGGTATGCAAGACTGCAAAGGCTTCACAACACCAATGCCAGCCAAACATCATCTGGGTCCCGACGACAATGGTAAAGAGTTCGATCAAAAGGTATACCGCTCCATGATTGGTTCTTTACTTTATCTATGTGCATCTAGGCCAGATATTATGCTTTGCGTTTGCATGTGTGCTCAATTTCAAGCGGCACCAAAGGAGTCGCATCACTTAGCTGTGAAGCGAATTCTTCGATATTTGGCTCACACCCCAACTCTAGGATTATGGTATCCAAAGGGCTCAGAGTTTGATCTGGTTGGATTCTCGGATGCTGATTATGCTGGTGACAAAGTTGATCGCAAGTCTACATCAGGCACATGTCACTTTCTGGGATGATCACTTGTATGTTGGTCTTCAAAGAAGCAGAACTGCGTATCTCTCTCCACTGCTGAATCTGAATACATTGCTGCTGGATCTTGCTGCGCTCAGCCTCTGTGGATGAAGCAAACACTCAAGGACTATGGCATTCATCTGAAGCAAGTGCCACTTTACTGCGACAATGAAAGCGCCATCAAGATTGCCAACAACCCAGTTCAGCACTCGAAGACAAAGCACATTGAAATTTGTCATCACTTTCTCAAAGATCATGTTGTGAAGGAAGATATTGATACCGTACACGTCAACACTGAAGAGCAATTGGCAGATATCTTCACGAAGCCCTTGGATGAGAAGAGATTTTGCAAGTTACGGTGTGAGCTAAATATCCTGGAATCCTCAAATGTCCTGTGATCAGGCACACATCCTAACCCTTATGCATATTGATGACTTAGATGTGCAACACACGAAGTAAAGTATATCTTCAATCAATGAAGACATACATTCTAAGTGTGAATACATTAATGTGGAATTTGACTTCGGAGCGCCACGATAATTGTGCGCCGTGTCTGGGTCTAATACTTCCTATACGATGGGTAACGCCACCACCAAATGTTCTATTCTGAAGTGTTTCACTCATGGCGTTACCTTGCAATGTCTTCACATTTGGTTTGGCTTCGATCTCAACATATCTTCATGATTATCTTCACTATGTTGATTATATATATATATTAGTGTTCTGTCCTCTACAACATTCACTTATAGCTATGTCTTCATTGTTGAATCTTTTGAACTAAGTGAATGTGATCGGACCCTAACCTCTCTATGCTTTCTATCTCAAATTCTATCTCTCCAAATCATATGCATTCTATTGAACCTGTCGAATGTCTTCTCTGCGTCCTTCAACAGAAGATACAGAGACAACCATTAAGTCCGTTTTCAATGCTCATTCCTCCACATGAAACCCGGAGAAGTAGGAACGACCACCCGACAATCCAGGCATGCATGGGACATGGAACAAACCCCAAAATTCCGCATAATGGCCACGTGTTCCTCAGATGCGAATCGCCAGGGGCACCTATGTAATAGCGCAGTGCCGCCCATGTACCTATAAATACACACTTCACAGCGGTCATTATCTCTTCTTCCACTCTCGCACGAACCCTAGCGCCACCGCTAGCCCTCGACGACGCCGGCGATGAAGCGCTTCGCTGCCACAACCTCTCCGACGCCGTCTTCACGCCGGCCGTGGACATCGTCCTCTCCGCCGTCGCCGTAGGTGTCCTCCGTCGCCAAGTTAGGGCACGAAAGATCGAACTGCTCGGCCTCATCTTCCACTTCGTCTAGCAGTTCTTAGTGTGGTAAATAAAACTTCCTTTTTACAGCACCGTTGATCCTATGGATTTGTCACTTTCTACCACAAGCAGTTTCTATTCACACAAGTTAGATCTCTCTCATACTGCATCTCATAACATGCCTAGTATATTCACTTATGCTTCACAAAGTAGTTAGATTCCTCACTTGTACTGATCTGTGGATTCCTACAAATCTGGAACCAACTCCTTATCTATGAGTGAATGTCTTCACAAAATGAGGTTAATGTCTTCTAAACTCATTTATCTTCAAAATCTTCTAAGAATGCATATGACCTCTTCCCCTTCCCTCGCACCTTAATGTTGTCACAGGTACATGTCCGTGGGAGAATCCTTTGGTTCTCATAGTCTGCATTCATTTGCAGAATTCTTACAGCATCACATTAATTCTCCCGAAGCCAGTTCCTGTTGGTCCAGCAAGCGAAAACCTTTGAAGCCTTTGAACGTGTTGAAGCCTTTCAAGTTAAAGTTTATGGCTTCAGAGAAAGCAGCAAGGAAGGGTGGCAGAAAGCGTCGTGGAGAAACATCCAGAGATCTGCCAGATGAACTCTCAGAACTGTACAAGACAGATCCTGAAGAGGATTACAATCAGCGCAAGACCCGAATCCAATGGATTCGAAGATATTGGGCAGAACAATGGTTTGAATACCGATTTGTAACCCAAGAATATGCTGAGAAAAATGCCATCAAGAGACCGTGGGGAGACATACAATACAAGAATCTTCTACCCAGGTCCAGAGATGAAGCCATTGCTCAAGGCTTCTATCCCTGCATGTTCCATGGGCCACAGCCAGCTGATGCACACCGATCGTCACTACTATGGTGTCGTGATGACAATCTGTTCAAGCGCAACTTCCAGTTTGCCCAGAACTCAGCGAAGCAGAACAAGAAGACTTTGGGGTTAGACTTCAACCCTGGTCCCTCAGCACCAAGGGCAGATGGCACACGAGATGCAGAACCCAATGTCATTGGTCCTTTCAACAACCTTGAAGGCCTCATCACCCGCATCTTAGTTCAAGGGACTGCAGTGAATGAGCCTGCAGCTGACGCTAAATCAGAAGAAGCTCCTGCAGCGCCAAAGACAAAGAAGATGAAGAAGCCTAAAGCTTTAAAGCCTGCCCCTCACCAAAAATCTCAAGGGCGAAGCCACTGGCAACTTCACCTCCTGAAGACAGTGTGCAGTCCGAAGACTTATCTCGCATCTCCAAGCCCCAGAAAGTCAAGATGCCTCTGCCTCACACCGGACAAGAGCTAACTGCTGCTGCCATTCTGCGCAATGACGACATTGATCTGTCAAGTGATGAAGATCTAGCAGATGACGCTCTTGAGCAACTCATCAAGAGCAAAGAAGAAGCAGAAATCTTCAATGATCTGCCTCTCTTTGATGTGACCATCATCCACAACTTCATTGACGAGTGGTTTGACACGCCAAACATCAGCTTTGAAGATCTGCAGCTACCAATTGGCCTCAGTGTCGCCTTCCAAGGCGCCATTGCTTTAGAACTCGCTACTGCCCAGCGCATTGTTGAACTGAAGCAAAAGATTGACTATGAAAAGGCTTAGTTCAAGAAGCATATGGCCAAGCTCAGTGTGCAGGAAGTGAAGAACTTCAAGAGTATGATGCACGATCTCAAGGAAGCCTTTGTAAAGAAACATGCAGAAGCTCAGGGTTCGCGTGAGCGCATGAAGACTCTGGCTGACAGATGTGTGCAAGCCTACAATGAGGCTGAGAAGCGCAAGGCCCTTGGGCATCCTGGCATCGACCCCAGGATGGCCGCAAAGAAGAAGAAGAAGCCTGCTACAGCTGAACCTGATGCACCAAGGCAGGAAGCAGTTCCTATTGTCTTCCCAACTAAAATGACTGGCTCGAAGCCAAAAAGCCGGTCAATAGCTTCAGAGCTCAAGAAGACAAGGACTGCTGAGGTTGAAGCTAGGAAGAGGAAACATTCTGAAGCCTCTCCAACTGCCCCCTCCAAGAAGAAGAGGAAGACCAAGAAAGATCGGGCAGCTCCCACAGAGCCCTTGATAGTTGAACCCATTTCTATGGTCTATCCTGAAGCTGAACGCCATGAACGCCAACTAACTATCCATGAGCCTGCTTCCACAGAGGCTCATGAAGTTGAAGACTTTCCAGCAGCTGATCCCATCGCTGCTGAAGACATTGGTCAACATGACAATGTAGAAGATGGTGCAGTCCTTCCTCAGAACAGCGAACTCATCAACATTGGTCGTCCACTGACGCCAATTGCACAGGATGCTTCATGGGCGGATCGCCCACAAGAGGAAGAAGACTATGAGGCCCAACCCACTCCAACTCCACAGGCGTCGCCCGTGTTGCGCAGGCTTCGCAAAGGTCCAAGGCCTCAAGTCTCCGCTGAAGACAATCCGGCTGCATCAGCCGCGGAAGATGAAGTCCCACAAGTTGCCACTCCACTGTCCCACCAAGAAGCAGTTCTCAAGGAGAACGTGCTTGAAAATCTTGCGGCTGCCACAACCACCAATGAAGATAATGTGGAGCCCTCCCCAACGGAAAAAGAAGACAGCGAAGCCACTGATCCCGTCACTTCTGTTCCTGAGTCTGCTGCCGGTCCACAGTTCGACTATCATGTTGAGCACAGGCCTCAGGTACAGAAGCCAATTCCAAGATTTCCAAGGTTCCCAGGTCCTGCATCAGCACCTGGCTCCTTCAATATCAATGGCTTCAGGGCAGACAACACATTCTTCAATAGCTCCAGGAACCCCTACTCAAGGGAAAGGATATCATCTGATCGGTTCTGGAGCTATCCTCGGCGAAGCTATTACTCATGCATTCTTTACAACCAAGGTCACATCTTCCCACACAAGCGCCTTGACATTGAAGCCATAGCCGGTCTGCCCTGTCTGGAAGAAGCTTTGGATTGCTTCAAGGAAGTTGGACTACTGCCGTTCGTTACTGACCAAGAGCATTGGAATGAAGAGCTGCTGCTCCAATTCTATGCCACACTTCACATCCGCGGGTACAATAGAGATCCGAAGACTTGGGTCCTGGAGTGGATGACCGGAAATGTTCATCACGAAGCCAATGCATTTGACATCATTGAGCTCACTGGTTTGCCCACTCCTGGCAATCTCTACGAGCATGGCTGTCAACTGCATAGTGAAGCTATTGAGAGCATCTTTAAGAGGACGGAACCTGATATGAGTCAGATGCTCAGCATGATGAAGCCATTGCCCCAAGATGCTGCTTATCCAACAGAGTTCTTCGTTGAAGACCTTGAGTATCTGCCACGAACCATCTATCACATCATCAGGCGAACTCTCTGGCCCATCAAAGGGCACTCTCCAAATGCCAAGCTTGAGGGTGCAATGAAGACTTTGGTCTTCTATATTCTTCATGGAAAATGCTTCAATGCACAGGACTTATTCATCCGCCAACTTGCTGCATCGGGCTCTGATCTATTTGGCTTGAAGTTCTACGCCCCATGGGTAATGAGGCTAATTAAACTTCACTCCGGTATCTCATATCAGCCATCTGCTCGCAATCATAGGATTTTTCTGCCTGATGTGTGTAAGTGCATCTAGTGCCACCCCTAGTTGGTTTTGGAGTATTGACGACAAACCTAGTTGAGGGACTAATGTGTTTGTAAGAATTGCAGGATAACACAGGTAGAAGTCCCTCATTCATTCAGTTTTACTACCAGAGATGACCCCTAAAATTGTATGAAGACATTGAAGTCAAAGGTGGTATCTGAAGATATTCACATTGAAGACTATGACAAGAGAAGACATGATATGAAGCCTATGGAGCTCGAAGACTTAGATCTTTCGTAGTTCTTTTTCTTTTGTGTTGAGTCATAGGAACCACCATACTGTTAAGTGGGGTCTAAGAGAACCAGTCAGAATGACTGAAGTGATGCCTAAACCAAAAACCTATGTCTTCGAGTGAAGACTATGAGAGCGAATCTTGTCCAGAGTCGGACAAGGCAGCTTTGCTTGTAGCCCAAGTAAAGTTGCCGTGTGAGTTTGAAATCTGACCGTTGGGACACGTGTCAGTTCCTTAGTGACCCAGGGTCATTTCGGACAAATCAGGTCGGGGTGCCAAGTAGCTATAAATAGCCCATCCCCTACAACCATCAATGGTTGGCTGCTCAGATTGAGAGTACGGCTTTTGTCGTTCGAGAGCAACCCACCTCGAAGCCTTTGAGAGAGAGAATTCCTTGCGAGGATAAAGCCCTAACTACCAGAGCCAGAGAGAATTGGGCATCACTTAAGTCTTCCTGTCTGTGTGATCTGAAGACTTATTACACTTGAGGACTGTGCATCCCCAGACGGTTAGGCGTCGCGTTCAGAGCATCCAAGAGACATTGTGGATTGCCAGTGAACAAAGTCTGTGAAGGTTTGGGAGTCTACCTTGAAGACTTACCAGAGTGATTGGGCGAGGACTATGTGACCTTAGCTCAAGGAGAATACGGTGAGGACTTGGTGTCCTGAGCTGCATGTTCAGGACTGGGTGTCCGGGACTGTGTGTCCTAAGGTTTAAATACCTAGCCGCTCCAACCAGACGTACAGTTGTCATAGCAACTGGAACTGGTCCAACACATCATTGTCTTCAACGAGTCACTGGTTTCATCTTCACTTCCTTTTACTTACTGATCACTCATTGTGAAGTCATTGCGTGTCTGTTCTATCTTTTGTATTCAGAACGTGAGTGTATGATCTGTTTGGCTTCATAGTATCTTCCTACCTGATCCTTATCACACTACAACTATTTGTCACTGTGCTTTCACTCTGTTGATACTTGACCATGGCTTTCCTAGTGTAGTCTAACTTCCGCTGTATAGTAATAGGCATATCTCCACTGTTTGTCTTCATAACTCCCACGTTTTGAAGACTTTCATAAAAATCGCCTATTCACCCCCCTCTAGTCGATATAACGCACTTTCAATTGGTATCTGAGCCTGGTGCTCCCTTGTTCTGTGTGATCCGGTTTAACCACCTGGAGTTTTAGCTATGTCACTGCAGGGATAATTAAAGTCTCCGCTGCGTGCCCCGTCTTCGATGGAACTGAATATCCCTACTAGAAGAATAAGATGCGTATGCATCTTGAAGCCATTGACGTCGACCTATGGTATGTCATCGAGAACGACGTTCCCAAGGCTGGAGAAGGTATCACTGCTGCTGATGTCAAGAAATTCATTCAACTGGACTCTACTGCCAAGAACATCATCTGTGGTCATCTGACCAAAGGACAGTATGGCCGTGTGAGTGCCTTGAAGACATCCAAGCTGGTCTGGGACTGGCTCTCCAAGGTCAATGAAGGCATCTCAACCCAGAGAGATCAAAGAATTAGTGTCCTTCGCAATCTCTTCAACCACTTCAAGCGAAATGACAATGAGAATGTCCAGCACACATTTAACCGACTCACTGACATCACAAATGAGCTTCAAGCCCTCGGCGCCACTGAGATTACCAAACACGAAGTCGTCAAGACGCTGCTGAGATCACTTGATAGTTCGTTTGACATCCTGGCCCTGATGATCCAAGAACGTCCTGATTTCAAGACACTCGATCCGTCTGACATACTTGAGAGGCTCAATACACATGAGTTTCAGCTTTCGGAGAAAAGAGATATCTACGGTCCAAACTATGGGCGAACTCGTGCCTTGAAGGCAAAAGTTGTTTCCTCATCTGAAGAAGAATCTGACAGCAGTTCTGATGATCCTGAAGACATTGGAAGGGAACTTGCAATGCTAGTGAAGAAGTTCCAAAAATTCACCAAGAAGAAAGGCTTCAGAAAGTCTTCACGATCAAGCTCAAGGAATAATGAAGCTTCTGCTCATGACTACAAGAAGAAAACATGCCACAAGTGCAAGAAAACTGGACACTTCATCTCTGAGTGTCCACAGTGGGACAATGAGAACAAAAAAAAGAAGAAGAGCAAGGAATATGACTCTGACGACAAGAAGAAGAAGAAATACACAAAGTCTTCTTCCAAGTCTTCCTCAAAGTCTTCATCACACAAGAAGAGCCCATCTGGCAAGGCACGTGCGTTTGTTGGCAAGGAAATGGATTCAGAGGAGGAGTCCGCTTCTGAGGAGGCAGAGGTGGAGTCTGAGGAGGAGTCTGATTCTGGCATTGCAAGTCTGGCTACAACATACGTCGCCAAGTCCATCTTCAACATTGAAGACAATGACTTCATCACCAACACCGATGCAAATGACAAGGACTAGTCCACTCCTACCTACTGCTTCATGGCACGCGGTGCCAAGGTAAACAAACGCACTACTTACTATCAAACATCTAGTGACGATGACTCTAATTGTGATTCAAAACCCAGTTACAAAACACTCGCTAAAATTGCAACTGAACAACAGAAAGCCATGGAACATATTCAAAAACTGTTAGACAGAAGCGATGATCTGTTGGGTGCTGAAATGACTCGATCTGAATCGTTAATTGAAGACATAAAAAATCTTCACGTTAAGTATCAGGAACTTGAAGATCGTCAAGATACTCTCTCAACAACTCATGAAAAGCTTTCCTATGATTATCTTCAAAGGAAGCAAGAACTTGAGAAATGGAGAGCGGCTCATGAAGATCTTCAAAAGGAAAACGAATCACTTCGCGTCGAACAGATCAGTTCTGCTCAGGAAGGATTTGAACCACCATGTCTTAAATGCATTGAGCGTGATAATGCTACTTCTGTTGTTGAATGTTCCACTGCTACTGCTGTTGCAATATCTTCAACTGTTGATGTGGTAACTAACCCCTCTGCTGAGGATACCACTGCTATTGCTGATGAGAATGCTAGGTTGAAGACATTGCTTGAAACAGGGATGTACAAAAGCCTTAAAGGGCATCAGACGCTATGTGATGTCCTGAAAAAGCAGATTCTGAACCGAAACCCTAGGAAAGAGGGTGTAGGGTTCATAAGAAAAATAAATGCAGATGGCTCTTACTGGAAACCTGAGCAGTACCCCAAAACCAAGTGGGTTGCTGCAAAGGAACCTTCAGTAGATCCATCCAATTTATCTGGCTTCACCTGTGCTAACCCCATTATCATTGATGAATCCTTTGATGCAAACTATGTACTGTTTAAAAATCAGAATGGTGTAGTGTTTGCCAGGTACATTGGTACTAACTGCAGGAATGGACCGCCTATGAAGAAGATCTGGGTTCCGAAAAAGTGTCTGGAAAATATTCCTGTGAATGTCTTCATGACATCTCACATGAAGAAGACAAACCTTAGTCCAAAGGCTTCATGCAGACAGAGGACTCACCTGAGTCACACTAACGCAAATGTTTTGCAGGGAAACCATACTCAGGCATATGAATATGAGAGCGATTCATCAAACCGTCATGTTCATATGACCAAAAATTATTCTGCCCATTCTTATGAGTACTATTGTCCGCCTGCTAGACTGTTTGCTAGGGCTCCAAAACCAAAATTCTCAGATGCTGCACTTAGACTTATTGCTTCTAAGCCACCCTTGAAGATGTGGGTGGTTAAGTAAGCTTAACTCTCTTTTGCAGGGAAAGGTCTCCAGCAGAAAAACAAAATCTTCTGACGCTATTGCTGGGGACCTTAAAAATCTTGTAGGGCGCAAGATAAAATGCCCGAATGGCATCAATATGTACTTCATTCCTGAATCGCATGCTACTCTCCCTATTAGTCCTAATCTGGATCAAAGTTTTCATAACCCACTGGTTCGTCAAATGTTTTTGCTTCACAGTTCTCTTCGTGAAGCCTATCCCCCTAACTGCACTGTAGGGTACGACACCAGCGTCTTCAAAGTCTTCAGAATGGATTATTGACAGTGGGTGTACAAATCACATGACTGGCAAAAGAAGCCTTCTTATGGACTCAATCTTACGTCCATGCGACAAGAGCCACATCACATTTGCTGACACTGGTAAAAGTAAGGTATTGGGTCTAGGTAGAGTTGCAATCTCAAGGGATCAACACATGGATAAAGTCATGCTTGTTGAATCCCTTGGCTTCAACTTAATGTCTGTCTCAATGCTTTGCGATTTGAACATGATTGTAATGTTTGGAAAATATCGTTGCCTTGTACTAATGGAATCTGACAAGTCTCTAGTGTTTGAAGGGTATCGAAAAGATGATTTGTACGTGGTAGATTTCTCAGCAGGGCCACAACTTGCAGTATGTCTTCTTGCAAAAGCTTCAGAATGCTGGCTTTGGCATCGGAGGCTTGGGCATGCTGGCATAAGGAACCTCCACACCCTTGCGAAGAAGAAACATGTCACAGGCGTCGAGGGCGTCAAGTTCAAGAAAGATCACTTATGCGGTGCCTGTGAAGCAGGGAAGATGACGAGGGCAAAACATCCCTCGAAGACAATCATGACCACTACTCGACCCTTCGAACTGCTTCACATGGATCTTTTTGGTCCCACTCACTACTCAACTTTTACTACTACTGCTTGCCTCTATGGCTTTGTCATTGTTGATGATTACTCTAGATATACCTGGGTGCACATAATCCTTTACAAGAATGAAGTGCAGGATGTCTTCAGACGCTTCGCCAATCGAGCTGTGAACAATTACGGCGCCAAGATAAAGCACATCAGAAGTGACAATGGCACTGAATTCAAGAACACTGGCCTTGATACATATCTTGATACCTTGGGCATCACACATGAATTCTCAGCTCCGTACACGCCACAGCAGAATGGCGTCGTCGAACGCAAGAACAGAACACTCATTGAGATGGCCAGAACGATGCTAGATGAATACAAGACTCCAAGAAAATTCTGGACTGAATCCATTGACACTGCATGCCATACAATCAATCGTGTTTATCTTCACAAGCTTCTGAACAAGACATCTTATGAGCTCCTTACTGGAAAAAAGCCAAAGGTTAGTTACTTCACAGTATTTGGCGCAAGGTGCTGGATCAAGGACCCACATCACACCTCAAAATTTGCACCAAAAGCACATGAGGGTTTTATGCTTGGATATGGAAAGGATTCGCACTCCTACAGAGTCTTCAATCTCTTTCATTACAAAGTGGTTGAAACAGTGGATGTGCGGTTCGATGAGACCAATGGGTCACAAAGAGAGCAACTGCCAAATGTGCTAGATGAAGTTCCAGCTAGTGAATCAATCAAGCTTATGGGAACTGGAGAGATTATACCTTCTGAAGCTCATCCTGAACAAGAACTTATCATCTCAGCACCTGATCCACGTGAAGACAATGCTCAGCCTGAAGACATTCCTCCCAACGACAACACAGATCAGCAAGAGCAAAGTCTTCGCCCTATACATCCTTGTGTTGCCAATGAAGTGCAGATTGATAGAATAATTGACAGCATCAATGCACCAGGTCCACTCACTCGTTCAAGGGCAACTCAGCTGGCAAATTTCTGTGGGCACTTCGCATTCGTCTCAATATCAGAACCCAAGAAAGTTGAAGAAGCCTTCTTGGAACCTGAATGGATTCAAGCTATGCAAGAAGAGCTTCAACAGTTTGAGCTGAATAATGTATGGGAACTAGTTAAGCGTCCTGATCCACGGAAGCACAACATAATAGGCACCAAATGGATATATCGCTACAAGCAAGATGAGCATGGTCAAGTTGTCAGAAACAAAACTCGTCTCGTTGCTCAAGGATATACTCAAGTGGAAGGCATTGACTTCGATGAAACATTTGCTCCTGTGGCTAGGCTTGAAGCCATACGCATACTGCTGGCCTATGCAAATCATCATAACATACTTCTATATCAAATGGATGTGAAGAGTGCCTTTCTCGATGGCAAGATTGAAAAAGAAGTGTATGTTGCACAATCGCCTGGCTTTGAAAATCCAAAACATCCTGACATGGTATACATGCTCAACAAGGCACTGTATGGCCTCAAACAAGCCCCTAGGGCCTGGTATGACACACTCAAATACTTCCTGAAAAGCAAAGGCTTCATACTTGGTTCCCTAGATCCCACTCTTTTCACGTAGACATATGATGGTGAACTGTTTGTGTGCCAAATATATGTGGATGACATTATCTTCGGCTGCACCAATCAGAAGTACAGTGAAGAGTTTGGATATATGATGCAAGAGCAATATCAGATGTCCATGATGGGGGAGCTGAAGTTCTTCCTTGGTCTTTAAATACGACAACAACGCAATGGCATCTTCATATCTCAAGAGAAGTATCTCAAAGATTGCCTGAAGAAGTTCGGTATGCAAGACTGCAAAGGCTTCACAACACCAATGCCAGCCAAACATCATCTAGGTCCTGATGACAATGGTAAAGAGTTTGATCAAAAGGTATACCGCTCCATGATTGGTTCTTTACTTTATCTATGTGCATCTAGGCCAGATATTATGCTTAGTGTTTGCATGTGTGCTCGATTTCAAGCGGCACCAAAGGAGTCGCATCACTTAGCTGTGAAGTGAATTCTTCGATATTTGGCTCACACCCCAACTCTAGGATTATGGTATCCAAAGGGCTCAGAGTTTGATTTGGTTGGATTCTCGGATGCTGATTATGCTGCTGACAAAGTTGATCGCAAGTCTACATCAGGCACATGTCACTTTCTGGGACGATCACTTGTATGTTGGTCTTCAAAGAAGCAGAACTGTATATCCCTCTCCACTGCTGAATCTGAATAAATTGCTGCTGGATCTTGCTGCGCTCAGGTTCTGTGGATGAAGCAAACACTCAAGGACTATGGCATTCATCTGAAGCAAGTGCCACTTTACTGCGACAATGAAAGCGCCATCAAGATTGCCAACAACCCAGTTCAGCACTTGAAGACAAAGCACATTGAAATTCGTCATCACTTTCTCAGAGATCATGTTGTGAAGGAAGACATTGATATCATACACGTCAACACTGAAGAGCAATTAGCAGATATCTTTACCAAGCCCTTGGATGAGAAGAGGTTTTGCAAGTTATGGTGTGAGCTAAATATCCTGGAATCCTCAAATGTCCTGTGATCAGGCACACATCCTAACCCTTATGCATATTGATGACTTAGATGTGCAACACACGAAGTGAAGTATATCTTCAGACAATGAAGACATACATTCTAAGTGTGAATACATTAATGTGGAATTTGACTTCGGAGCGCCACGATAATTGTGCGCCGTGTCTGGGTCTAATACTTCCTATACGGTGGGTAACGCCACCACCAAACGTTCTATTTTGAAGTGTTTCTCTCATGGCGTTACCTTGCAATGTCTTCACATTTGGTTTGGCTTCGAACTCAACATACTTTCACGATTATCTTCACTATGTTGATTTTAGATATATATATATATATATATATATATATATATATATATGCTAGTGTTCTGTCCTCTATAGCATTCACTTATAGCTATGTCTTCGTGTTGAATCTTTTGAACTAAGTGAATGTGATCGGACCCCAACTTCTCTATGCTTCCTATCTCAAATACTATATCTCCAAGTCATATGCATTCTATTGAAACTGTCGAATGTCTTCACTGCGTCCTTGTCAGCAGAAGATACAGAGACAACCATTAAGTCCGTTTTCAATGCTCATTCCTCCACATAAAATCCGGAGAAGTAGGAACGACCACCCGACAATCCAGGCGTGCGTGGGACGTGGAACAAACCCCAAACTTCGCAAACTGGCCACACGTTCCTCAGATGCGAATCTCCAGGGGCACCTGTGTAATAGCACAGTGCCGCTCCTGTGCCTATAAATACACACTCACAGCGGTAACTATCTCTTCGTCCACCCTCGCACGAACCCTAGCACCACCGCTAGCTCTCGACGACGCCGGCGATGAAGCGCTTCGCTGCCGCAACCTCTCTGACGCCGTCTTCACGCCGACCGCGGACATCGTCCTCTCCGCCGTCGCCGTAGGTCTCCTCCATTGCCAAGTTAGGGCATGGACGAGTGAACTGCTCGGCCTCATCTCCCACTCCGTCTAGCAGTTCTCAGTGTGGTAAATAAAACTCCCTTTTTACAACACTGTTGATCCTATTGATCTGTCACTTTCTACCACAAGTAGTTTCTGTTGACACAAACTAGATCTCTCTCAAACTGCATCTCTTAACATGCCTAGTATATTCACTTGTGCTTCACAAAGTAGTTAGATTCCTCACTTGTACTGATCTGTGGATTCGTACAAATCTGGAATCAACTTCTTATCTATGAGTGAATGTCTTCGCACGATGAGGTCAATGTCTTCTAAACTAATTTATCTTCAAAATCTTCTGAGAATGCATATGACCTCTTCCCCTTCCCTTGCACCTTAATGCTGTCACAGGTACATATCCGTGGGAGAATCCTTTGGTTCTCATAGTCTGCATTCATTTGCAGAATTCTTACAGCATCACATAAATTCTCCTGAAGCCAGTTCCTGTTGGTCCAGCAAGAGAAAGCCTTTGAAGCCTTTGAACATCTTGAAGCCTTCCAAGTTAAAGTTTATGGCTTCAGAAACAGCAGCAAGGTAGGGGGGCAGACAGCGACGTGGAGGAACATCCAAAGATCTGCCTGATGAACTGGCAGAAATGTATAAAACAGATCCTGAAGAGAATTATGGTTAGCGCAAGACCCGAATCCAATGGATTCGACGCTATTGGGCAGAACAATGGTTCAAATACCGCTTCACAACCCAAGAGTATGCTGAGAAAAGTGCCATAAATAGACCGTGGGGAGACATCTTATACAAGAATCTTGTACCCAGGTCCAGAGATGAAGCTATTGCCCAAAGCTTCTATCCATGCATGGTTCGTGGGCCACAGCCTGATGATGCACATCCGTCGTCACTACTCTGGTGTCGTGACGACAATCTATTCAAGCGCAACTTCCAGTTTGCCCAAAACTCAGCGAAGCAGAACAAGAAGAAATTTGGGTTAGACTTCAACCCTGGTCCCTCAGCACCAAGGGCGGATGGCATACGAGAAGCAGAACCCAATGTCATCGGTCCGATTCCCAACCTTGAAGGCCTCATCACCTACATCTTGGTTCAAGGGACTGCAGTGAATGAGCCTGCAGCTGATACTGAGTCTGATGAAGCGCCTGCAGTGCTTGCAGTACCAAAGCCAAAGCTATCGAAGAAGTCAAAAGCTTCAAAGCCGGCCCCTTCACCAAATATCTCAAGGGCGAAGCCATTGGCGACTGCACCTCCTGAAGACAGTGTGCAGTCTGAAGACTTATCTCGCGTCTCAAGGCACCAGAAGGCCAAGATGCCTCTGTCTCACACTGGCAAAGAGCTCACAGCTGCTGACATCCTGCACAGCGAAGCCATTGATCTGTCAAGTGATGAAGATCTTGGAGATGACGCTCTTGAGCAACTCATCAAGAGCAAAGAAGAAGCAGAAATCTTCAACAATCAGCCTCTCTTTGATGTCGCCATCATCCAGAACTTCATTGGCGAGTGGTTTGCCACACCAAACATCAGCTTTGAAGATCTACAGCTGCCCGTTGGCCTCAGCGTCGCCTTCCAAGGCGCTATTGCTTCAGAACTTGCTATTGCCCAGCGCATAGTTGAACTGAAGCAGAAAATTGATCATGAAAAGGCTCGGTTCAAGAAGCATATGGCCAAGCTCAGCGTGCAAGAAGTGAAGAGCTTCAAGATCATGTTGCATGAGCTAAAGGAAAACTTTCTGAAGAAGCGTGCAGAAGCTCAGGGTTCACGTGAGCGGATGAAGACTCTGGCTAACAGATGTGTGCAAGCCTACAATGAGGCTGAGAAGCGCAAGGCGCTTGGGCGTCCTGGCATCGACCCCAAGATGGCCGCAAAGAAAAAGAAGAAGACTGTTCCAGCTGAACCAGAGGCACCAAGGCAGGAAGCAGTTCCGCTTGTCTTCCCAACTGCAATGACTGGCTCGAAGCCAAAGAGCCGGTCAACAGCTTCAGAGCTCAAGAAGACAAGAACTGCTGAGGCTGAAGCCAGGAAGAGGAAAAGCTCTGAAGCCTCTCCGACTGCCCCCAGCAAGAAAAAGAGAAAGATCAAGAAAGCTCGGCCTGCTCCCACAGAGCCCTTGATAGTTGAACCCATCTCTATGGTTCACCCTGACAATGAACGTCAACTGACGGTTCATGAGCCTGCTTCCACAGAGGCTCCTGAAGCTGAAGATATTCCAGCAGCTGATCCCATCACTGCTGAAGACATTGGTCATCGTGACAATGTAGAAGATGATGCAGCCCTTCCTCAGTTATAACACAGCAAACTCATCAGCATTGGTCGTCCACTGACGCCAATTGCACAGGATGCTTCATGGGCGGATCGCCCTCAAGAGGAAGAAGACTATGAGGCCCAGCCCACTCCAACCCCATAGGCGTCGTCTGCGTTCTGCAGGCTTCGCAAAGGTCCAAGGCCTCAAGTCTGTGCTGAAGACATTCCGGCTGCATCAGCCGCAGAAGAAGTACCACAAGAACCCACTCCTTTGCTCCACCAAGAAGCAGTTCTCCAGGAGAACGTGCTTGTGATAGACCGTCCTACTAGTCAAGCGGAGGATGAAAATCTTGAGGCTGCCACAACCAACAACGAAGCTAATGTGGAGCCCTCCCCAGCAAAAGCTTCTGAAGACAGCGAAGCCACTGAACCCACCGCTTCTGTTCCTGAGTCTGCTGCCGGTCCCCAATTCAACTATCATGTTGAGCACAGGCCTCGGGTCCAGAAGCCAATCCCAAGACTGCCAAGGTTTCCAGGTCCTGCATCTGCACCTGGCTCCTTCAACATCAATGGCTTCAGGGCAGATAATACTTTCTTCAATAGCTCCAAGAACCCCTATTCAAGGGAAATGATTTCATCAGATAGGTTCTGGAGCTATCCACAGCGCAGCTACTACTCTTGCATACTGTACAACCAAGGTCGCATTTTCCCGCACAAGCGCCTTGATGTTGAAGCTATTGCTAGTCTTCCCTATCTAGAGGAAGCGTTGGATTGCTTCAAACAAGTGGGTCTGCTGCAGTTTGTCACTGATGAAGAGCATTGGAATGAAGAGCTCCTGCTACAATTCTATGCCACACTGCACATCAAAGGATACAACAGAGATCCGAAGACTTGGGTCCTGGAGTGGATGACCAGCAACGTTCATCATGAAGCCAATGCATTTGATATCATTGAGCTCACTGGCCTGCCCACTCCAGGCGAATTCTTCGAGCAAGGCTGTCGGCTACACACTGAAGCTATTGAGAGCATATTTCAGAGGCCTGAACCGAATATGAGTCAGATGCTCTCCATGATGAAGCTATTGCCCCACGATGCTCCTTATCCCACAGAGTTCTTCGTTGAAGACCTTGAGTACCTGCCCAGGACCATCTATCACATCATCCGGCGGACTCTCTGGCCCATTGAAGGACACTCTCCAAATGCCAAGATCAAGGGTGCAATGAAGACTCTGATATTCTGTATCCTTCATGGCAAATGCTTCAACGCACATGATTTCTTCATACGCCAACTAGCTGCATCAGGCTCAGATCTGTTTGGTTTAAAGTTCTATGCTCCTTGTGTAATGAGGCTGATCAAACTTCACTCTGCCATCTCGTATCAGCCCTCCGCCCGCAACCATCGGATCTTCTTGCCTGATGTGGATACCTCTGCTGAAGCCATCTATCCTAAACCTGCCAAGCAACCTCTGAGTCTTCAGAATGCAGAACACCAGAGCTTCACTCAAAACGTTGAAGGTGTTGAAGCCATCTCCAGGGTGTATCCTTTGGCTGGCACTACACGTGCACCACATCCTGCTTCAACTGAAGTCACTGAAAGTGCCACTGCTTCAAGACCCAAGAAGCGCACTCGTGTTCTCAACGACCGAGAGCTTCTTGTGGCCCTTCATCAAAAGCAGGATAGGCATCATGACTGGTTGAAGAGACAGATGAAAAGCCTCTTGGTGGATGTAAATCGCATCCAAAATCTTGCCACCAAGAATGCATTCGTTGCACATGAAACCTGTCGCCGCACATGGAAAGGGCTAACAATGATGCTTTCTGAAGCTTATCTTCAAGAGGATGGCTTCACTGAAAGATTCAAGTTTGACTCCACACCTCCTCGAAGAGCTGTGCTGCTGGGAACTCCATCCCTTGAAGATTCTGAGTTCTCTTCCTCTGCTGCCACAATCACTGCCAGAATCATTGAGGAAGAAGACGATGCTACTTCACCGCCATATGCTTCAGCACCTCCAAGTTTTTCTGCACCGCCAACCAACACCAACAACCCTGCTACTTCACCTACTCCTCATGGGAACGAGTAGAGACTCTATGTCTTCAAACCTTTTTGGTCATTACTGACAAAAGGGGGAGAAGCATATGAGATATAGATAGTCTTCAAGCGGGTTCATATGGGCGGGTGCCTTATATTTTGCTTCGTGTTTACAACTCTCGTTTTTGCTACATTTGGTTCTTATGAGTTGTAACACTTAAACCAGATGGTCGTATGCTACTTGTTTGCCACCCTGTTTTGCGAAGATAAATTCCGCATGTGCGACGATAAATTCCGCACTTATCTCATTCTGCAGACGTCCATTTTCCATTATGCATGTCATTATCTTCATATACTTTCACATGCATAGTGGATTGTCATCATAAGCTGAAGTGGATCTCCACAAGTACAACCTGCCATGTGCATTTGCATACCAAAAGCAAATTAACTTATATGCACATCTTCAGGGGGAGCCCTTGCAACTTATGAAGACAATTCCTTATCCTTTACAATTTCACAGACTATATTCCCCGTTGAAAACTTCAACTAGTTTGTCATCAATCACCAAAAAGGGGGAGATTGTAAGTGCATCTAGTGCCACCCCTAGTTGGTTTTGGAGTATTGACGACAAACCTAGTTGAGGGACTAATGTGTTTGTAAGAATTGCAGGATAACACAGGTAGAAGTCCCTCATTGATTCGGTTTTACTACCAGAGATGACCCCTAAAATTGTATGAAGACATTGAAGTCAAAGGTGGTATATGAAGATACTCACATTTAAGACTATGACAAGAGAAGACATGATATGAAGCCTATGGAGCTCGAAGACTTAGATCTTTCGTAGTTCTTTTTCTTTTCTGTTGAGTCATAGGAACCACCGTACTGTTAAGTGGGGTCTAAGAGAACCAGTCAGAATGACTGAAGTGATGCCTAAACCAAAAACCTATGTCTTCGAGTGAAGATTATGAGAGCGAATCTTGTCCAGAGTCGGACAAGTCAGCTTTGTTTGTAGCCCAAGTAAAGTTGCCGTGTGAGTTTGAAATCTGACCGTTGGGACACGTGTCAGTTCCTTAGTGACCCAGGGTCATTTCAGACAAATCAGGTTGGGTTGCCAAGTAGCTATAAATAGCCCACCCCCTACAACCATCAATGGTTGGCTGCTCAGATTGAGAGTACGACTTTTGTCGTTTGAGAGCAACCCACCTCGAAGCCTTTGAGAGAGAGAATTCCTTGCGAGGATAAAGCCCTAACCACCAGAGCCAGAGAGAATTGGGCATCACTTAAGTCTTCCAGTCTGTGTGATTTGAAGACTTATTACACTTGAGGACTGTGCATCCCTAGACGGTTAGGCATCGCGTTCAGAGCATCCAAGAGACATTGTGGATTGCCAGTGAACAAAGTCTGTGAAGGTTTGGGAGTCTACCTTGAAGACTTACCAGAGTGATTGGGCGAGGACTATGTGACCTTAGCTCAAGGAGAATACGGTGAGGACTTGGTGTCCTGAGCTGCGTGTTCAGGACTGGGTGTCCGGGACTGTGTGTCCTAAGGTTTAAATACCTAGCCGCTCCAACCAGACGTACAGTTGTCACAACAACTGGAACTGGTCCAACACATCATTGTCTTCAACGAGTCACTGGTTTCATCTTCACTCCCTTTTACTTACTGATCACTCATTGTGAAGTCATTGCGTGTATGTTCTATCTTTTGTTTTCACAACGTGAGTGTATGATCTGTTTGGCTTCATAGTATCTTCCTACCTGATCCTTATCACACTACATCTATTTGTCACTGTGCTTTCACTCTGTTGATACTTGACCATGGCTTTCCTAGTGTAGTTTAACTTCCGCTGCATAGTAATAGGCATATCTCCACTGTTTGTCTTCATAACTCCCACGTTTTGAAGACTTTCATAAAAATCGCCTATTCACCCCCCTCTAGTCGATATAACGCACTTTCAATGTGGATATCTCTACTGAAGCCATCTATCCTGAGCCTGCAAAGGAACCTCTAAGTCTTCAGAATGCAGAGCATCAGAGTTTCTCACAGAACATTGAAGGAGTTGAAGGAGTCACTCGGGTGTATCCTTTGGCTGGCACTACATGTGCACCACACCCTGCGTCTACTGAAGCCACTGATAGTACAACTGCTCCAAGACCCAAGAAGCGCACTCGTGTTCTCAACGACCGAGAGCTTCTTGTGGCCCTTCATCAGAAATAGGATATGCATCATGACTGGCTGAAGCGTTAGATGAAAAGCCTCTTGGTGGAAGTTAATCGCATTCGCAATCTTGCCACCAAGAATGCTTTCGTTGCCCATGAAACCTGTCGCCATACAAGGAAAGGGCTAACGATGATGTGTTCTGAAGATGATCTCCAAGAGGATGGCTTCACTGAGCGATTCAAGTTTGACTCCACACCTCCTCGAAGAGTTGTGCTGCTAGGAACTCCACCCCTTGAAGACTCTGAGTTCTCTTCATCTGCTGCAACAGTGACTGCCAGAGTTATCGTGGATGAAGATGATGCTACTTCACCACCACCTCCTTCAGCACACGTCAACTCTGCTCCAAGCTCTTCAGCACCGCCAAACACCACCAACGACCCTGCTAGTTCACCTACTCCGCATGGGAACAAGTAGATGCTCTATGTCTTCAAACCTTTTTGGTCCTTACTGACAAAAGGGGGAGAAGCATATGAGGTTGATAGTCTTCAAGCGGGTCCATATGGGCGGGTGCTTTATATTTTTCTTCGTGCTTACAACTCTCGTTTTGCTACATTTGGTTCTTTGAGTTGTAACACTTAAACTCGATGGTCGTCTGCTACTTATCTGCCACTTTGTTTTGCGATGATAAATTTCGCATGTGCGACAATAAATTCCGCACTTAGATCATTCTGCAGATGTCCATTTTCCATTATGCATGTCATTATCTTCATATACTTTCACATGCATAGTGGATTGTCATCATAAGTTGAAGTGGATCTCCACAAGTACAACCTGCCATGTGCATTTGCATTCCAAAAGCAAATTACCTATATGCACATCTTCAGGGGGAGCCCTTGCAACTTATGAAGACAATTCCTTATCCTTTACAATTTCACAGATTATATTCCCCGTTGAAAACTTCAACTAGTTTGTCATCAATCACCAAAAAGGGGGAGATTGTAAGTGCATCTAGTGCCACCCCTAGTTGGTTTTGGAGTATTGACGACAAACCTAGTTGAGGGACTAATGTGTTTGTGAGAATTGCAGGATAACACAGGTAGAAGTCCCTCATTGATTCGGTTTTCCTACCAGAGATGACCCCTAAAAATGTATGAAGACATTGAAGCCAAAGGTGGTATATGAAGATATTCACATTGAAGACCATGACAAGAGAAGACACCACATGAAGCCTATGGAGCTTGAAGACTTAGATCTTTCGTAGTTCTTTTTCTTTTGTGTTGAGTCATAGGAACCACCATACTGTTAAGTGGGGTCCAAGAGAACCAGTCAGAATGATTGAAGTGATGCCTAACCAAAAAACCTATGTCTTCGAGTGAAGACTATGAGAGCGAATCTTGTCTAGAGTCGGACAAGTCAGCTTTGCTTGTAGCCCAAGTAAAGTTGCCGTGTGAGTTTGAAATTTGACCGTTGGAACACGTGTCAGTTCCTTAGTGACCCAGGGTCATTTCGGACAAATCAGGTCGGGTTGCCAAGTGGCTATAAATAGCCCACCCCCCACAACCATAAACGGTTGGCTGCTCAGATTGAGAGTATGGCTTTTGTCGTTTGAGAGCAACCCACCTTGAAGCCTTTGAGAGAGAATTCCTTGCGAGGATAAAGCCCTAACCACCCAGAGCCAGAGAGAATTGGGCATCACTTAAGTCTTCTTGTCTGTGTGATCTGAAGACTTATTACACTTGAGGACTGTGCATCCTCCAGCCGGTTAGGCGTCGTGTTCTGAGCATCCAAGAGACATTGTGGATTGCCGGTGAATGAAGTTTGTGAAGGTTTGGGAGTCTACCTTGAAGACTTACCAGAGTGATTGGGCGAGGTCTGTGTGACCTTAGCTCAAGGGGAATACGGTGAGGACTGGGTGTCCTGAGCTGCGTGTTCAGGACTAGGTGTCTGGGACTGTGTGTCCTAAGGTTTAAATACCTAGCCGCTCCAACCAGACGTACAGTTGTCACAGCAACTGGAACTGGTCCAACAAATCATTGTCTTCAACGAGTCACTGGTTTCATCTTCCCTTCCCTTTACTTACTGTTGCTCCTTGTGAAGTCATTGTATGTTTGCACTATCTTTTGTCTTCACTGAGTGACTGCATGCTCTGTATGGCTTCATAATATCTTCCTACCTGATCCTTACTACATTGCTGCTATTAAGTCATTGTGCTTTCACTTCATTGAACACTTGACTATGGCTTGCCTAGTGTAGTCTACCTTCCACTGCATGGCAATAGGTTTATTTCTATCGTTTGTCTTCATAACTTCCACGTTTTGAAGACTTTCATAAAAATTGCCTATTCACCCCCCTCTAGTCGATATAACGCACTTTCACCTGCATCTGGTTTTGGAAGTAATCTATGAGTCACAGGGACTCAGCAATCTCGCACCCTCACGATCAAGACTATTTAAGCTTATAGGTAAGACAAGGTATGATGTGGAGCTGCAGCAAGCAACTAGCATATATGGTGGCTAACCTATTCGCAAAAGAGAGCGAGAAGAGAAGGCAAAAGCACGGTCGAACAACTATGATCAAGAAGTGATCCTAGAACAACCTACGTCAAGCATTAATCCAACACCGTGTTCACTTCCCGGACTCCGCCGAGAAGAGACCATCACGGTTACACACGCGGTTGATTCATTTTAATTACGTTAAGTTTCATGTTATCTACAACCGGACATTAACAAATTCCCATCTACCCATAACCGCAGGCACGGCTTTCGGAAGTTCAAATCCCTGCAGGGGAGTCCCAACTTAGCCTATCACAAGCTCTCATGGTCAACGAAGGATATTCCTTCTCCCGAGACATTCCGATCAGACTCGGCATCCCGGTTTTACAAGACATCCTCGACAATGGTAAAAACAAGTCCAGCAACACCGCCCGAATGTGCCGACAAATCCCGATAGGAGCTGCACATATCTCGTTCTCAGTGCAGACTCAGATAGGTCAAGCTACGAGTAAGACCAACCCTCGAGTTTCCCCGAGGTGGCCCCGCAGGCTGCCCAGTTCGGACCAACACTCAGAGGAGCACTGGCCCAGGGGGGTTTAAATAAGATGACCCTTGGGCTCCGGAAACCCAAGGGAAAAAGAAGCTAGGTGGCAGATGGTAAAACCAAGGTTGGGCATTGCTGGAGGAGTTTTATTCAAGGCGAACTGTCAAGGGGTTCCCATTATAACCCAACCGTGTTAAGGAACGCAAAATCCGGGAACATAACACCGATATGAAGGAAACTAGGGCAGCAAGAGTGGAAGAAAACACTAGGCAAAATGCCGAGCCTTCCACCCTTTACCAAGTATATAGGTGCATTAAGATAAACAAGATAATATGGTGATATCCCAACAAGAAACAATGTTCCAACAAGGAACGATCTCCAATCTTCACCTGCAACTAGGAACGCTATAAGAGGGGCTGAGCAAAGCGGTAACATAGCCAATCAACGGTTTGCTAGGACATGGTGGGTTAGAGGTTTGACATGGTAATTTGGGAGGCATGATAAGCAAGTGGTAGGTATCGTAGCATAGGCATAGCAAAAGAGCGAGCATCTAGCAAGCAAAGATAGAAGTGATTTCGAGGGTATGGTCATCTTGCCTGCAAAGTTCTCAGAGTTGACTTGATCCTCGTAAGCAAACTCAATGGGCTCCTCGTTCATGAACTCGTCTCCCGGCTCTACCCAAACAAGAACAACAAGCAAACGGGACACAATCAACCACGTGCAATGCTCAAACAACATGATGCAAACATGGTATGATATGCGGGATGTGGTATGCGATGCATATGCAAGATTTGACAAGGAATGATTGAACCTGGCCTCAACTTGGAAATCCAAGAGTGCCAATGAAAAGGTGAGGTGATTTCGGTTGAAATCGATATAAAGATCACCGGAATCGGATGCACGGTTTGGAAATGGCAAGCAAAACAAATATGGCACCGGTCTGCGATAATCAGCAACTAGTCATCTAAATGCATCAAGATAAATAAGCTAAATCACTCAAACATGACAACAAAATACATGTCAGGGATCCACTCATGAAGCTTGACAAAAGATGAACACTGAGCTATGGCTAATTCATCCATTAACAGGTTCAAACAAGCATGGAAAAAATGCAAATGATAACAGGTTTCAGACTTACGAAATTAACACAAGTCTGGAATTTATCCTCAGGAAGCACACTTTAGAGCATGAAAACTACATGCTACAGGAACTTAACATAGCAAAACAAGGTATGAAATGAAGCTATTCAAAGCACTTAACAAAATTCCCTTAGTGACCTTGAGCCAAAAGGGATCAGAAAATACAATTGCAAGCATGTGAACATGGCAAAAACATAAACAGATTTCAGACTTAGTGAAAAACTGGAGCATGCAAATCAGTTAACGAGTAGGCATGTTTACGAGCTTGATGCACTCACTACAGAGCATGGCATGAGAAACTAAGCATACATCTATCAAGAATACATAACATAGAAGCTAGACATGGCAAGAACAATAACATAGCATGCACGGATCAATAGTAACATCCTCGGCAAAATCGCTAAACATGTCAACAATCTGCCAGGATTCACGATATAGCAAAAGTAGAGCTCGATTGACTCAAGCTAGGGTGCTCCATAAATGCGAAGAAAGACATGGATGGTTAGAGCACCACAATTTTAACAAATCATCCTTACTGATCATCCTCAAAAGAGGCACGGATCACTAGGAAATAACATGAACATATGGCATAACGACAAAATCAGGACAAGGACTTCGAGAAATTCTAAGTCCCTGAAATCAGCATTACCGATTACGCTACTTTGCAAGCTTGTGATAGTCACCACAAATATCAAAAAAAATACATGGAAAGCACCTCTGTAAACATGGCATGGCATATAACAAAACACATGTAGAGCTCAGGAGCATAGCATGCACACATTAATCATGGAAAAAATGACAAATAGCTATTTGCTGAAACAGATCTGACAAATTCATCACATAGCCCTCTTCCAACAGCATTTCGGGCATCAACATGAGCTCAAATGAAAATTATGCAATGAGATGATGTACTCGTCGAGGCGAACATTTTGATATGCTACATGCACAAATCGGAGCTACGGATGCAGAGATACGACATGATGAAGATTGCAAAAAAAATGAGAGAGGGGAAAGTCAACCCTAGAATTAGGGTTTACTGTAGCGCGGATCTGATCTGGGCGTGCACGGACTTCGAGGCGGCGGCAGACCTCGCCAGAATCGGCGCTGGAGTGGACGGAAGTGGTCGGAGAGGACGAGACCGGCCGGATCTGGAGCCGGCGCGGCGAGGCGGCGAGGAAGGGGGCCGCAGGCGCGGCGGAGCGTCTTGGCAGCGGCGGCGTTGCGCGGTGGCGGCGGAGGAGCAGCGGCGCGGCGGTGGAGACCCGGTGGTGGCGCGCTCCGGTGAAGGGCGGCGCGGGCGCGTGGGATCGGGCGGCGGCGGCTCCCAGGCGCGTGGGGCGGCGAACGGGCCTCGGGGGCCCGGTTTGGGCCTCCCGGGCCGGCGGAGGAGAGAGGTCCAGCAGGACACATGTCACCGTGTGGTTGGACCCGGGGCGGCGGCGGATGTTGTCCGGCCGGAGCGGACACGTCCGGCACGACGCGATGAGATTTCTAGGGTTAGGAGGGAAGAAGACCCGTGATTTTTGTGAGGGGATCTATTTATAGGCATAGAGGGAGCTAGGAAGGTCCAAATGAGGTGCAGTTTGCGGCCACGCAATTGTGATCGAACGCTCTAGATGATGGAGAGGGCTTAGGTGGGTTTTGGGCCAAATTGGAAGGGTGTTGGGCTGTAACACAAACGAGGCTTTCTCGGTCCTTCGGTTAACCGTTGGAGTTTCAAACGAAGTCCAAATGGCACGAAACTTGACAGGCGATCTACCGGTAGTAAACCAAGGCCGCTTGGCAAGTCTCGGTCCAATCCGGAAATGATTAACCCCCCACACACGAAAAAAGATAGAAAGGGGCACCGGAGGAGATAGGAGCGCCGGAATGCAAAACGGACAACGGGGAAAATGCTCGGATGCATGAGACGAACACGTATGCAAATGCAATGCACATGCTGACATGATATGAGATGCATGACAAAGGCAACAACACACGGAGACAAAAACCCGAAGCCGAGGAAAATAAAATAACTTAGGCCGGAAACGACAAGAGTTGGAGTACAGATAAGGTAAATTACATCCGGGGTGTTACAGGAGAATTTAGCACGGATTGCAACAAGGAAATACAATCAATCAAAGAGCAATTTTCATAGTTAGATTCCTTGAAATCCATAATAGTGGGTTTAGCAACATCTAGGGTTTTAATTTCTTCAATCCCACTTTTATCAATTTTAGCATCAAGATCAAAAAATCCGAATTCTTGGAACACCTTCTAGGTAAAGGTGGATCATATTCAGTCCCATCATTATCAAGATTCATATTGCAAAACAAATATTTAATAGGGGACACATCAATAACTTTTAGATCTTCATCTTTATTTTCATAGGAACTAGAAGAACACGCTCTTATAAAGGCATCTTTCTTAGCACGCATCCTAGCGGTTCTTTCTTTGCACTCATCAATGGAAATTCTCATGTCTTTGAGAGACTCATTGATATCATGCTTAGGTGGAATAGATATAAGTTTCAAAGAATCAACATCAAAAGAAATTACATCAACGTTCCTAGCTAACTCATCAATCTTAAGTAATTTTTCTTCAATCAAAGCATTGAAATTCTTTTGCGAAGTAATAAATTATTTAATATTAGATTCAAAATCAGAGGGCATATTATTATAATTTCCATAATAATTGTTGTAGGAATTACCATAATTATTAGAGAGATTACTAGGATAAGGCCTAGGATTAAAATTTCCTCTACACGCGTTGTTACCAAAATTGTTCCTACCAACAAAATTCACATCCATAGACTCATTATTATTCTCAATCAAAGTAGACAAGGGCATATCATTAGGATCAGAAGAAACACTCTTACTAGCAAATAATCTCATAAGTTCATCCATCTTTCCACTCAAAACATTAATTTCTTCTATCGCACGCACCTTTTTATTAGTAGATCTTTTAGTATGCCATTGAGAATAATTAACCATAATATTATCTAGGAGTTTAGTAGCTTCTCCTAAAGTGATTTCCATAAAAGTGCCTCCCACGGCCGAATCTAAAAGATTTCTAGAAGCAAAATTCAATCCGGCATAATTTTTTTGTATAATCATCCACAAATTTAAACCATGAGTAGAGCAATTACGTATCATTAGTTTCATTCTCTCCCAAGCTTGTGCAACATGTTCATGATCAAGTTGCTTAAAATTCATAATATCATTTCTAAGAGAGATGATCTTAGCGGGAGGAAAATACTTAGAGATAAAAGAATATTTGCACTTGTTCCATGAATCAATATTATTTTTAGGCAAAGACGAAAACCAAGCTTTAGCACGATCTCTAAGAGAAAAAGGGAATAGCTTCAATTTTACAATATCATTATCCACATCTTTCTTCTTTTGCATATCACACAAATCAATGAAGCTATTTAGATGGGTAGCGGCATCTTCACTTGGAAGGCCGGAAAACGGATCTTTCATGACAAGATTCAGCAAAGCAGTATTAATTTCACAAGATTCAGCATCGGTAAGAGGACCAATCAGAGTGCTAATAAAATCATTATTGTTGGTATTGGTGAAGTCACACAATTTAGTGTTATCTTGAGCCATTGTGACAAACAAGCAAACTAACACACAAGCAAAACAAAAAGCAAGCGGGCAAAAAGAGGCAAATAGAGAAAGAGAGAGAGGGCGAATAAAACGGCAAGGGTGAAGTGGGAGAGAGGAAAACGAGAGGCAAATGGCATATAATGTAATGCGGGAGATAAGGGTATGTGATGGGTACTTGGTATATTGACTTTTGCGTAGACCTCCCCGGAAACGGCGCCAGAAATCCTTCTTGCTACCTCTTAAGAATTGTGTTGGTTTTCCCCGAAGAGGAAGGGATGATGCAGCAAAGTAGCGTAAGTATTTCCCTCAGTTTTTGAGAACCAAGGTATCAATCCAATAGGAGGCTACGCGCGAGTCCCTCGTACCTGCACAAAACAAATAAATCCTCGCAACCAACACGATAAGGGGTTGTCAATCCCTACACGGCCACTTACGAGAGTGAGATCTGATAGATATGATAGGATAATATTTTTTGTATTTTTATGATAAAGATGCAAAGTAAAATAAAAGCAAAGTAAAAGCAAAGGAAATAACTAAGTATTGGGAGATTAATATGATGAAGATAGACCCGGGGGCCATAGGTTTCACTAGTGGCTTCTCTCGAGAGCATAAGTATTCTACAGTGGGTGAACAAATTACTGTTGAGTAATTGACAGAATTGAGCATAGTTATGAGAATATCTAGGTATGATCATGTATATAGGCATCACGTCCGAGACAAGTAGACCGACTCCTGCCTGCATCTACTACTATTACTCAACTCATCGACCGCTATCCAGCATGCATCTAGAGTATTAAGTTAATGAAAACAGAGTAACGCCTTAAGAAAGATGACATGATGTAGAGGGATAAAATCATGCAATATGATGAAAAACCCCATCTTGTTATCCTCGATAGCAACAATACAATACGTGTCTTACTGCCCCTGCTATCACTGGGAAAGGACACCGCAAGGTTGAACCCAAAAGCTAAGCACTTCTCCCATTGCAAGAAAGATCAATCTAGTAGGCCAAACCAAACTGATAATTTGAAGAGACTTGCAAAGATAACCAATCATACATAAAAGAATTCAGAGAAGGTTCAAATATTGTTCATAGATAGACTTGATCATAAACCCACAATTCATTGGTCTCAACAAACACAACGCAAAAAGAAGATTACATCGAATAGTTCTCAACAAGAGAGGGGGAGAACATTGTATTGAGATCCAAAAAGACAGAAGAAGCCATCTAGCTACTAACTATGGACCCGTAGGTCTGAGGTGAACTACTCACACTTCATCAGAGGGGCTATGGTGTTGATGTAGAAGCCCTCCGTGATCGATGCCCCCTCCGGTGGAGCTCCGGAACAGGTCCCAAGATGGGATCTCATGGATACAGAAAGTTACGGCGGTGGAATTAGGGTTTTGGCTCCGTGTCTGATCATTTGGGGGTACGTAGGTATATATAGGAGGAAGGAGTACGTTGGTGGAGCAACAGGGGGGCCACGATGGTGGAGGGCGTGCCTGAGGGGGGGGTAGGCACGCCCCCTACCTCGTGGCCTCCTCTTTTGTGTCTTGACGTAGGATCCATGTCTCCTGGGTCTTGTTCATTGAGAAAATCACGTTCCCGAAGGTTTCATTCCATTTGTACTCCGTTTGATATTCCTTTTCTTCGAAACCCTAAAACAGGCAAAAAACAGCAATTCTGGGCTGGGCCTCCGGTTAATAGGTTAGTCCCAAAAATAATATAAAAGTGGATAATAAAGCCCAATAATGTCCAAAATAGTAGATAATATAGCATGGAGCAATAAAAAATTATAGATATGTTGGAGACGTATCACCTGACATGCCCTATCAACTATCACACTCTCTCTATGTGGTGCTTCATTCACTCCCTCAAAGGAGGTGCACTCAAACTCACATATGGTGGAGTCACTCATCTCGCTCAAGTGGTGGGGGTTGTGGCTCTGCTCACATGAGAATTGGGGAAACACATCATATATGGGGCTAGTGGTGAAGTCACTCTCATTCTCAATATGGTGGCAAAAGTCACTCAAGTCATCATACGTCACCGTGGTCGAAGGGAAAATCCCATTCTCAACCATCTTGTCGTCGTCGTCGTGGATGAAGGCCGAAGATGTCACATCATCGCTCTCCTCCATGACTGAAGGGAGAATCTCATGCTCGATCATCTCGTCACCGTCGTCGTGGATGAAGGCTGAAGATGGCACATCATCATTCTCGCCTCCTAAGATGGAAGTATCATCCTTGCTCGTCACCATGTCACTGGACTCCAAAGCATGTTCCTTGATTGGCTCCGTAGTCGTAGTCATCGCTGCACCATCTTGAAAAAAAGTCGTGGTAGACTCGTTATCATCAATGCCACAAAGAGGGATGGCGGTGAAGTCGAACTTGGGAGCATCGTCTTGGAGCTCGTTGGGCTTGGACATCATGGTGGTACTAGCCTCATGCTCACTGTCTTGGAGCTTGGTCTTCTAGAAGTGTGCTTGGGGTCGAGAAGCCTTGGGCTTCATGAGTTCTTGTTCCGCCTTGAGAGCACCAATGCAGTTGTCATCGAGGTACTTGTAATTCTCGAGGAAGATAGTCTTGGAGATGTTGTTGTGTAATCCCATCATGAAGAGGAACTTCATTGAAATGGGGTCATCCACGCTGGCTTGTCGCAAGGAATTCTTCATCTCCTTGAAGTATGCGTCGATGGACTTGGATCCTTGGATGGTGTTCTCCAATTGGCGTAGAAGTTGTTTCATGTAGGTTGGAGGCACAAAATCTCACCGCAAAGCTCTCTTTGTCTTGGGCCAACTCATGTCATAG
The DNA here is from genome assembly GCF_018294505.1 of Triticum aestivum. Taxonomy (NCBI): domain Eukaryota; kingdom Viridiplantae; phylum Streptophyta; class Magnoliopsida; order Poales; family Poaceae; genus Triticum; species Triticum aestivum. The sequence goes on along the minus strand of NC_057794.1, from coordinate 224,759,064 downwards.
CTCTCTGAATGTGTGTGAAGCCACCATGTCGATGTGTAGTTGTGGATGTTTCTTGTGGCACACTTCACTGGTTCTTCAGAAGGAACTTGATGTAGCTTGAGGTAGTCGTCCATCAAGCGCTCCCACTCAAGATACTCCTCAGGTTCTAGTGTCCCATAGAAAGGAATCTCGTGGTCGGTGTCGAGGTCGTAGTAGCTCGTGGAAGTCGTGGACTTGAGATTGGGGAGCTTCTCTTGAGCGTAGTCTTGGGGTGCTTGTTGGCAAAGATGCCGTATGTCCGTAGGCGAAGATGCCTTGAAGTCGCTTGGCAAAGATGTCAAGGGAGATGGTGAAGTCATTGAGCGGTAGTTGGTGTTGAGCTCTTGGCCTTCACGTTCTTGTCGGTGGTGGTGTCGATGCCGATGTGATCTTGCCGGAGATGGTAGCTCGAAAGCATGTGCACTTGAGCGTCTTCTCGAAGATGAGGAAGACCGATTGTAGGCCTTGATGAGGGCTTTGATTTCCTCCATTTGAGCATCCATTTTGGCGTTCAAGTTGTTTGTGGCATCGAACTCGTCGTTGTTGTTGTAGAGCGAAGGTGAAATGCCTTGCCTATCCATCACAAGACTCGATTAGAGGTGAGTAGGAAATGAGATAAACAATACCATGTTACCTTTTCCCAAAGTTGAGGATGTATCCCATTTCATTCAATGTGAAATGAAAGAATAATGGAATTGGTACCGGACTTGTTCACTCACACTATCAAGTAAAGCTAATGGAGTATCTCGGTGAGGATAGTTGCACAAAAATTTGATGTAAAATGTTAGCAAGAGTCAATAATGTTGAAAGAGATTCACAAATTCGCATGTGAAACAAGTAGACCAATAGCAATGAATGGCACACGGAAACACACACATGGATAGATAAATGGGGTCGTGTAACCAAGGAATGAGCACACAATGTGGAATCCACGGAAAACGCTCATGTTGCACAACTCAAGAGAGACGCTAGCATGATTGCTCAACACGAAGTACAGGATCGACAGGCATTGGCATGAACTAACTATTATGCAGGTCGACCTTCCTCATGGACACTGCGTGCATCCTCTACTTCCACACATTCTACAGTATCGGCACATCCATCAGCTGCCACCTCCAGCCATGATACAAGAAAGCAGGCACAACCACCCCTATCTACGAAGAGCACACCTGTCGGGCCTGTACAGAGCTCTTCTTCTTCCATGGCATCAATAGGGCACACAAGTGATATTATTTGTCGTCCTTGTAAGGGAAGAGGTCATTATGCAAGAGAATGCAAATCTCAACGTATGATGATTACTACTGAGGATGGTGGGTATGAGTCTGCTAGTGACTATGATGAGGAGACTTTGGCTCTTATTACACGTGAAGAACACGGTGGAGATGATTCTGATCAAGAGACGCAATACATGGCTCCTGAAGACGCTGACAGGTATGAATGTTTAGTTGCTCAACGTGTTTTGAGTGTGCAGGTCACACAAGCTGAGCAAAATCAGAGGCATAATTTGTTCCATAGAAAGGGAGTTGTGAAAGAATGTTCTGTTCGCGTCATCATAGATGGAGGGAGCTGCAATAACTTTGCTAGCATGGAGATGGTAGAGAAGCTATCTCTCACCACAAGACCACATCCACATCCTTACTACATCCAATGGTTCAACAACAGCGGCAAGGTTAAGGTAACACGTACTGTTCATGTGCATTTTAGTATCTCTACATATGATGATTATGTTGATTGTGATGTGGTACCTATGCAAGTATGTTCCTAATTACTTGGTAGACCATGGCTATTTGATAAAAAAATGTACACTATGGTAGAAACAATCAGTGTACTCTTGTTCATAAGGATAAAAAATATTACTTTGCTTCCTATGACTCCGGATTCCATTTTGAAAGATGATATTAATAGAGCTAATAAAGCAAAACAGGAGAAAAAGAAGAGTGAAAATCTGATTGTGGGAAAAGAATTTGAGCAACACATGAAGCCTAATAATAAACCATCTAATGTTGCTTGTGAAATTAAATTGAAAAGTGCATGTTTACTTGCCACCAAATCTGATACTGATGATCTAGATTTCAACAAATCTGTTTGCTATGCTTTTGTGTGCAAAGAGGCATTATTTTCATTCGAGGACGAGCCTTTCTCTTTGCCTCCTGTTGTTACTAACATTTTGCACGAGTTCGCTGACGTCTTTCCACAAGACGTGCCACCGGGATTACCACCTATTCGAGGGATTGAGCATCAGATTGACTTAATTCCCGGTGCTTCGCTACCCAACCGTGCACCATACCGTACCAATCCAGAGGAGACGAAGGAGATTATGCATCAAGTCTAGGAGCTGATCGACAAAGGTTATATTCACGAATCCCTTAGTCCTTGTGTTGTTCCTATTATTCCAGTGCCGAAAAAGGATTGTACATCGCGTATGTGTGTTGATTGTAGAGGCATTAATAATATTACTATTTGTTATCGCCATCCTATTCCTAGGCAAGATGATATGCTTGATGAATTGAGTGGCTCTACAATATTCTCCAAAGTTGATTTGCATAGTGGATACCATCAAATTCGTGTGAAATTGGGAGATGAATGGAAAACTGCATTTAAAACTAAGTTTGGTTTATATGAGTGGTTAGTCATGCCTTTTGGGTTAAGTAATGAACCTAGTACTTTCATGAGGTTAATGAACAAAGTTTTATGTGCTTTCATTGGACGATTTATGGTAGTCTATTTTGATGATATACTGATTTCTAGTAAATCTTTGGAGGAACATTTGGACCATTTACGTGTTGTTTTTATTGCTCTACGTGATGCATGTTTGTTTGGTAACTTTGGAAAGTGCACGTTTTTCACCACCGAGTATTTTTTTCCATGGCTATGTTGTTACTCCACAGGGAATTGAAGTTGATAAAGCCAAGATTAAAGCTATTGAGAGTTGGCCGCAGCCCAAAACGGTCACACAAGTGAGGAGTTTCCTTGGCCTTGCTCGTTTCTATAGACGTTTTGTGAGAGATTTCAGCACCATTGCTTCACCTCACAACGAGCTTACAAAGAAGGATGTGCCTTTTGTTTGGGGTACCGCACAAGATGAAGCCTTCACGGTATTGAAAGATAAGTTGACACATGTCAAAGGATCGATCGATATAGTTGACTAGAGGGGGGGTGAATAGGCAACTAACAATTTTTAGCTTTTCTTTACCAAATTAAACTTTGCATCAAGGTAGGTTGTCTAGATATGCAACTAGGTGAGCAACCTATATGATGCAACAACAACAAGCACACAAGCAAGCAAGGGAAATAACACAAATAAGCTTGCACAAGTAAAGGTACGAGATAACCAAGAGTGGAGCCGGTGAAGACGATGATGTGTTATCGAAGTTCCTTCCTTTTGAGGGGAAGTATGTCTCCGTTGGAGCGGTGTAGAGGCACAATGCTCCCCAAGAAGCCACTAGGGCCACCGTATTCTCCTCATGCCCTCACACAATGTGAGATGTCGTGATTCCACTATTGGTGCCCTTGGAGGCGGTGACGGACCTTTACAAACAAGGATGGGGCAATCTCCACAACTTAATCGGAGGCTGCCAACAACACCACAAAGCTTCACCACAATGGAATATGGCTCCACGGTGACCTCAACCGTCTAGGGTGCTCAAACAGCCAAGAGTAACAAGATCTGCAAGGGATTAGTGGGGGGAATCAAATTGCTCTTGGTGGAAGTGTAGATCGACGCCTTCTCAACCAATCCTAGAAAATCAACAAGTTTGATTCGCTAGGGAGAGAGATCGGGCGAAAATGAAGCTCGGAGCAACAATGGAGCTTAGGGTTGGAAGAGGTGGTCAACTCGGAGAAGAAGACACCCCTTATATAGTGGAGAGACAAATCCAACCGTTATCCACTTAACCAGCCCGCGACCTGCGGTACTACCGCACCAACCCAGCGGTACTACCGCAAGGGCTCACGGTACTACCGCGGCGAGCCACGGTACTACCGTGGCCATGGCAGGAGCCAGCCCAGGCCTGTAGCAAAGAAGCTGGGGCGGTACTGCCGCTTGCGCGATACTACCGCACCCCCTTGAGGTACTACCGCAAGGCAGGATTGCACTAGCCTGGGAAGGGCAAGGACAAATAAAAAAATGTCCGTGACAACTTCCGCTAACTTTCAAACAGTGCAAAAATCCAACACGGTACTACCACTCAAGACACGCGGTACTACCGCGCAGGGAGCGGATGTCAAAAATTACATCTGCCCCTACTTCCGCTTATGGTGCTGTACCAGACCAGGACTCACGGTACTACGGCTCCCAAGGAGCGGTACTACCGCTCTGAAGAGCAGTACTACCGCATGCCACAGAACAACAACACTAGGAATTCTTCTTTTTGCACAAACACGAAGAAACGGAGGATGCTCCATAGTGCTAAGGGAACGACGGTGCAAAGAGGAGTAAATGTGTACGTGACGATTCCACCCAAACCTTTCCAAAGCGGACCCCCTCTTAATAGTACGACTTTCCTATGACTCAATTCCACCGAAAAAGGAACGTAGAAAAACGTCGTCTTCAATAATCTTCGAGGGGCACCAAACCGTCTTGTTCCTAGTAATGAAATATCTGAAATACTCAAGGCACACGATTAGTCCACAAATGCATTGTCATCAATCACCAAAACACCTTAGGGACAAATATGCCCTTACAATCTCCCCCTTTTTGGTGGATTGATGACAATACGGGATTTGCACAAGGGAGAAAATATAGAATATGAGCAAACCATACATCTCTAAAATATAGACGGGCTCCCCCTAGATGTGTGCTATTCAGATAAGTGCTTTGGACTGCACTGCACACATACTAGGATCAACACTCCCCCTATATTTTATAGACATGGCATATCTTGCAATAATAATGCTAACACTAAGCAAGATAGTAAATAAGAGCATAATATATGTAGCACAATATATCATAAGCTCAATAAGGTGCGATAGATAGAGTGCATATGTCTTACACCATATGATAGATAAGTCTCACAAGCTCAAACAAGCTCAAACCAAACCAAAGCAAACAAGGTTCAACGGAACAAACACAAGCGAAGCAAACACGACACGACACGACAAATCCCTACACTCTCTCCCCCTTTGGCATCGAGATGCCAAAAAGGAAGAGACGACACCTGCAACACAAGGGTGGCTCAAGCAGAGTAGTCGCTCGCACGCTCTTCGTCAGACTCGGCAGCGGGGATGGGCTCCTCCTCAGAATCAGTCCCCTTGTAGCCTTGTTTTGCCATCCATTCGGCCTCTGGAGTGATGTGCTCCTCGGAGCCGCCAGAAATATCCTCTCCAAAAACCCTCATGATCTTCTTGTCGCGGCGGCGACTCTCCTTGGAGGCAACGTGAGTCCGGTACTGCCCCTTGGCCTACATGCAGAACAAGGCCTTCATCTTGGCCTTCAGCTTCTTCGTCCATGAGGGCTCAGTGGAGGGAGGTGCATATCCAGCAGAGCTGTCCTTAGCTACATTCTCGTCCTCAATCTCCTCCTCATCAATAGCCCTGTTAGCAGCCTCAGCCTCGGCACGAGTAGTAGTGTTAGCCCACTGGGGCTTGATGCGGAGTCTGATGGGGTCATGACGGATCCAGTCAGGGGCCAAAAAGTCTTTAGTGGGATAGAGCTTCTCCCAAGTCTTCGATATTAGGAGCAACATATATGGACCATAAATGGGTACCTTGCGGTTGAACACCGCGAACCGAAGCTCGCACCACATGATATGTGAGACATCAAGTGGTTGTGTCTGAGAAACGCACGCCTCCTCACAAATGAGCAACATGTCCACAAGATAGGCATGCACCTTGTCGTTGTCCCCAATGCGTGGAAAGAGGGAGTGGTGGAAGATCCGATGCATGATGTCAAGGAACGGGTTGAGCACCCACGTCCTCTTGTCATTGGCTAGTTTCTTCTCAACATAGAACGGTTGAAGCTTGTCCTTGCTAGATGACTCGGCGTTGGCATGAGGGCGAACACCAACAGGCGTGTGGGGCCCCTCATGAGGAACTTTGAGCAAATCCATGAACTCCTTCCAAGTAGCAGTCAACTGACATCCATTGGTCATCCAGGTCATCCTCCGATCCTCACCAGTATGGAAGTGGACCGAAGCAAAGAACTGGGCCACCAGCTCGGGGTCAAAGTCCAGGTGGAAACAGATCACATCCTCAATGGCAAACTGCTCCATGAGATCTAAGGCCTCACCAAAGTAGTCACGATGCTTAGCATCCCTCATATGATGCATGTCAATCCAGTGCACATCCACATACATATTCTTCTTGGCCTTGATCACATCTAGGTAAATGAGATTCTGCTGGATGGTCCAGAACAGTTCATTCCCTCTGAAGTTTGCACAAGGATTCACATAGGGGTTGATCTTCCTTCGAGAAACAAACTCAGCAAGAGGTATCTCATCCATGCCCTTTGACGGTTCCTTGTACTTGCTAGCAGTGGTCTTGACATTGCGCTTGGGAGCATTGGAGCCCTCTGGAACATCCTCTTGGTTGTGCAGACGTTTGGAACCCGTGTCACGGCTTCGATTGGAACGACGAGCAGGGACACCGGAGCCACCACCTACGACACACACAAAACACAAACACACAGGAGAAGCGAGAAGGGCCAATGCAAAGACCTCAGCAAAACAGATGAAACAAGTAGAAAGTGCATTTGGTAATTGCCATGAGGAAGATTTGATAGCAGCGGTAGTACTTCCTGTTCGCGCGGTACTAAAATTTTAGTGCCGCTCCTAGTCGTGGTAGTACCGCGCGGTGGCACGGTAGTACCGTGGCTTGGAGCGGCAGTAGAACTTTTAGTACCGCGGCTCGTGCGGTAGTACCATGCCTGAGGAGCGGTAGTACAGCACAAGCGATAGTACCGCACCTGAGACGCGGTAGTACCGCACGGTATCAGATCTGAACCAACTGAATCTGAGAACAACCGCGACAACGAGGCGGTACTATGGTTGATCAAATCTACCACGGGACAACATATCAAGTACAATTCCTATGCAACACTACTCTCCTACATCCCACTCTTGCAAAGATTTGGCCTAAAATCTCAAGGTCAACAAGCATCTCCCCAAAAAGCTAGAAGCGAAAGGACGAACAAAAGAGAGAGGGATTTGGGGAGAAACCTTGGTCCATGGCAAGACGAAGTGGTGGGAAATGATCCCACCGGTCGGAATCCGAGGAGAGCGGCCGGAGATGGAGATCCGGCGAGGGTCTCTGGCTCCGTTCTTTAGCGAGAGAGAGAGACCACGGGGGGAGAAAAGGACGAATGGGTATGGGGGAGTTGGAACTCCCCCTGCCTGCTCTTAACCCTCACAAGCCCTCGGCAGCGCGGTAGTACCACATGTCATCACGGTAGTACCCCTCGGGCAGAAGTACCGCACCAAGGACGGTAGTACCGCTCCCCCAGGAGGCAGTAAAAAATTACTGCTGCGCTGGGTGCGGAAGTACCGTGCACTCCTCACGCGGTAGTACCGTGGCAAGCCGCGGTAGTACCGTGTGCTCAAGAAGATGCAGGTTTCAAGAAGGGGAAAATGAAGCCTTTGCAAGGCAACCTTCAAGCAAATGGACACACCAAAAGGCTGACACACGAGACAACTCAAAACAAGAATGACACAACAAACGGAAGACAAGAGACGACAAGGACTAAGACACTCAACACAGCCTCTCTAGAGAGAGGGCGGTGGCCGGAACCACCTATGTTTGAGTCAATTGGTACGACACCACGAAGAATTATCCTTGGGCCCATGACCAAAACTCGTCTTTGAAGCATAAGTACCATCAAAAAATGGCTAATGTGAAAGATTTGATTAATTTATGCATAATGGGGGGAGAGTTCATTGAGAGAACAACACTACCCCTATGTCCATGCCTACACCTAAACAAGATAACAAGTTGAGTATGGTGGGGTGTGCACGGGTTCAAGCAACATTGCTCGAATTAATTATATTTAGCTCATGCCTTAACTCGCGAAATCTTGCTTCATCCAGGGGCTTCGTGAAGATATCTGCAAGGTTATCAAGAGTGTTGACATAGTTGAGCTCGATCTCCCCTCACCTAATATGATCCCGGATGAAGTGATACCGAATCTCAATATGCTTCATCTTGAAGTGTTGCACCAGGTTGAGGGAGATCTTGATGGCACTTTCACTGTCACACCAAAGAGGCACTTTGTCACAAATGACACCGTAATCCTTTAAAGTTTGCCTCATTCTTAAAAGTTGTGCACAACAACTACTGGCAGCCACATACTCTGCTTCCGTGGACGAGAGAGACACGCAACTTTGCTTCTTGGAAGACCAACTCACCAAAGAGCAACCAAGAAATTGGCACCCTCCAGAAGTTGACTTCCTATCCACTTTGTCTCCCGCCCAATCGGAGTCTGAATAGCCCACAATATTGAAGTTAGATCCTCTTGGATACCATAAGCCAAAGTTTGGGGTATGAGCCAAATATCGAATGATTCGCTTGACCGCCACATAGTGGCTTTCCTTAGGGGCGGCTTGAAACCGTGCACAAATTTCCACACTCAACATGATATCCGGTCTAGATGCACAGAGGTAAAGCAAGGAGCCAATAATGGAGCGATATACCTTTTGATCCACCGCTTTACCATTGGGATCTATGTCAAGTTGGCATTTGACGGGCATAGGAGTGGACGCCGGCTTGACATCACTTAGCTTGAATATCTTAAGCATGTCTTGAGTGTATTTGGCTTGGTTGATGAAGGTTCCTTCTCTTTGTTGCTTGACTTCGAACCCGAGAAAGAACTTCAACTCTCCCATCATGGACATCTTGAACTTGGAGGTCATGAGTGAGGCAAATTCCTCATTGAAAGCTTTGTTAGGGGAACCAAAGATAATATCATCAACATATAGTTGGCACACAAACAACTCCCCTTTGACCTTCTTAGTAAAAAGAGTGGGGTCGATTTCCCAATTTCAAAACCACGATCTTGAAACAACTCGCTAAGGTGGTCATACCACGCACGTGGGGCTTGCTTAAGGCCATAGAGTGCCTTATCAAGTTGGTACACATGATCGGGAAAATAGGGATCCTCGAACCCGGGGGGTTGCTTGACATATACCAACTCATTAATAGGACCATTAAGAAAAGCACTCTTCACATCCATTTGTTGTAACTTAAAGTTATGATGAGAAGCATATGCAATCAACATGCGAATGGATTCAATGCGAGCAACGGGAGCAAAGGTTTCACCGTAGTCGATACCCTCAACTTGGGAGTAGCCTTGTGCCACCAAACGAGCCTTGTTGCGAATGATAATCCCATGAGCATCTTGCTTATTCTTGAATATCCACTTGGTTCCAATGACATTATGGTTCCCCGTTGGCCTTGGCACCAATCTCCACACCTTGTTGTGCTCGAAGTTGTTGAGTTCTTCATGCATGGCATTGAGCCAATCCGGATCCTCGAGCGCCTCATAGACCTTTTGGGGTTCAACACAAGAGACAAACGTGTGATGTTCAAAATAGTTTGCTAATTGTCTACGAGTGTTTACCCCCTTTCTTAAGCTTCCAAGCACATTTGTCATGAGGTTATCTTTGGTGGATAGCTTGGATGTGATCTTGGCGGCACGACGCTCTAATTCCTCCTCTGGAGAGAGTTGAGGAGCGGTTACTTGATCTTGATCATCTTGAGTGTCGTCTTGAGCTCGTTCTTGATATTGAGAATGCTCTTGATCTTGAACTTGCTTGGATGATATAACTTGACCTTGGGCACCACTTGATGATTAAACACCATCTTGAGGTTGATCTTGCCCTTGGTCTTGTTCATGAGGTTGAGGGCCTTCACTTTGTTCTCCGGAAGTGTGTGAGCCTTGAGTTGGTGATGTATCCACGTGAGTGGAACATTCTCCTTCTCCTTCGGCCACAAGGGGATCCTCAATGGGTAGGATAAAACCAACACCCATTCTTCTTATGGCTTGGGGAGGAATTTCATCACCTACATCACAAGTGCCACTTTGCTCCACTTGGGAGCCGTTATCTCAATAAGTCCCGTGGACATATTGAGGACACGGTAAGCATGGGAGTTTGTAGCATAACCAACAAATATTCCCTCATGAGCTCTAGCCTCAAATTTAGACAAACGCACACCTTTCTTGAGAATGAAACACTTACACCCGAACACCCGGAAGTACTTGAGGTTGGGCTTGTTACCGCTGAGTATCTCATATGGAGTCTTGTTCAAGCCTTTGCGGAGGTAGAGCCGATTGGATGCATGACACACGGTGTTGATGGCTTTGGCCCAAAAGTTGTATGGAGACTTGAACTCTTCCATCATGGTCCTTGCCGCATCCATCAACGTCCGGTTCTTCCTCTCCGCTACACCATTTTGTTGAGGGGTGTAAGGTGCGGAATATTGATGCTTGATCCCCTCATCACTAAGAAACTCATCCAAGGTGTAGTTCTTGAACTCGGTGCCGTTGTCACTTCTTATTGTCAAGATCTTTGCATTGTGTTGACGTTGAGCTTCATTTGCAAAGTCAATGACGGTTTGTTGGGTCTCACTCTTCCTCTTGAAGAAATATACCCAAGTGTATCTTGAATAATCATCCACAATCACCAAGCAATACTTCCTACCCCCAAGACTATCAAAAGATGGAGGCCCAAAGAGATCCATGTGAAGGAGATCCAAAGGCCTCTTCGAGTAAATGATAGTCATGGGAGGGTGAGCCTTTTCATGTAGCTTTCCTTCGATACAAGCACGATCTTTGGCAAAACTAACATTTGTTAGTCCATGGACATGGTCCCCCTTGAGAAGACTTTGCAAAGATCTCATATTGACATGGGCTAAACGGTGATGCCAATTCCATCCCATGTCAACTTTAGCCATTAGGCATGTCGCGGTCTTAGTGAGTCGCTCCGAAAAGTTAATCACATAGAGACCATTTTTGACATGCCCAACAAAGGCTACTTTAAGAGTCTTGCTCCACAAGAGGGCCACGGTATCAACATCGAAGAAGGTGGCAAAACCCATGAGTGCAAGTTGATGAATGGAAATTAAATTGTATGCAAGGGACTCAACAAGCATGACCTTCTCGATCATAAGATCATGAGAAATGACAACCTAGCCGAGTCCCAATACCTTAGAGGATGAGGCATCACCCCACTCGACGTTGGTGGGCATGGATGGAATCTTTTGCACGTCCACCACCAAGTCCTTGCTTCCGGTCATATGATTAGTAGCTCCACTATCGAGCAACCATGATCCCCCACCGGAAGCAAACACCTACAAGAGATCAATGCTTGGTTTTAGGTACCCATTTTGTAATGGGGCCTTTGATGTTAGTAACAAGGGTCTTAGGAACCCAAATAGACCATTCAATGTACTCATAAGGAGAACCAACAAATTTGGCATAAACATGCCCATCACTAGCATGGCACAACACATAAGAAAGGTTAAAGTCGCCGGCTTTGTTGGGAAGGGAAGCGTTGCCCTTCTTGGCATCACTACCCCTCATGGTCTTCTTCTTCTTCTCCTTAGTAGCACCCTCTCCCTCCTTCACAAAGGTTTGCTTGAGAGGAGGAGGTCGTTTGGCCTTGTCATTCTTCTTCTTGTTCTTGGACTTGGGCGCGTACCCAATCCCTTCCTTGGCCACAACTTCCTTTTGGTTGCTCAAAAGGTCGTTGAGGTTCTTCTCTCCTTGTATGCAAGACACAAGACCTTTCTCAAGTTGCTCCTTCAACTTAGCATTCTCCTCAACAAGATTCACATGCTCACAACATGGGTTAGTAGCATTTGCATTATCAATTAACATCATATGAGGAAAAGTGGCTTTCTCCTTGGTTAGCTTTACATGAAGTTGATCATGAGACTCTTTGAGGCTAGCATGAGCACCCTTCAAGACCTTGTGAGCCTTGTCAAGTAAGTCAAACTCCTCTTTGAGTCTAGCAAGATCAACCCCAAGCTTGGCCTTCTCGGAGTTTAGCACACGAGAAACAACAAGAGCATGATCAAAATCTTTCTTTAACTTAGCGTGATCAACGTTGTGTGACTCCTCAAGAGCCAAACGAAGACCACACTCTTCCTCAAGAGCATTGGAAAGATCTGAAATCTCATCGGCATAGTCACGACTATGCCCCTCCATCTTGGAGATAGTATCTTCGTGAGCCTCGATCATGTCATTGGCTTCACCAAGTTGTTCCAAGAGAGCAACGAAGTGCTTCTTGGATTTACCCTTGAGTTTACTCATAAAGGACTCAAACTCATTCTCCTCCACATTAGATCCCTCATATTCATCAATGCAATCCGTCAAAGAAGGATTATTAATGATGGTAGTTTTGATGTTGGGGGTTACCTTGTTGGTGGCTTTAGCCATGAGGCACTTGGCGGTGATGTTCTCATTGGGTGAGTCAAAGAGTGACACCCGTGGAGTTGTCGCAATGCAAACGGAGGACATGGCAACCGACTCACCATCTTCATCATCATCATCATCCTCATTGTACTCTTCTTGTACCACCAACGCCTTGGGAGGAGACTTCTTGGTGAAGTTGCCCTTGTTGGGGAAAGACTTGGCTTTGTCCTTTCGGATTTGCTTGCCACTATTGTCTTCCCTCTTCTCATAAGGGCATTCCGCAACAAAATGACTCACATTGCCATAATTATAGCAAGTCCTCATACATTGCTGGACCTTCGCGCCACTTGAGTTGTTCTTGTTGAAGTTGGGCCTTGAGTTCTTCTTGCTCCAAAATTGCCTTGAAGCAAGAGCCATGTGTTCATGATAGGCATACTTTGTATCTTCGGTGTTGCTCTCCTCTTCTTCCTCTTCGTCCTCTTCTTCCACCCTAACCTTGGCTTTTAATGCAAGGTTGGGATTCTTTGCTCTTTGAGAACGTAGTACCGCATTGTCGGCGGTTTTGTCCAAGATACTCATAGCCACAAACTCATCCAACACTTCACTTGAGGACAAGGTGTGGAAGTCCGGCCTTTGACAAATGACAGAGGACATGGCCTTGTGGTAAGGCATCATTGCCTTGAGGAATTTGCGCTTGATCCAATTGTCATCTGTGTCCTTGCTCCCATGATCTCGGAGTGAGACCGCGAGTTTGGTTACTCTCCGGTAAAGCTCACGAGGTTCTTCATCTTCCTTCATTGCAAACTCATCGGCTTCATCTTGCACCACTTCATAGTTGGAGTGTTGAATGCTTGCGCTTCCCCTGTAGAGGGAAACAACTTGGTGCCATGCATCTTTGGCCATGGCGAAGGGACGGACGTGAGGAAGATCTTCGGGTGGAATATCATCTTGGATAATGAAGAGAGAATTCTCATTGAATTGATTATCCGCGGCTTCTCTAGGAGTGAAGTTGCTTCGGTCATGCGGATAGAAACCTACTTCAATGATTCTCCAAAGATTAGTATTCACATGATTTAAATGACGCTTAAAGCGATAGACCCAAGAATCAAAGTCCTCATTTTTCACAATCTTAGGCGGAGGACTGGCATGATTCAAATGAGTGGAAGGAATCAGTCCACCATAAACAAGTGGAGGTTCCACATGGGCAAATATGTCGGTGCCATTTTTACCACTAGAAGAAGGAGCCTTTTCACTAGTAGCTTCCCCCTTGTCGAAGTTAGCATCCGTCACCTTGTTGGTGGGATGACCCACTTTCAACGGTGCGGTGGATAGTTTAAGCCCTTCTATGAATTTATTAAGCATGCTTTCAACCTTGGTCGTCATGGAGGTTTTCAATGTGTCCAAAACCACATTTAATTCCTCACGAGAGATCGTGGTTCCCCCATCGCCCATAGACGAGATCGGATTCACACCGAAGTGCTCCTCCACACCGTCTATGGTGTCAACCATACTCTTCGGATGGCAAAGTCCGTAGTAAAGAGACGAGGCTCTGATACCAATTGAAAGGATCGATATAGTTGACTAGAGAGGGGTGAATAGGCAACTAACAATTTTTAGCTTTTCTTTACCAAATTAAACTTTGCATCAAGGTAGGTTGTCTAGATATGCAACTAGGTGAGCCACCTATATGATGCAACAACAACAAGCACACAAGCAAGCAAGGGAAAAACACAAATAAGCTTGCACAAGTAAAGGTACGAGATAACCAAGAGTGGAGCCGGTGAAGACAAGGATGTGTTACCGAAGTTCTTTCCTTTTGAGGGAAAGTACGTCTCCATTGGAGCGGTGTGGAGGCACAATGCTCCCTAAGAAGCCACTAGGGCCACCGTATTCTCCTCACGCCCTCATACAATGCGAGATGTCGTGATTTCACTATTGGTGCCCTTGGAGGCGGCGACTGGACCTTTACAAACAAGGTTGGGGCAATCTCCACAACTTAATCGAAGGCTCCCAACAACACCACGAAGCTTCACCACAATGGAATTTGGCTCCGTGGTGACCTCAACCATCTAGGGTGCTCAAACACCCAAGAGTAACAAGATCCGCAAGGGATTAGTGGGGGGATCAAATTTCTCTTGGTGGAAGTGTAGATCGAGGCCTTCTCAACCAATCCCTAGAAAATCAACAAGTTTGATTGGCTAGGGACAGAGATTAGGCGAAAATGGAGCTTGGAGCAAAACGGAGCTTAGGGTTGGAAGAGGTGGTCAACTTGGAGAAGAAGACACCCATTATATAGTGGAGAGACAAATCCAACCGTTATCCACTTAACCAGCCCGTGACCTGCGGTACTACCGCACCAACCCAGCGGTACTATAGCACCAACCCAATGGTACTACCGCAAGGCCTCACGGTACTACCACAGCGAGCCGCAGTACTACCGTGGCCATGATAGGAGCCAGCCCAGGCCTGTAGCAAAGAAGCTGGGGCGGTACTGCCGCTCGCGTGGTACTTCCACAAGGCAGGATTGGACTAGCCTGGGAAGGGCGCGGACAAATAAAAAAAGTCCGTGGCAACTTCCGCTGACTTTCAAATAGTGTAAAAATCTGACATGGTACTACCGCTCAAGGCACGAGGTACAACCACGCTAGGAGCGGATGTAAAAATTACATCCGCCCCTACTTCCGCTTATGGTGTTGTGCCGGACCAGGACTCATGATATTATGGCTCCCAAGGAGCGGTACTACCGTGACCACCTGCGGTACTACCGCAAAGGCCTGCGGTACTACCGCTCCGACGAGCAGTACTACCGCATGCCCTAGAACAACAACACTAGGAATTCTTCTTTTTGCACAAACACGAAGAAACGGAGGATGCTCCATAGTGTTAAGGGAACGGTGGTGCAAAGAAGAGTAAACATGTACGTGACGATTCCACCCAAACCTTTCCAAAGCGGACCCCCTCTTAATAGTACGGCTTTCCTATGACTCAAGTCCACCGAAAAAGGAACGTAGAAAAACGCCATCTTCAATAATCTTCGAGGGGAACCAAACTGTCTTGTGCCTAGTGATGAAATATCTGAAATACTCAAGGCACACGATTAGTCCGCAAACGCATTGTCATCAATCCCCAAAACACCTTAGTGATAAATATGCCCTTGCAACATGCTCCTTTACTCCAACTTCCTGATTTTAATAAGACTTTTGAGCTTGAATGTGATGCTAGTGGAATTCGATTAGGAGGTGTGTTATTACAAGATGGCAAACATGTTGCATACCTTTCTGAAAAATTGAGTGGGCCTAGTCCGAACTATTCTACTTATGATAAAGAATTATATGCTCTTGTTCGGACCTTAGAAACATGGCAACATTATTTATGGCCCAAGGAATTTGTTATACATTCTGATCGTGAATCTTTGAAACACATTAAAAGTCAAGCAAAACTGAACCGTAGACATGCTAAATGCGTATAATTCATTGAGACTTTCCCTTATGTCATTAAACACAAGAAGGGTAAAGAAAATGTTATTGCTGATGCATTGTCTCGTCGTTATACTATGCTTTCAGCGCTTGACTTTAAATTTTTTGGTTTGGAGACCATCAAAGATCAATATGTGCATGATGCTGAATTTAAAGATGTATTGCAGAATTGTAAGGAAGGGAGAACTTGGAACAAGTTCATTCTTAACGATGGATTTGTGTTTCGTGCTAACAAGCTATGCATTCCAGCTAGCTCTATTTGTCTTTTGTTGTTGCAGGAGGCGCATGGAGGAGGATTAATGGGACACTGTGATGCGGAGCATCCTTCCATCATCCCCATGGACTCTACACCAACACATCAAGCCCCACATGGACCTATGACAAGAGCGAGAGCACGTGCTTTGGAATCCGAGATGAACTCCTTCCTACTTGACTTGCATACGGATACGAAGGGGACTTGGTTGCTACCTCACCAAAATATGCTATGTCTCATTAGGTACAAAGAGGAACACCACCAAGAAGCTCAAGAGCATCACCTAGGAGAAGGAGCACCGCCCCAAGGCCACGCAAACTAAGACGGAGTGCAACAACAGCAACACTAGAAGTCCTAGGTGACCCGTGCGCACGGGACTCCAAAACTCCGTGCCCATGGACTACGCAGGAAGTTGGCGCTGGAGCACCCCGTGCGCACGGGCATGTACCGTGCCCACGGGACCCCCGTGCGCATGGGCTCAACTTACCCCGTGTGCACGGGCCTCCCAGGATGGCCGGTTGAGATTGCATCTTCGCCCTCCTCTTCATCTCCTTCGACCCCAATGCTATATAAGTCGTACCTAGGACCATGTTTAGGGTCAGCAAAGTATTAGATAAAACATTGTGAGCTTTTCTCCTTGTATTCCCTCCTCTTGGAGATCAATACCCCTCTTGGGAAGAATCCTTGGGATTATCAAGCCCTCCTCTTGGAGAAGATCAAGATCAAGACCTCACCTAGTGGGAAGAACTTACCTAGTGCTATTTTCCTTGAATTGTTCATGTAATCTTGTGGATCTCATGTATGCTACTCTAGTGGATGTGATATTTGGGTTTGTAACAATTGCAACAATTGCATGATCAACTAATTTGCAACAAGTGCGTAGTTTTCTTGGCTTTGCGGGTTTCTATCGTCGCTTTGTGAAAGATTTTAGCTCTATTGCCGCATCGTTGCATGCTTTGAGTAATAAGAATGCACCCTTTGTTTGGGGACCTTTGCAATCAACCGCTATTGATGAGATCCATTCCTTGATTACTCATTGATGAGGAAATCAATACCATTGTTACACCCACAGCCCCTGCTGCTATACATACTGGACCAATTACTAGAGCTCGCACACGCCAATTGAATTATCAGGTACTTTAGTTTCTTGGTAACGATTCTAATGTTCATGAGAATATAATGCTGCCTAAATTGCATACATTTGTTTTGCTTACAAATGAAGGGCCTAGCTTGGACAAGAAAGGTGAACCTTGGAGCAAGTTCAAGCATGGAGATGATTGCATGCGCAAGGGGAACAAGAACGGAGTTACTAATGATGATTCCAGGACTTTGAAGCCACCATAATGAGTGCATGAAGCCTTGGATGAAATATATAAGATGCCACTTCATAAATTTTCGTCCAGAGGCTATTTTAGCTGTTGCGTCACCTTATTTTTGGGCCAGGCCCATGTAATTTCGAAATACTTGATTATAGGCATTTTTTAGAGTCCGTATGTGTGGGGAAACAAGAGTTAGGGTTGGTTTCGGACCCCTCCTCCAAGGGCCACGAAATTCCCATCTCTCTCCTCCATATATACAGCCTTTAGGGCATCGTTTAGAATTTGGGTTTTGTTTAGATTAAAAGTTCGCCATAGCTGCAACTTCACGTACATCGTTTGTGTTCAACGACCTGCCCAAGACGTCACAGAACCCCAACTTGATCAATAAAGCTTTCATCTTATATTCGCAATATCCAGATTGCAATCTTAGTTTCTTGCTTGTTCTTCGTTTGCAGGCAGGAAATAGACCTTCGTGGTCAGGTTGATCGTGCTCCGGCGTGGTGAATAACCTCTCGGAGTTGGTTTAGCGATTGCTAAGGCGCGACTCCTCGCACGTTCGTAGTCGGATCGTCAAAGTCAGCTTCCACCAAAACGATAGCCACCATCTCATCGAAAGACATGACACCTTTGCCTCTATCAAGTTGTATCAGATTTTCAGGTTGCTCGGTGAGATTTTACAGTTTTTCATAGTTTAGATCGAGTCTGTTCTTCATACCTACAATCCACGAAAAATCCAAGAAAATTAGGGTTAGTTCATCATATTCGAACCAGTCTGAGCCTTTGCATAGTCTTTTCAGTATTTTGCTTTATTGAACTTGCGGTTGCATCGTTGTGTCTAGTTGCTGGTCTTAGAGTCTATTCTTTTAGAGTTTCGAGTTCTGGTCATAAGTTGTCACGCCGCCGCCGCACCATCATCATCGCCCCTGCCATCTACCGCCACCGCTTATCCGGCACCGACCTGTCTCGATATACCATCACCAATCCGTATCCATATACCACCACCAATCCATATCCATATACCACCACCAATCCGTATCCATATACCACCACCGCTGCCATATCCTACCACCATATATCCACCACCAATCCGAGTTCCTTTCATATTAGGTTTGTTTTTTAGATCCGTCTAATTTCTGATTTGTGTTTCCTCGCCCGAGTAGGTTTCGAAAAAAAAGAGTCTAGAGACCCTCGGGCAGTTTTTAGGCCAAATTTTTCGCAGGCAATTTTTCCCTATCCTATTTTTAGGCTTTCCTAAGTCTTTTGAGCCACGTGCCATCACAGTGATTTTTTGTCGCACTTTTTCATCGTCGCTGCCCTGATTTCTGAAAAAAAAGTCAAAAAAAATTTCATGCCCATCTTGTCAGTTTGACGAGAGAAGAGTTTTGAGACACCCGGCTTTATAGTGATTTTTCGCAAAAAAAAGAGGAGCGCAAAAAAAAGAGCAAAAATAAATAAATTCTAGAGTGTGCTTTTCCCTTGTTTATGTGCAGCGTCGTGATTTTGTTAGTGTTCTAGGCTCGCGTCTCTAGCACGGTCTAGCCTAGGACCAGCACAGTACCGTCGTTGAGCGTTTATTCAACTTTGATCTCTGAATTGATTATTGCTAATCTTTTTGCTGCCATCTTATAAGCCTTCCCAGCTCCACATACATCTACGTTGTACGTTTGACTCTCCCTGGTAATCGCTCTGTCCAAGCTTGATAGTTTTGACTACAACGGTTGTCGATCACCACCTGCTGCTTGGTAAGAACTAGTAAGAATTTGAGATTTGCTTGACGCATTTGTGACTGTCCGCCACACAACCACTTCCTAGTAGTCTGTAGGACCATATTCTTGTGTGTTTCTATTATTGCTAACCATGGTAGGATCACAAGCCGATGAGATTGACTAGGAGAACATGACGAACAAAGTGTTACATGATAAGTTTCAGCAAATAACGAGTGGATAGGTAGAAGATGTGCTAAACATATTTGAAGAGGCCATGGAGAAGATATATGGCATTGAGAAGACGTTCGAAACAAAGCTCGATAACAAGTTTAATGAATTGCTAGCGTGTCTTCCACCACCACCGCCGGCTGCACCTATTGCACCTCTACAACAACAACAACAACAACAACAACAACAACAACAACAACAACACCAACAACAACAACAGCAGCAACAACAACAACAACAACAACAACAACAACAACAACAATCACAACAACAACAACAACAACAACAACAACAACAACAACAACAACAACAAAAACAACAACAACAACAACAACAACAACGTCGCCTTCCAAATCAAGTGGGACAAGCACGACGCGTTCCCATTAACCCTGGGAAAAATTCTGGTGCCGCTGTTGATGCTTCGGTAGCTCCTGCTGCTACTGCAGAGGTGGAGGACCATTACGAGGATGAGGTTGATCAAAATCAGAACTACGTGCAACCACCAGCACCACCACCACCAGGTCATCCTTAGGTATATCATTGCAACGGTAGGGCTGCACCACCACCTGAGGTACGAGATCATGACCTTTTTCCAAAACTAAAGTTGAATATTCCACCATTTGAGGGTAGATATGTTCCATATATATATCTTACTTGGGAGTTAGAAACTAAACAACGTTTTACATGTTTACAATATCCCGAGGAGAGACGTGTTCCTGCTGATGTTTGTGCTTTCACTAGTTTTGCATGTGTTTGGTGGTCTGAACATTGTAGATTATATCCTATTCCAGCTACTTGGGCTGCTTTGAAAACTGCTATCCGTACTCATTGGGTTCCACCATATTATCAACGTGAATTACTTCAAAAATTGCAGCGTGTAAGACAAGGAAAAAATTCTGTAGAAGATTATTATTAGGAATTACAAACTGGCATGATTAGATGTGGTATTGTTGAGGATAATGAAGCTATGCTTGCATGTTTTATGGGTGGATTAAATAGAGAGATTCAGACCATTCTAGAGTGCAAAGAATATAATAATATCACTCGTTTATTCCATCTTGCTTGTAAAGTTGAGCGTGAAGTGCAAGATCCACAGGCATTGTCACGAACTAACTATTCTGCAGGTCGACCTTCCTCATGGACACCGCGTGCATACTCTACTTCCACACATTCTACTGCATCAGCACCTCCATCAGCTGCCACCTCCAGCCATGATACAAGAAAGCAGGCACAACCACCCCTATCTACCAAGAGCACACCCGTCGGGCCTATACAGAGCTCTTCTTCTTCCATGGCATCAACAGGGCACACAAGTGATATTATTTGTCATCGTTGTAAGGGAAGATGTCATTATGCGAGAGAATGCAAATCTCAGCGTGTGATGATTGCTACTGAGGATGGTGGGTATGAGTCCGCTAGTGACTATGATGAGGAGACTTTGGCTCTTATTACACGTGAAGAACACGGTGGAGATGATTCTGATCATGAGACGCAATACATGGCTCCTGAAGACGTTGACAGGTGTGAATGTTTAGTTGCTCAACGTGTTTTGAGTGTGCAGGTCACACAAGCTGAGCAAAATCAGAGGCATAATTTGTTCCATAGAAAGGGAGTTGTGAACGAATGTTCTGTTTGCGTCATCATAGATGGAGGGAGCTTCAATAACTTGTCTAGCATGGAGATGGTGGAGAAGTTATCTCTCACCACAAGACCACATCCACATCCTTAATACATCCAATGGTTCAACAATAGTGGCAAGGTTAAGGTAACACGTACTGTTCGTGTGCATTATAGTATCTCTACATATGCTGATTATGTTGACTGTGATGTGGTACCCATGCAAGCATGTTCCTTATTACTTGGTAAACTATGGTAGAAATAATCAGTATACTCTTGTTCATAAGGATAGCCATATTACTTTGCTTCCTATGACTCCTGATTCCATTTTGAAAGATGATATTAATAGAGCTAATAAAGCAAAACGGGAGAAAAATAAGAGTGGAAATCAGATTGCGGCAAAAGAATTTGAGCAACAAATGAAGCCTAATAATAAACCATCTAGTGTTGCTTCTGAAATTAAATTGAAAAATTCGTGTTTACTTGCCACAAAATCTGATATTGATGAGCTAGATTTCAGCAAATCTATTTGCTATGCTTTTGTGTGCAAAGAGGCATTATTTTCATTCGAGGACGTGCCTTCCTCTTTGCCCCTGCTGTCACTCACATTTTGCAGGAGTTCGCTGACGTCTTTCCACAAGATGTGCCACCGGGATCACCACCTATTCGAGGGATTGAGCATCAAATTGACTTAATTCCCGGTGCATCGCTACCCAACCGTGCACCATACCGTACCAATCCAGAGAAGACAAAGGAGATTATGCGTCAAGTACAGGAGCTACTCAACAAAGGTTATATACATGAATCTCTTAGTCCTTGTGCTATTCCTATTATACTAGTGCCTAAAAAGGATGGTAAGTCGCGTATGTGTGTTGATTTTAGAGGCATTAATAATATTACTATTCATTATCGTCATCCTATTCCTAGGCTAGATGATATGCATGATGAATTGAGTGGCTCTACAATATTCTCTAAAGTTGATTTGCGTAGTGGATACCATCAAATTCGTATGAAATTGGGAGATGAATGGAAAACAACATTTAAAACTAAGTTTGGATTATATGAGTGGTTAGTCATGCCTTTTGGGTTAACTAATGCACCTAGTACTTTCATGAGACTAATGAACGACGTTTTACGTGCTTTCATTGGACGATTTATGGTAGTCTATTTTGATAATATACTAATTTATAGCTTATCTTTGGAAGAACATTTGAAACATTTACATGTTGTTTTTATTGCTCTACGGGATGCACGTTTGTTTGGTAACCTTGAGAAGTGCACCTTTTGCACCGACCGAGTATCTTTTCTTGGCTATGTTGTTACACCACAGGGAATTGAAGTTGATAAAGCAAATATTGAAGCTATTGAGAGTTGGCCGCAACCCAAAACGGTCACTCAAGTGAGGAGTTCTCTTGGTCTTGCTGGATCCTATAGGCGTTTTGTGAGAGATTCTAGCACCATTGCTGCACCTCCCAATGAGCTTACAAAGAAGGATGTGCCTTTTGTTTGGGGTACCGCACAGGAAGAAGCCTTCATGGTATTGAAAGATAAGTTGACACATGCTCCTTTACTCCAACTTCCTGATTTTAATAAGACTTTTGAGCTTGAATGTGATGCTTGTGGAATTGGATTAGGAGGTGTGCTATTACAAGATGGCAAACCTGTTGCATACTTTTCTGAAAAATTGAGTGGGCCTATTCTGAATTATTCTACTTATGATAAAGAATTATATGCTCTTGTTCAGACTTTAGAGACATGGCAACATTATTTATGGCCCAAAAAATTTGTTATACATTCTGATCATGAATCTTTGAAACATAGTAAGAGTCAAGCTAAATTGAATCATAGACATGCTAAATGGGTTGAATTCACTGAGACTTTCCCTTATGTTATTAAACACAAGAAGGGTAAAGAAAATGTTATTGCTGATACATTGTCTCGTCGCTATACTATGCTTTCACAACTTGACTTCAAAATATTTGGTTTGGAGACCATCAAAGATCAATATGTGCATGATGCTTATTTTAAAGATGTATTGCAGAATTGTAAAGAAGGAAGAACGTGGAACAAGTTCGTCGTTAATGATGGATTTGTGTTCCGTGCTAACAAGCTATGCATTCCAGCTAGCTTCGTTCGTCTTTTGTTGTTGCAGGAGGCGCATGGAGGAGGACTAATGGGACACTTTGGCGTGAAGAAGACGGAGGACATACTTTCTACAAATTTATTTTGGCCAAAGATGAGACGGGATGTTGAGCATTTTGTTGCTCGCTGCACTACATGTCAAAAAGCTAAGTCACGACTCAATCTAAATCACCTCATGGTTTATATATGCCTTTGACTATACCTAGCGTTCCTTGGGAGGATATATCTATGGACTTTGTTTTAGGTTTACCTCGAACGAAGAAGGGGAGGAATAGCATATTTGTTGCCGTGGATAGGTTCTCGAAAATGGCACACTTTATACCATGTCATAAAAGCGATGATGCAGTTAATGTTGCTGATTTGTTCTTCATGAAATTATTCGCTTGCATGGTGTGCCAAATACTATTGTTTTAGATCGTGATACTAAATTTCTTAGCCACTTTTGGAGATGTTTATGGGCTAAGTTGGGGACTAAACTGCGTTTTAGTACTGCTTGTCACCCCCAAACTGATGGACAAACTAAAGTAGTCAATAGAACATTGTCTACTATGCTTAGGGTTGTTTTGAAGAATAATAAGAAAATGTGGGAAGAATGCTTGCCTCATATTGAATTTGCATATAATCGTTCATTGCATTCTACTACTAAGATGTGCACTTTTGAAATTGTGTATGGTTTCCTACCTCGTGCACCTATTGATTTGTTGCCTCTTCCATCTTCAGAGAAGGTTAGTTTTGGTGCTAAAGAACATGCTGAATTGATTTTAAAAATGCATGAGTTAACTAAGGAAAATAGTGAGTGTATGAATGCTAAATATAAACTTGCTGGAGATAAGGGTAGAAAACATGTTGTGTTTGCACCTAAAGATCTTGTTTGGTTACATTTGCGTAAGGATAGATTTCCTAATTTGCGCAAATCAAAGTTAATGCCACGTGCTGATGGTCCTTTTAAGGTGTTCAAGAAAATAAATGATAATGCATATAAACTTAAGCTGCCAGTAGATTTTGGGGTTAGTCCCACTTTTAACATTGCAGATTTGAAGCCTTATACGGGTGAGGAAGATGAGCTTTCGTCAAGGACGACTTCATTTCAAGAAGGGGGGATGATGAGGACATCAATACCATTGTTACACCCATAGCCCCTGCTGTTATACATACTTGACCAATTACTAGAGCTCGCGCACGCCAATTGAATTATCAGGTACATACGTTTCTTGGTAACGACTCTAATGTTCATGAGAATATGATGCTACCTAAATTGGATACATTTGTTTTGCTTACAAATGAAGGGCCTAGCTTGGACAAGAAAGATGAACCTTGGAGCAAGTTCAAGCATGGAGGTGATGGCATGCGCAAGGGGAACAAGAACGGAGTTACAAGTGATGATTCCAGGACATTGAAGCCACCATAATTAGTGCATGAAGTCTTGGATGAAATATACAAGATGCCACTTCATAAATTTTGTCCAAGGGCTATTCTAGGTGCCGCGTCACCTTATTTTTGGGCCAGGCCCATGTAATTTCGAAATACTTGATTATAGGCAGTTTTTAGAATCCGTATGTGTGGGGAAACAAGAGTTAGGGTTGGTTTCGGACCCCTCCTCCAAGGGCCACGAAATTCCCCCCTCTCTCCTCCATATATACAGCCCTTAAGGCATCGTTTATACTTTCGGTTTTGTTTAGATTAAAAGTTCGCCATAGCTGAACTTTGCGTACTTCGTTTGTGTTCAACGACCAGACCAAGATGTCACAGAACCCCACCTTGATCAATAAAGCTTTCATCTTATATTCACCATATCCAGATTGCAATCTTAGCTTCTTGCTTGTTCTTCGTTTTCCTGCAGGAAACAGACCTTCATGGTCAGGTTGATCATGCTCCGGCGTGGTCAATAACCTCTCGGAGTTGGTTTAGGGATTGCTAAGGCGCGATGTCCTCGCACGTTCGTAGTCAGATCGTCAAAGTCAGCTTCCAGCAAAACAATAGCCACCATCTCATCGAAAGACTGGACACCTTTGCCTCTATCACTCATGCTCCGATTCTTGCTTTGCCTAACGTTGACAAAACTCTTGAGGTCCATTGTGATGCTATTGGTAATGGAATTGGTGGAGTTTTGATGCAAGAAAAGCATGCTATTGCATATTTTAGTGAAAAACTCTCCGGTGCTCAACTTAACTATCCCATCTATGACAAAGAATTGTATGCTTTAGTGCGTGTGTTACATGTTTGGGAGCATTACCTTAGATCGCATGAGTTTGTCATACATACCGATCATGAGACACTTAAGTACCTTAAATGTCAAACCAAGTTGAATAAACGGTGTGCTAAATGGAGTGAATTTATGGAATCTTTCCCTTATGTGATCAAGTACATTAAGGGCAAAGAGAATGTTGTGGCGGATGCCCTTTCCTGCAAATGCATGTTACTTACTCAACTTGAATTGAATGTTATTGGATTTGATCATATCAAATATTTGTATGAGCATGATGTGACTTTTGCTACTCCTTATGCTAAGTGTGTGACACATACTTCTTGGGAACGATACTATATCAAAGATGGTTACCTTATGAAAGCTAACAAACTATGCATTCCCGAGTCTTCCCTTCGTTTGTTACTTTTGCAAGAAGCTCATGGAGGTGGACTCACTGGACACTTTGGACATGACAAGACTTTTGCCTCGCTCTCCAAGCACTATTTTTGGCCTCACATGTATCGCGATGTTGCCCGTTTCACCACACGGTGCTCTACATGTTGCAAAGCTAAGTCACAATCTCAATCCCATGGTTTACATATGCCACTACCTACTCCACTTCAACCTTGGGAAGATATTAGCATGGATTTTATACTTGGCTTACCTAGGACTCAAAATGGCAAGGACTCCGTATTTGTTGTTGTAGATCGCTTCTCTAAAATGGCTCATTTTATCCCTTGCAATAAGATAGACGATGCTTTACATGTTGCCAATCTCTTTTGTAGGGAAATCTTGAGGTTGCACGGCGTGCCAAAGACAATTGTGTCAGACCGAGACGTCAAGTTCTTAAGCTACTTTTGGAAAACGCTTTGCACCAAGCTCAGAATCAAGCTCCTCTTCTCCACGGCGTATCATCCTCAAACTGATGGTCAAACGGAAGTCACCAACCAGATGCTCGCCACTCTCCTACGCGTGTTGATCAAGAGGAATATCAGGGCGTATCATGAAGAAACACGTTCTATGATCGAGCGCCACGTACAATGACTCGCCTCCAAGCTCAACACCCACAAGTCTCCGATGGTGTTCCAACTGGGTGATCAAGTATGGATACATCTACGCAAGGATTGCTTCCCCAAGGAAAGAAAGTCCAAGCTACTCCCGAGAGCGGATCGACCCTTCAAGGTGCTCACACGCTACAACGACAATGCCTAGAAGGTCGACATCCCATCAGACAAGTACAACGTGAGCGACATCTTGAACGTCAAAGACTTGGCCAAGTACCATGGTGATGACGATCACGATCCATGGTCAAATCTCTCCCAAGGGGGAGATGACGTGGAGCATCCTTCCATCATCCCCATGGACTCTACACCAACACATTGAGCCCCACATGGACCTATGACAAGAGCGAGAGCACGTGCTTTGGAATCCAAGGTGAACTCCTTCCTACTTGACTTGCATATGGATACGAAGGGGACTTGGTTGCTACCTCACCAAAATATGCTATGTCTCATTAGGTACAAAGAGGAACACCACCAAGAAGCTTAGGAGCATCACCTAGGAGAGGGAGGACTGCCCCAAGGCCACGCGAACTAAGACAAAGCGCAACAGCAGCAACACTGGAAGTCCCAGGTGACCCGGTGTGCATGGGCCTCCGAAACCCCGTGCCCACGGACTGCCTAGGAAGTTGGCGCTGGAGCACCCTGTGCGCACAGGCGTGTACCGTGCCCATGGGACCCCCGTGCGCACGGGCCCTACTTACCCCGTGCGCACGGGCCTCCCAGGATGGCCGGCTGAGATTGCCTCTTCGCCCTCCTCTTCATCTCCTTCGACCCCAAGGCTATATAAGTCGTACCTAGGACCATGTTTAGGATCAGCAAAGTATTAGATGAAACATTGTGAGCTTTGCTCCTTGTATCCCCTCCTCTTGGAGATCAAGACCCCTCTTGGGAAGAATCCTTGGGATTATCAAGCCCTCCTCTTGGAGAAGATCAAGATCAAGACCTGACCTAGTGGGAAGAACATACCTAGTGCTATTTTCTATGAATTGTTCATGCAATCTTGTGGATCTCATGTATGATACTCTAGTGGATGTGATATTTGGGTTTGTTTAAGTGATTTGTGCATTGTGTTCTTGAGTGTTCTTCCTCCTTTCCCCCTCCAAGTGCGAAAAGATCCCCTCTAGGGTTTTACCCTACAACACTTTGGCGTCAAGAAGACAGAGGATATACTTGCTACAAATTTCTTTTGGACAAAGATGAGACGGGATGTTGAGTGTTTTGTTTCTCACTGCACTACATGTCAAAAAGCTAAGTCACGACTAATTCCTCATGGTTTATATATGCCTTTGCCTGTACCTAGTGTTCCTTGGGAGGATATATCTATGGACTTTGTTTTAGGTTTACCACGAACAAAGAAGGGGAGGGATAGCATATTTGTTGTCGTGGATAGATTTTCAAAAATGGCACACTTTATACCATGTCATAAAAGCGATGATGTTGTTAATGTTGCTGATTTGTTCTTTCATGAAATTATTCGCTTGCATGGTGTGCCAAATACTATTGTTTCAGATCGTGATACTAAATTTCTTAGCCACTTTTGGAGATGTTTATGGGCTAAGTTGGGGACTAAACTTCTTTTTAGTACTACTTGTCACCCCCAAACTGATGGACAAACTGAAGTACTCAATAGAACATTGTCTACTATGCTCAGGGCTGTTTTGAAGAATAATAAGAAAATGTGGGAAGAATGCTTGCCTCATATTGAATTTGCTTATAATCATTCATTGCATTCTACTACTAAGATGTGCCCTTTTGAAATTGTGTATGGTTTCCTACCTCGTGCACCTATTGATTTGTTGCCTCTTTCATCTTCAGAGAAGGTTAATTTTGGTGCTAAAGAACGTGCTGAATTGATTTTAAAAATGCATGAGTTAACTAAGGAAAACAGTGAGTGTATGAATGCTAAATATAAACTTGCTGGAGATAAGGGTAGAAAACATGTTGTGTTTGCACCTGGAGATCTTGTTTGGTTACATTTGTGTAATGATAGATTTCCTAATTTGCGCAAATCAAAGCTAATGCCACCTGCTGATGGTCCTTTTCAGGTGTTGGAGAAAATAAATGATAATGCATATAAACTTGAGCTGCCTGTAGATTTTGGGGTTAGTCCCACTTTTAACATTGCAGATTTGAAGCCTTATTTGGGTGAGGAAGATGAGCTTCCGTCGAGGGCGACTTCATTTCAAGAAGGGGAGGATGATGAGGACATCAATACCACTGTTACACCCTTAGCCCCTGCTGCTATATATACTGGACCAATTACTAGAGCTCGCACATGCCAATTAAATTATCAGGTACTTTCGTTTCTTGGTAATGATTCTAATGTTCATGAGAATATGATTCTGCCTAAATTGGATACATTTGTTTTGCTTACAAATGAAGGGCCTGGCATCGATAAGAGGGATGAACACTGGAGCAAGACCAAAGCATGGAGATGATGGCATGCGCAAGGGGATCAAGAACGGAGTTACAAGTCATGTTTTCAGGACTTTGAAGGCACCATAAGGAGTGCATGAAGCCTTGGTTGAAATATACAAGATGCCACTTCATAAACTTCGTCCAGAGGTTATTCTAGGTGTTGTGTCACCTTATTATTGGGCCAGGCCCATGTATTTTCGAAATACTTAAGTGTAGGCTGTTTTTAGAGTCCGTATGTGTGGGGAAACAAGAGTTAGGGTTGGTTTTGGACCCCTCCTCCAAGGTCCATGAAATTGATGAGGACATCAATACCATTGTTACACCCACAGCCCCTGCTGCTATACATACTAGACCAATTACTAGAGCTCGCGCACACCAATTGAATTATCAGGTACTTTCATTTCTTGGTAACGATTCTAATGTTCATGAGAATATGATGCTGCCTATATTGGATACATTTGTTTTGCTTACAAATGAAGGGCCTAGCTTGGACAAGAAAGATGAACCCTGGAGCAAGTTCAAGCATGGAGATGATGGCATGCGCAAGGGGAACAAGAACGGAGTTACAAGTGATGATTCCAGGACTTTGAAGCCACCATAATGAGTGCATGGAGCCTTGGACGAAATATATAAGATGCCACTTCATAAATTTCGTCCAGAGGCTATTCTAGGTGTTGCGTCACCTTATTTTTGGGCCAGACCCATGTAATTTCGGAATACTTGCTTATAGGTAGTTTTTAGAGTCCGTATGTGTGGGGAAACAAGAGTTAGGGTTGGTTTCAGACCCCTCCTCCAAGGGCCACGAAATTCCCCCCTCTCTCCTCCATATATACAGCCCTTAGGGCATCGTTGAGACTTTGGGTTTTGTTTACATTAAAAGTTCGCCATAGCTGCAACTTCGCGTACTTCGTTTGTGTTCAACGACCACACCAAGACATCACAGAACCTCACCTTGATCAATAAAGCTTTCATCCTATATTCGCAATATCCGGATTGCAATTTCAGTTTCTTGCTTGTTCTTTGTTTGCTCGCAGGAAACAAACCCTCGTGGTCTGGTTGATCATGCTCCAGCATGGTCAATAACTCCTCAGAAGTTGGTTTAGCGATTGCTAAGGCGCGACGTCTCGCACGTTCGTAGTTAGATCATCAAGGTCGACTCCCATAGAAAACGATAGCCACCATCTCATCGAAACATCAGGACACCTTTGCCTCTATCAGAAATTCCCCCCTCTTCCTCCATATATACAGCCCTTAGGGCGTCGTTTAGACTTTGTGTTTTGTTTAGATTAAAGTTCGCCATAGCTGCAACTTCGCGTACTTCATTTGTGTTCAACGACCAGACAAAGGCGTCATAGAACCCCACCTTTGATCAATAAAGCTTTCCTCTTATATTCGCAATATCCAGATTGCAATCTTAGTTTCTTGCTTGTTCTTCGTTTGCATGCAGAAAACAGACCTTCGTGGTCAGGTTGATCGTGCTCTGACATGGTCAATAACCTCTTGGAGTTGGTTTAGCAATGGCTAAGGCGCGACGTCCTCGCACGTTCGTAGTCGGATCGTCAAAGTCGACTTCCTCCAAAACGATTGCCACCATCTCATCGAAAGACTGGACACCTTTGCCTCTATCAGAAACACTCAAGAACAAGTCCAATCACACATCCACTAGACAATCAAACACACAAGATCCACAAGGTAGATGAACAACAAAGGGAAAGAGACAAGGTAGAGTTCATCCCAATTCCAAAGGAAATGAAGGCTTGCTGATCTAGATAGATCCTTCCCCGAAGTGGTCTTGATATTCCTCGGGATCTTCTCTGAGGAGGTCTTGGCCTCCAATGGAGTAGTCTCTCTCTCTCTCTCAAGAGGAGAAGGTAGGAGCAAAGATCACATACAAATGAGCTATCACTTTACTGACCCTAGCTAGGAGGAGGTAGGGGGTATTTATAATCTAAGTGGGCGAAAGGGTAAGTGGAAAGTGATACAAGGCCAAAGGCCCGCGACTGCGCATAGGCAGTTACCGGACGACCGTTGGGGGCGGACATCCGGTGGCTCGGGACGGTCCGGACATCCGCCGTGCGTTGGAAGTCCGCTGATTCTTCTCGGGTGTAGCGGCACCGGATTTCTGGAGGTTGTCGGACGTCCGGGCACTAGGACTTGTCGGACGTCCGGTGGGCGTCGGCCGTCCGGCAGCTATAGCACGGGTCAGGTGTAGTTATTTTGGCTGTCTCGGATGCGTCAGGTACTGGATGTGCGGTGGCGTCCATACGTCCGGTGGCTGTAGCTTGTAGCAGCTCCATTTCTTTCGTCTTCTCTTCCATGCTTCCCTCGCGGATGGTGTAGGTGTTCCTTGGCGCTTGTACTCCTCCTCGTCATCCGTGAAGCTCTGGTAATACCTATGCATGCACACAAGAGGAATGTCAAGTAGTAGACCATCCTCGAAGGGTCAAGTGAACACGTGTAAAGGAGATGATTCACATTTATGTGTGTGAAGTAGATGTCGCACGTGTCACTTGCCAAACGGACTCTTGACATGGTGATGTCCATAGGATGCTCTGCATCAAGTAGTATTTCGAAATTACATGGGCCTGGCCCACAAATAAGGTGACTCAACACCAATAATAAGGTATGGACAAAATTTATGAAAGACCATCTTGCATAATTCGTCCAGCTTCTTGTATGTCATCATGGTGGCTTCAAAGTACGAAAGTCTCCATCGGAAATATAGTTCTTGTTCCCTTCGCGCGCACCTTCATCACAAAGCTTGATCATGCTCTAGTGTTCATTCTTCTTGTCCATGCTCGACGCTTCAACTGTAAACAACACAATTGTACCTAAGTTAGGTAGCATCACTGATGCGGAGCATCCTATGGACATCACCATGTCAAGAGTCCATTCGGCGAGTGACACGTGCGACATCTACTTCACATACACAAAGGTGAATCATCTCCTTTACACGTGCTCACTTGACCCCTTCGATGATGGTATACTACTTGACACTTATCCCGTGTGCATGCATAGGTATTGTTGGAGCTTCACGGATGACGAGGAGGAGTGCAAGCGCCAAGGAACAACTACACCATCCGTGAGGGAAGCCTGGAAGCGATGACGGAAGAAGACGGAGCTGCTAATGCTACAATGGCCGGACATCCGGGCCAAGGGCCGGACATCCGTCGCCTGTGCAGCCGCCTAGGAGCTGCACCAACAGAAGGCCAAGAGCTTCAGCGGCCGGACATCCGGCGCCTCAGCAACGCCCGGACATCCGGCGACCAACCCCGGAAATCTAGCGACGCCTATCCAGAGAAGAACAGATTCGGCCACCGCCAGGCCGGACATCCGGCCAGTGCCCCGAACATCCGGTGTCTCGCGAACAGCTGGACATCCGGCCCCTAGCCCGGGCATCCGGTGGCTGCCTGTTCGGATGGACAAGGCCCAAGGCCCATGTATCCCCTTTCCCACTTACCCCTTCGTGGCTTAGACTATAAATAGACCACACCCTCATCCATTCTAGGGTTAACAAAATAGTATCTTATTTAGTGATAGAGCTTTGCTCATCCATTATGGATCTACTCCACGAGAGAGACCGCAGCCCCTCTTCGGAGAAGATCCACCTTGGATTCAAGACCCCTCACGGGAAGATCCCCTCGTGGATTCAAGACCTCCTAATGAAGATGAACCTTACCTTGTATCTTTTCCTTTGTTGTTCATGTACCTTGTGGATCTTGTCTGTTTGATTGTCTAGTGGATGTGTGATTAGACTTGTTCTTGAGTGTTTCCCCTTGTGATTTCTCTCCGTTCTCCCCTCGTGTTCTTCGTGTTCTTTGCGGGATCCGCTCCTTTCGTGAAAGATCGGCCGTATAGGGTTCCACCCTACATCATCTTGGTATCATGAGCCACGTTGATCATGATTTCGGAGCCTCCCCTCTTTGTTTTCTAGCCTAATTTTGTTGATTTCGTCCTAAATTGGAAAATTCCCCACCAAAAATAGCCCCAATTTTTTTTGGGATTTGATAGTTTGATGAAGTTTTGTTGATTTTGATCCATGGATTTGCTTGGTTTCGAGTGTATCTAGCATCTCCCCAAGTTTCCCCACTTTCCATCCACAAAATCCGTCAAATTTTGCCCCAAAAATCAACAATTTCTGCCCCAAATCGAGTTTCGAAGTCCAAATCCCGATCTGGAATCGTCCGGACGGACATCAGGGACATCGGGCCGGACATCCGGGCCCCAAGCCGGACTTCTGGATCCTGGGGCACCAAATCTGCATGGTTCTGGACACTGACCCCTAGATATCCGGCCCCCACCCTCGGATGTCCGGCCCGTGTAACTTCAGCCTTCGGTGATTCACCGTTTTGACCATAACTAATTCATCCAGAGTCTGATTTTCACGTTATTTAGCTCGTTGAGAAGCTCTTGATATCCCCCTTCCCACAAAAATACTACCATCACCATTTGACTCCATAAATTTTTTGGAACTTTGGCATCTTTGCCTAGGGCTTCCACTGTAACTTCCGCAAAACCACCATAGCCTTCCGCAACCTAACCCTTTTTGTCCCTTATAGCATTTGAGGTTGTTTGAGTTGTGATTTGAGTCTCATAAGGTGTTTAGGATACTTAGGGACGATTGCTTCTTCATCAACCACCACCACCACCATAACTTCCGCATAGGCTTGCCCACCATACACTTCCACCACCCCAACTTAACCCAATTTTGTTTGTGTTGTGAGTTGTGTCTCCTAAGGTGTTTCAGCTACTTAGGGACCGTGCTTCCAACTCCGACACCGTGTATAGTCCACCACCTTACCCTCCATTTCCGCATTGCATACTCCACAACCCATCATTGCCATTTCGCAATTCCATTGAGCTTCCACAAAACCACCACCACATCCTGCTACCACCATTTGACATTTGCCTTTGAGATTTTGAGTTTGCGGTTTTTCGGTTTCCTAAGGTGTTTCGGTTACTTAGGGACGAGTCTCCATCATCTTTATATTTACATCAAGAACACCGCCACTCATCATCACGGCGGACGGTAACCTCCATATCATCTTGGTATCGTGGTATCCCTCCATTGTATATTCCCTTGCCATTGCATTGATAACCCCTAGCCCATTTGCGTCACTTGCCTATCGAGACTAGCCATTTGAGTATTGCCGGCAACGTTACTTGTGCACATCAGTGATCTACACCATACATGAAAGTGCAACTATCCCTAGGTGGTTTTGGTAATTCATAACAACATATAGCTCATTGAGCTAATGCTATTCCAAGATGATTATTTCAGGAAAGCTCAATGATTGGCATGGCATGGATGTGAAAGTGGAACCCTCAAAATGCTAAGGACAAAGGATTGGCTCAAGCTCAAGCTCAAGACTCTTCATTTTATATTTTAGTGATCCAAGATCACATTGAGTCTTTAGGAAAAGCCAATACTATCAAGGAGGGATGAGGTGTTGCTTAATGAGCCTCTTGCTTCATGTGCTTAGTGATATGCTCCAAAACCCTCAACTACTTTCCCATATCCACATATGACCTAAACCCTAAGCCAAACTCAGTCCTACCGATTCTTTCTATCCGGCGCCACCGAGTTTCATTTGTCATAAGCCACTGCCAAACCCTAGCAATTCAGTTCTACCGATAGGGATCTTGGTCTCACCGAGATGGGATTGCAAACTCTCTGTTTCCCTTTCGTAACTTTTCGGTCTCACCGAAAGAGCGAATCGGTCCCACCGAGATTGCAATGTAAATTCAGTGTTTCCTTTTTGTAACTTTTCGGTCTCACCGAAAGAGCAAATCGGTCCCACCGAGTTTGCCTGACCAACTCTCTAGTTAGCTAATTACCAAAATTGGTCTCACCGACTTTGTGTAATCGGTCTCACTGAGATTACGTTATGCCCAAACCCTAACCATATCGGTCCTACCGAGTTGCATGTCAGTCCCACCGAAAATCTCTAACAGTCACTAGGTTTACCTTTTCGGTCCGACCGAGTTTTTTGATTCGGTCCCACCGAGATTGGAAAACTGCGTGTAACGGTTGGATTTTGTGTGGAGGCTATATATACCCCTCCACCTCCTCTTCATTCGTGGTGAGAGCCATCAGAACACATACACAATTCCAACTCATATGTTCTGAGAGAGAACCACCTACTCATGTGTTGAGACCAAGATATTCCTTTCCTACCATATGAATCGTGATCTCTAGCCTTCCCCAGTTGCTTTCCACTCAAATCTTCTTTCCACCAGATCCAAATCCTATGAGAGAGAGTTGAGTGTTGGGGAGACTATCATTTGAAGCACAAGAGCAAGGAGTTCATTACCTACACACCATTTGTTACTTCTTGGAGAGTGGTGTCTCCTAGATTGGGCTAGGTGTCACTTGGGAGCCTCCGACAAGATTGTGGAGTTGAACCAAGGAGTTTGTAAGGGCAAGGAGATCGCCTACTTCGTGAAGATCTACCACTAGTGAGGCAAGTCCTTCGTGGGTGATGGCCATGGTGGGATAGACAAGGTTGCTACTTCATGGACCCTTTGTGGGTGGTTGCTTCTTCGTGGACCCTTTGTGGGTGGTTGCTTCTTCGTGGACCCTTCGTGGGTGGAGCCCTCCGTGGACTCGCGCAACCGTTACCCTTCGTGGGTGGAGCCCTCCGTGGACTCGCGCAACTGTTACCCTTCGTGGGTGGAGCCCTCCGTGGACTCGCGCAACCGTTACCCTTCGTGGGTTAAAGTCTCCATCAACGTGGATGTAGGATAGCACCACCTATCCGAACCACGGGAAAAACATCCGTGTCTCCAATTGCGTTTGAATTCTCCAAACCCTTCCCTTTACATTCTTGCAAGTTGCATGCTTTACTTTCCGCTGCCAATATACTCTTTGCATGCTTGCTTGAATTGTGTGATGATTGCTTGACTTGTCCTACCATAGCTAAAATCTGCCAAGAACTAAAATTGGGAAAAGGTTAAGTTTTTATTTGGTCAAGTAGTCTAATCCCCCCCTCTAGACATACTTTCGATCCTACAAGTGGTATCAGAGCTTTGGTCTCCATTTGCATTGATCTCCATAGCTTTTGGTGGTCATAGCCTTGGTTTCACAACCTAGGAGAGTATGGCGTCTAGCGAGGGAAATTATCACCGTAGAGGTCCTTACTTTGATGGTACTAATTTTGCTAGTTGGAAGCATAAAATGAAAATGCATATTCTTGGACATAACCTCGCCGTTTGGGCTATTGTGTGTGTTGGTTTGCAAGGTGACTTCTTTGATGGGAAAGAACCAAACCGTGAAGCTACCGCAGATGAGTTGAAGATGTTGCAATACAATGCTCAAGCTTGTGATATTCTCTTCAACGGATTGTGCCCCGAGGAATTCAACAAAATCAGCCGTCTTGAGAATGCAAAGGAATACTTTGATTGATATGCACGAAGGTACCAACTCCGTCAAGGAAGCCAAGTTGGATGTGCTTCAAAGTCAACTTGACAAGTTCAAAATGAAGGATGGTGAAGGTGTCGCTGAAATGTACTCTATAGGCTTGCTCTTATCACAAATGAGATTGCCAGCTTAGGAAGTGAAGAGATGACCGACAAATTCATCATCAAGAAGATGCTAAGAGCCTTGGATGGAAAATATGATACCGTATGCACATTGATGCAAATGATGACAAATTACAAAGATCTCAAGCCAACGGAAGTCATTGGAAGAATTGTTGCTCATGAGATGTCACTCAAGGATAAGGAGGAGCTCCATAACAAGTCAAGTGGTGCTTACAAAGCCTCATGTGAAGCTCCCACATCATCAAGTGAGAAACAAACCTTCAATGAAGAATTGAGCTTAATGGTGAAGAACTTCAACAAGTTCTACAAGAATAGAAGCTAACAGAGAAGTTCCAAGTCAAGGTCCTACAATGACAAAAGATCTTCTAGTTGAGAGCGAAACTGCTACAATTGTGGAAGACCCAGACACTACTCCAATGAGTGTACAGCTCCCCACAAGAGAAGAGAAGATTCTCCCAAAAGAAGAAGTAGAAGAGAAGAATCACCATCAAGGTCCGAAGAATTCAACAAAATCAGCCGTCTTGAGAATGCAAAGGAAATCTGGGACACTTTGATTGATATGCACGAAGGTACCGACTCCGTCAAGGAATCCAAGTTGGATGTGCTTCAAAGTCAACTTGACAAGTTCAAAATGAAGGATGGTGAAGGTGTCGCTGAAATGTACTCTAGGCTTGCTCTCATCACAAATGAGATTGCCGGCTTAGGAAGTGAAGAGATGACCGATAGATTCATCATCAAGAAGATTCTAAGAGCCTTGGATGGAAAATATGATACCGTGTGCACATTGATCCAAATGATGCCCAATTACAAAGATCTCAAGCCAACGGAGGTGATTGGAAGAATTGTTGCTCATGAGATGTAACTTAAGGATAAAGAGGAACTTCACAACAAATCAAGTGGTGCCTACAAAGCCTCATGTGAAGCCCCTACATCATCAAGTGAGAAACAAAACTTCAATGAAGAATTGAGCTTAATGGTGAAGAACTTCAACAAGTTCCACAAGAGTAGAAGCAAAGATAGAAGCTTCAAGTCAAGGTCCTACAATGACAAAAGATCTTCTAGTCGAGAGCGAAACTGCTACAGTTGTGGAAGACCTGGACACTATTCCAATGAGTGTACGGCTCCCTACAAGAGAAGAGAAGATTCTCCAAAAAGAAGAAGCAAAGAATCACCAGCAAGAGAGAGAAGGAGTAGAGATGATCGTTACGAACGAAGATACCCACGGAGAAGCAAGGATTCGGAAAGGAAGGAAAATCATCAAGGAGCTACACAAAACGAAGACATCAAGCTCATGTTGGTGAATGGGTATCCGACTCCGACTCCGACAGCCACTCCGAGAGAAGTTATCACTCCGACTCCGAAGATACTCAAGATGAAGGTGTTGCCGGTCTAGCACTTGTGTCAACCAACTCCTACGACATCATTGACTCACCAAATGAAGGAATTGGAAGATGCTTCATGACCAAAGGTCCTAAGGTAACACACCCCGAGTATGTTGATTTCAATAGTGATGAAGATGACTTTGTTAGGTGATGATTTGCTTGTTGACAACTCTAGTGATGAATACTATGATGAAACGTCAATTAATCATGCTAATCAAGATAAAACGAATGACAATGATAAGGAGAAGATTGAGGCTCTAACTAAAGAACTAAACACTCTTAAGTTAGCTCATGAAACTATCTTCGAAGATCATCGAGAACTTTTAAGAGCTCATGAGAACTTTCAATCTTGAGCAAGAGCATGAGTTCTTAAAAGCAATCAATGATGATCTCCGCAAGAAAAGTTCTCCTTACATTGCCAAGCGTTTACTCTTATCCACTTACATGCCTCAAGTCAAGTCTAGTAACAAGAACAAGAAAGATTCTTCCTCTAGCAGTAACAATGATCATGCTAAATCCAATATTGTTGCTTCTAGTAGTTCTCTTGATTCCACTAATGATTCTCTTAGCCAAGTTACACTTGAGCAAGAAAATAGCTTATTGAAGGGAATTATAGAGAAAGGAGTGTACAAAAGCCTTGCCGGGAGTTAGCAATTCGAGGAAATTGTGCGCAAGCAAGGAATGCACCGGAAGAATCAAGGTGTTGGTTTTGAACGAAAGTTCAATGCCAATGGAGTTGAGTGGGAAGAAGATCAATACCCCAAGACAAAGTTTGTTCCTCAACAAGAAAAGTATGATACTTCTTTCAAGGGGACACAAGCTCAAGATGATCTTCCACCACAAGACTACAAGCAAAAAGGCAAGGACAAGCTTCAAGAGGAAATTGATGCATTTGAAGAAGCTCCTAAGACCTTAGTCAAGTGGATTCCCAAGACTACTTCAAGTTCCACTTCATCAAGTACGACTACAACTCCAAGGATTCCCATCAAGATGGTGTGGATCCAAAAGAAGAAGAACTAGAGAGCTCTTGAGGGTGACTCCGCCAACATACTTCACTCTTATCATTTTGGCAAGAACAAGTGCAATCAACTTCCACATCTTGCACTAGTTCAAGGAGTCACAAACCCTCTTGTTGGTAAGACAAGGGACAAGGTAACCTAAAAGTTTTCATGGACATCATCTTGTGTGTGCATCACTCTATGTCTATGGATATCCTTGTTTGTTCCTTGCGGGACTAACCCATGTAGGTATTGAAAGTGCAATTCACTCAAAGGGATAGCTCCAAGTAATCTACATCAACATTGAGCATCCACATCTTCAACATCTACATGAAGTCATCATCAACAAAACCTGAGGTTAGTTCATCCCTCTAAGGGGGGACATCACATCTAGGGGGAGCTTTACTCTAAGACTTGAGCTAAAGCAACTCTAAAGATGTGAACACAACAATGCTTTATGTAAAAGTGGTAACCCCACTTGAGCTTAAACGATGAGTATGACCTATGATCAAGTGTTCTCACTTGACTCCTAAGTCAATATACTCATATATAGATGACCTTGTCATCGCAAATTGCTTGGTAGATGCTAGAATTGGTTGTGCATGCCTTGTCACATATTTCATTTGCCATCTTATCGTGTGAGCATGTTGGTTGCATATTTTACTCATCCGAGGACATCCACTTGTTGTTTTGATTGTTCGGTTTTATTTCCTTTTGCCAAGTGGATGGACAAGAATGCCTAAGAACCTCCTCTAGCTATCTATGCTTTTCTCGTCTCAAACTCTATTCATGCTACATCAAAAAATTTGATCAAGTTAGATTCGAACCACTCTGTGTGAGGAGCGCTCGGAGTCCCCGATTCGTCATAGACTTAAACTTCCAAAACCTCTTTATGATTCTCGGTCTCACCGATACCCTAATTTCGGTCCTACCGAGATCATTAAGTTGATCTATGTTTTCGATCTCGGTGCAACCGATTTGAACCATTCGGTCACACCGAGTTGCAATAACTGTGTACAGTTTTGCATCTCGGTGCCACCGAGTCGTTCCACTTGGTCACACCGACAGGGTCGGGCTATATATAGTCACGGGCAAAAAATTTGGAAATTTCTCCGAACCCCTTCGCCCGCGCGATAGCCTGCTCTGCCAACTTGGTCTCTGGATCGTCTCCTCGCTGCCAGCCGCCTCCAGTCGCTGGTCTCCATCGCCGTCAACGGAATTCTACCCCGCCGTTGCCGCTGTAGTGAGTCTCCGCCGAACTAGGGTATGGACTCGATCTTTGTGCTATTCCCCAATCTGATTCTTAGCACATTGTGATCATCATGATTCTTGCCACGATTGAAACACTCATGTCCAGTCAATGCGTTCGTAGATTAGTTTTGATTCAAAAATTTTAGGGTTAGGTTTCCGCCGAAACCATCTCGGACCCACCGAGTTGAAAAACTCGGTCCCACCGATTTGGCTTATGCCATTGCACAAGTGAGACTCGGTCTGACCGAGAATTACTTATCGGTGCGACCGATTTTGGAACTCTGTGAAACCCTAGCAGTCTCGGTGCCACCGAACTGTGACTCGGTCTGACCGAGTTCACTAGTTTAGGTTCCAAAACTGCTTCGGTATCACCGAGTTTAAAAATCGGTAGATCCGAGATGATTTCAGTGGGAAACTAAAACTAAGTTTTTGAGTCATTCTTTTGCAAAAATCTCTGCATTTTGTGATGCTCATCCACTCTATCTCATCTATAACCTATTCACAGGGTCAGCAGTCAGAGTTTGCAACATGTCTGGTTAGAGTGATAGCCAGAACTTGTCAGAGCAGCAAGTGCAGATGAGTGAGGGTACTAGTCCCTCCAGCTCTTCAGATGATGGCAGCAGAAGTACCCCAAGCAATTTGCCAAAAGCTGCCACCAGACAGAGGAAGAAGAGAACTTCAGATT
The DNA here is from genome assembly GCF_018294505.1 of Triticum aestivum. Lineage (NCBI taxonomy): Eukaryota > Viridiplantae > Streptophyta > Magnoliopsida > Poales > Poaceae > Triticum > Triticum aestivum. The sequence continues at coordinate 224,718,440 of NC_057794.1, read as the reverse complement.
CTAAGGATGAAGATTATGTGGCAGAGGAAGAGGAAGCAACGTCCAAGAGAATTGAGCCAGCTCAGGGCACAAAGCCAGGGTTAAAGATCAAAAGGCCAGCAGGCAGGCAGCCTATGCCAAAGGCCAGAGCTTCAATCAAGATTTCTGAGAAGCCCACTCCCATAGAGCCAGTTGCTGCTGAAGGCAAGAAAAGGAAGGAAAGGGTGAAGAAGACCATAGCCAGAGTGCTTGGAAAGGCTTCCATCATGGAAGAAGAGGAAGAAGAAGAGGTTGCTGCACCAGCACCTAAGGCACCCAAGCTAATGGGTGATGATATCAAATCAGGGGCTACTGCATCTAAGCCCAAGGAAGCACCCAAGGATGCATCAAAGGTCAAGACAGCACCAAAGAGGAATACAAGAAGCATCCCAGCTGCTGAGAAGAACAAGGCCCCAGTGCCTGAAGCTGCTGAAGAAGATGATGAAGAGCAAGTTCTCAGAAAACTCAAGCCCAAGATCCCAGACTACAACGATGCTCATCCTGTGGCTGAGGATATGAAGCTCAGGAGAGACTCAGGGCTGAGGAAGTGGAGAGAAGCAGACCCGTATGCTTCAAGGAGAAGAACTGCTGTGGATTACAGATTTCACACCAAGGAACAGCAGGACTTCTATGAGACAGTGCTGCTTGATAAGAAGCCAATAGTCTGTGATATGAGCTCACAAAGTGGAACGAGGAGCTTATCATGCAGTTCTACTCCACAGCACATTTTTATCCAGATGGGAGGATTGTATGGATGTCAGAAGGAACCAGATGTCAGTCAATAGTTGCTGAGTGGGCACAGCTCATTAATGCCCTAGAGGAGCAAGCAGATGACTTAGACATTTATGCCAAGAAGAAGATGGACCACAACTCTATGTCCAATATGTACAAGGAAATTCCAAACGAGGCTCTTGAAACTTTCAAATTTGGCTCAGTGCACTATCTTCTATCAGGGCTGCCAACTATCAATTGGATACTGAGGCACACCTTGTTGCCCAAGTCTGGAGATCACAAGATGATCAGATGCCATGCAATAAATTTGCTTCATATATTTGATGTGCCACAGAAGTTCAAGGTGATGAGCCTCATGGTAGAGACCATCAAGAGGACTGCAGCAGACCAGAAGAGGAGTTGTGGATATGCCCCACAGATTCAGGAGCTCATCAACTCAAAGATGGGCGCAGGCATATACTTACTGGACAAGGAACACCTGCCCATCCGTCCAGATTTTGAAGATAATCAAGTGGTCATGACTGAGAATGAACCATCATCTGCACAAGCACAAGCAAAGAAGGAGAAGGCAAGGAAGGAGAAAGCTGCCAAGATGCCAACTCAAGAGGAGGCATCTGAGTATTTCTTGAAAACCAAACAAGAGCAGCTTGGTTACTTGATTGCATCCACACTGAGGATTGAGCAAGGACTGGCCACCCTCACTCAGAATCAGCAGAGCCTAGAGAGAATCATGGAACAAAAGTTCTATGACTTGGATGTCAAAGTAACCGAGATTCAGTCTGCAGTGGAACAACTTCAGGATGACATGGAGGAGAGGAGAGGCAAGACTACAACTGATGCATTTGCCAGAGCGCCAAGAGCTCAGAGATCATATGCAGTGCCAGTTGCTGACACCAGAGCCACCACTTCTGCACCAGCTACAGCCTCAGTTCCACCAGCTCCAGCGTCCACTTCAGCCTCAACTCCAACCACGTCTACAGAAGGCTTCGTCCTTGGAGTGCTTCGGACTCCACCACCACCTAAAGATCAAGCCTGAGTGTCGACTTAGCACTATGCATTTTCTAGGAACTTTTTGGTAACTTGTTGCCAAAGGGGGAGAAAATGTATAGATCATAGGCTTCGAGAGAGAGTGTGTTGCTTTTTTCTCTCTTGCTTTATTTGGTGGTGTTTCGAACTTTGTTTGCTTTTGAGTGCTTGAGATACTATGTCATTGCTCGTGAGACATTGATGATCATGTGTTTGATCATAAGCTACACTTATGCATGCTTGATATATCTTATCTATCTTATGTGATCATTCACTATTCTTGGTGATGAGTGCATGTATTTCATTCTTATCATTTTAAGCGCTCCACCAAGATGTATGTGACATGGAAGAGTAACCCATGACTCTAACTCTGTGCATTTGCAGTCCAAAGCAAATTTTAAATATGCACAAATTTAGGGCGAGCTCTCACTTGTCACATACTTCTCAAAGCGACGATATATTTCATGCTTATTATCATTTGTCGAAGCTTTGATCTATATGTTGTCATCAATTACCAAAAAGGGGGAGATTGAAAGTGCAACTATCCCTAGGTGGTTTTGGTAATTCATAACAACATATAGCTCATTGAGCTAATGCTATTCCAAGATGATTATTTTCAGGAAAGCTCAATGATTGGCATGGCATGGATGTGAAAGTGGAACCCTCAAAATGCTAAGGACAAAGGATTGGCTCAAGCTCAAAAGCTCAAGACTCTTCATTTTATATTTTAGTGATCCAAGATCACATTGAGTCTTTAGGAAAAGCCAATACTATCAAGGAGGGATGAGGTGTTGCTTAATGAGCCTCTTGCTTCATGTGCTTAGTGATATGCTCCAAAACCCTCAACTACTTTCCCATATCCACATATGACCTAAACCCTAAGCCAAACTCGGTCCTACCGATTCTTTCTATCCGGCGCCACCGAGTTTCATCTGTCATAAGCCACTGCCAAACCCTAGCAATTCAGTTCTACCGATAGGGATCTCGGTCTCACCGAGATGGGATTGCAAACTCTTTGTTTCCCTTTCATAACTTTTCGGTCTCACCGAAAGAGCGAATCGGTCCCACCGAGATTGCAATGTAAATTCAGTGTTTCCTTTTTGTAACTTTTCGGTCTCACCGAAAGAGCAAATCGGTCCCACCGAGTTTGCCTGACCAACTCTCTGGTTAGCTAATTACCAAAATCGGTCTCACCGAATTTGTGTAATCGGTCTCACCGAGATTACGTTATGCCCAAACCCTAACTATATCGGTCCTACCGAGTTGCATGTCAGTCCCACCGAAAATCTCTAACGGTCACTAGGTTTACCTTTTCGGTCCGACCGAGTTTTTTGATTCGGTCCCACCGAGATTGGAAAACTGTGTGTAATGGTTGGATTTTGTGTGGAGGCTATATATACCCCTCCACCTCCTCTTCATTTGTGGTGAGAGCCATCAGAACACATACACAATTCCAACTCATATGTTCTGAGAGAGAACCACCTACTCATGTGTTGAGACCAAGATATTCCTTTCCTACCATATGAATCTTGATCTCTAGCCTTCCCCAAGTTGCTTTCCACTCAAATCTTCATTCCACCAGATCCAAATCCTATGAGAGAGAGTTGAGTGTTGGGGAGACTATCATTTGAAGCACAAGAGCAAGGAGTTCATTACCTACACACCATTTGTTACTTCTTGGAGAGTGGTGTCTCCTAGATTGGCTAGGTGTCACTTGGGAGCCTCCGACAAGATTGTGGAGTTGAACCAAGGAGTTTGTAAGGGCAAGGAGATCGCCTACTTCGTGAAGATCTACCGCTAGTGAGGCAAGTCCTTCGTGGGCGATGGCCATGGTGGGATAGACAAGGTTGCTACTTCGTGGACCCTTTGTGGGTGGTTGCTTCTTCGTGGACCCTTTGTGGGTGGTTGCTTCTTCATGGACCCTTCATGGGTGGAGCCCTCCGTGGACTCGCGCAACCGTTACCCTTCGTGGGTGGAGCCCTTCGTGGACTCGCGCAACCATTACCCTTCGTGGGTGGAGCCCTCCGTGGACTCGCGCAACCGTTACCCTTCGTGGGTTGAAGTCTCCATCAACGTGGATGTAGGATAGCACCACCTATCCGAACCACGGGAAAAACATCCGTGTCTCCAATTGCGTTTGAATTCTCCAAACCCTTCCCTTTACATTCTTGCAAGTTGCCTGCTTTACTTTCCGCTGCCAATATACTCTTTGCATGCTTGCTTGAATTGTGTGATGATTGCTTGACTTGTCCTACCATAGCTAAAATCTGCCAAGAACTAAAATTGGGAAAAGGTTAAGTTTTTATTTGGTCAAGTAGTCTAATCCCCCCATCCTCTAGACATACTTTCGATCCTACAATACATTGCATACATACCATATCATATTTGTATCATATCATCCCTTGTGTCACAAGATTGTTCTTGTATATACCCAATTGCTATCTTGGTTTGTGCATTTCGCATTGTGGCCATATACAAAAAAAAGAATAAGCTTTTAAGCAAAGAAAAAGAGAGAGCAAAGAAGCTTGTAAGCAATAGCCATAGATCATAACACATTGCATATAAGATTGTCATATCCGATCATCTTGGATCATAGCACCGGAACATCATACATATATAGCATACTTAGGATAGAAGTCATTGCATTTTTGTCTCCTATAGGTTGTGCACAAGTGTTGTATCCGCCTATTGAGCAATCGTGCTAGCGTCTCTCAAGAGTTGTGCAACAAGAGCATTTTCTGTGGATTCCACATTTTGAGCTCATTCCTTGGTTGCACGACCCCATTTATCTATCCGTGTGTTTGTTTCTGTGTGCCACATATTGCTATTGGTCTACTTGTTTCACTTGAGAATTTGTGAATCGCTTTCAACATTACTGACTCTTGCTAACATTTTGCATTAAATTGTTGTGCCAATATCCTCACCGAGCTACTCCATAAGCTTTAGTTTGTAGGTGTGAGTGAACAAGTCCGATACCAATTCCACTATTCTTTCATCTCACATTGAGTGAAATGGGATACATCCTCAACTTTGGGAAAAGGTAACTTGGTATTGTTTATCTCATTTCCTACTCACCTCTACTCGAGTCTTGTGATGGATAGGCAAGGCATTTCACTTTCGGTCTACAACAACAACAACAACAACAACAACAACAACAACAACAACAACAACAACAACAACAACAACAACAACGAGTTTGACGCCACAAAAAACTCCACCGACGCCAAGATGCAAGCCCAAATGGAGGAGATCAAAGCCCTCATCAAGTCCTACGAGAGATATTCCTCATCTTCGAGAAGACGCTCAAGTACACATGCTTCTAAGCTACCATCTCTGGCAAGGTCACATCAGCATCGACACCATCACCACCATGAACATGAAGGTCAAGAGCTCAACACCAACAACCGCTCAACGACTTCACCATCTCCCTTGGATCTTCGCCAAGCGACTTCAAGGCATCTTCGCCTTCGGATATACGACATCTTCGCCAACAAGCACCTCAATACTAAGCTCAAGAGAAGCTCCCCAAGCTCAAGTCCGCGACTTCCATGAGCTACGACGACCTCGACACCGACCATGAGATTCCTTTCTATGGGACTCTCGAACCCGAGGACTATCTTGAGTGGGAGTGTTTGATGGACGACTACCTCAAGCTACATCAAGTTCCGCCCAAGATCAAGTGAAGTGCGCCACAAGGAACTTCCATGACTATGCGTCCACATGGTGGCTTCACACACCTTCAGAGACCTACGACATGAGTTGGCCCACGACAAAGAGAGCTATGCAGCGAGAGTTCGTGCCTCCAAGCTACACGGAACAACTTCTACGCCAATTGGAGAACACCATCCAAGAATCCAAGTCCATCACGAGTGCTTCAAGGAGATGAAGCATGCCTTGCTACGAGCCGACGTGGACGACCCCATTTTGATGAAGTTCCACTTCATGATGGGATTGCACAACGACATCTCCAAGACGATCTTCCTCAAGAACTACAAGTCCCTCGACGACAACTACATTGGTGCTCTCAAGGTGGAACAAGAACTCATGGAGGCCAAAGCTTCTCCACCCTAAGCTCACTTCGCGACGACCAAGCTCCATGAGAACAAACATGATGCTAGTATCACCACGATGTCCAAGCCCGACGAGTTCCAAGATGATGCTCCCAAGTTCGACTTCACCGCCATCCCTCTTTGTGGCATTGATGATGCCGAGTCTACTTCGACTCTTTTTCAAGATGGTGCAGCGACGACTACGACTACGGAGACCATCAAGGACCAAGCTTTGGAGGTTAGCGACATGTTGCCGAGCAAGTATGGTGCTTCCATCTTAGGAGGCGAGAGTGATGATGTGCCATCTTTGGCTTTCATCCACGGTGACGACAATGAGATGGTTGAGCATGGGATTTTCCCTTCGACCACGGCGGCGTATGAATGACTTGAGTGACTTTTGCCACCATATTGAGAGTGAGAGTGACTTCACCACTAGCCCCATATATGATGTGTTGCCACAATTCCCATGTGAGGAGAGCCACAACCCCCACCACTTGAGTGAGATGAGTGACTCCACCATATGTGAGATTGAGTGCACCTGCCTTGAGGGAGTGAGTGAACCACCACATAGAGAGAGTGAGATAGTTGATAGGTCATGTGAGGCCACTTTCAACACTAACGACTTGACCTCTATCTCTATTGTGTCTTCTCATTTGGTGCTAGGTCCCATCTATGATGACGCGCTGATTCACGATGACTTCGTCCTCCCTTTGGACAAGACGATGGCCATGGTGGAATACGATGCACCCCCACATGGTTCCATCAAGATGAAGATGACCACCATTTGGTCTTTCTCACCTCACCTACACCACTTGAGTGGAATGAACAAGGTAACATAGGTGAAGGTGATGCTCTAGTCCCACTAGTGGTCATTCTTGACATTGACTGCTTCCATGATGTTGATCAAACTATTTCCATGCTTCATGCTAGTGTGACTTCCCGATGCGATGATTTACCAATTTATGATGAGTATGCTGATTCTCGTGTGGATTCTATTAGTTGTGATGCCATGTTACATAGGATTTCTTGTGACAATTCTTTAGGTCACATCATGTTTGACAGCCCGCTTGACTTGTCATATGCTATGCATGAGATCAATCATATGTCATATTTGCAATCTCTTCATAGTGATTATGCATATGCTATTAAAATAAACCCAATTTGCACATATGGCATAGAAGACAAGCCCATGGTTATCGGCATTTGTTTTTCTTGTGAAGATATTGATATGCTCCATTTGCATCATTCATCTCATATGCCATGCCATGACCACCTATCTTTGGATATGCATTGTTTTGGATGTTGTCCATTTTCTCCATATGATGTTTCCAATATTGCTCATGAGGAGACCCCCATAGTTTCCTCATACATTTTGGGAGATTTTGATTCATCCCATTCATTGCATGATCCCAATACTTGTGTGCACCATATGCTCCCCATGAATAAAAATGCTATTGTTGTGCCTTATACTTGTATGCTCAATTTGCATCTCCATCGTGTTATACACAATAATTATTCTTTCATGATGGATGACATGTTCCTATACCATGCATCAAATTTCTTTGAGTGATGCTTATCTTGTGCTAACTCTCACGTGCACATACACATCATGCTAGATGATGTGTACATTTACCACACACACAATTTCTTTCGCTTGTGTCTCTTTTGTGTAGGTACCCATGAATACTTGTCAACTTCACAATCCCATGAGTTGACAAAACGAGCTCCAGAGAGCAATGGTGACTTGAGATCCCATGGATTTTATTTCCCAGTGCTCTCTTCACGCAAAGACTTCGCGTATTCATTCTACAAGGTCCTCACATGGTTATGGGTTATTGTCCTTTACATATTATATGCTCATCTTGCCATGTTCACTTTGCATGATATGCTCATTACTATGCCTTTGCCATGCATTCGTGACCCATGCTTTGCATTACACATGATGATTGATTCTCATACTTGCATGTGTATTTGCAAGCTTGGTGGAGATATCACTTGTTATTGCCATATTTGCTTTGTGCCCCATGCCTATGATGATACTATGATCTTGCTTTGTGTTTGTGCTTGCAATATGTCATGCGCATTGTCTATGCCTATTATTTTCTCACATGACATGATTGCCATGATTTCCTCTAGTATGTTGCATCTTCGCACTACTAGCTTGCACGACTTGATTACTATGATTGCTTGGCTTGCTGCATCACCGATGAATCATACTTGCTCCTTTCATGCGGTTGATGACAACCACCTACATGCTTTGCACATGATTGTTATTGCTTCTTGTCATATATCTCCATGGGTTGCCTCTCTCATGCTAGATGATTTGCCATGTATTGAGTGCAACTATGCCTTTAGTCTTGATAATGAGTTTGCCCCCATAGCATTCTCGCATATATTTGGAGATTTTGACATATTTCTTGTGAAGCATGCTTGTCTTACCTCTTTGCACCATATACCTAGTGCCATGAATATTGCCATTGTTGCATCATATTATTCATGCACTTGTGCTTCTAATGTTTATATGTAAGAGAAGAGAACCATCATGATGGATGATGTGTTTATCTACCATGCGCACACGTTCTTTCTTTTGTTGTGTGCATGTGTAGGATACTTGGACTTCGTGTCAACTTCCACGTCACGTGAGTTGACAATCCGAGCTCTTAAGAGTGAACCACCTTCTACCATGACGATTCTACATCGCCCTTGCTTGTACTTCGGCATTGTGAAGGACACACAAGGACACACCATCAAGGTGACATCTTTCTTGAGCATGGATATGACGGATCATACTACTTGTGTTGCTTGCACCATGAGACTTATTGTTCATCTTGGACCACTTGATTGCACACTTCTTAGAGATCTTGCTTCGACTTGTCATTTTCACCATTCCATGCATCATGATATATATGCCTTGTGTGTTGCATCCAATTCTTGGATTACTTGCTCCTCTCATATGTTTGGTTGCAACAATGTCATCACCTCACATATGCCATGTCCCATTGATTGCTACATGCTTGCCTTGATTGCCTCACACATGATGAACAATTGCTCTTTCCATTGTGTTGAGTGCCACATGATATTCACTACACCCTATGCATGTTATGCTTGGATTGTCTTGCACTTGACACATGTGTTTAGACATCTCATCTTATTTGGTGTTGTGAGTGCTTCTTATGCCTACCATAGACCTTTCATTGAGCGCTTTTCCCATGCTTGCTATGACTTTGAGGTAGATGCTTATTCTCTTGTCCCCATGATATCTTTTCTTGTGCTCGATTGATATGCTTACATGCCATGTCACAATCCTTTGTCACACCATATGCTTTGCATGATGACGACACTTGTTTGGTGACTCACCTATTGAATGCTTGGTTTTGCACTAACGCTAACCACATTTGTTTTTCCAAGTGTTTGTTGACCTTACTCCTTTTGAAGGAATCACAAGACGGTGCGACATTGGAGAGTGCCCATTTCGAGCTTCCAGATGACAAGTACTTGGTGAATGTCCACTTCAACATGGCGAAGCCATCTCTTTCCCATGATGATTTGGTTTTTGATCCGAGGTTGGATCTTTCCCAAGGGAGGGGAGATGATGCGGAGCATCCTATGGACATCACCATGTCAAGAGTTCGTTCGGCGAGTGACACGTGCGACATCTACTTCACATACACAAAGGTGAATCATCTCCTTTACACGTGCTCACTTGACCCCTTCGAGGATGGTATACTTCTTGACACTTATCCCGTGTGAATGCATAGGTATTGTTGGAGCTTCACGGATGACGAGGAGGAGTGCAAGCGCCAAGGAACAACTACACCATCTGCGAGGGAAGCCTGGAAGTGATGATGAAAGAAGACGGAGCTGCTGACGCTACGGCGGCCGGACATCCGGGCCAAGGGCCAGACATCCGGCGCCTGTGCAGCCGCCTAGGAGCTACACCAACAGAAGGCCAAGAGCTTCAGCGGCCGGACATCCGGCGCCTCAGCAATGCCCGGATATCCGGTGACCAACCCCAGAAATCCAACGACACCTATCCAGAGAAGAACAGATTCGGCCACCGCCAGGCCGAACATCCAGCCAGTGCCCCGGACATCCGGCGTCTCGCGAACAGCCGGACATCCGGCCCCCAGCCCGGACATCCGGCGCCTGCCTATGCGCATGGACAGGGCCCGAGGCCCATGTATCCCCTTTCCCACTTACTCCTTCGTGGTTTAGACTATAAATAGACCACCCCCTCATCCATTCTAGGGTTAGAAAAGTAGTAGCTCATTTAGAGATAGATCTTTGCTCATCCATTACGGATCTACTCCACGAGGGAGACCGCGACCCATCTTCGAAGAAGATCCACTTGGATTCAAGACCCCTCACGGGAAGATCCCCTCGTGGATTCAAGACCTCCTCATGAAGATGAATCTTACCTTGTATCTTTCCCTTTGTTGTTCATGTACCTTATGGATCTTGTGTGTTTGATTGTCTAGTGGATGTGTGATTGGACTTGTTCTTGATTGTTTCCCCTTGTGATTTCTCTCCGTTCTCCCCTCGTGTTCTTCGTATTCTTCGCGGGATCCGATCCTTTCATGAAAGATCGGCCGTATAGGGTTCCACCCTACATCAATCACATTCTCATGAACATTAGAAACATGACCAAGAAACGAAAGTACTGATAATTCAACTGGCATGCGAGAGGTCTAGTAGTTGACCCAATAGGTATAGCAGCAGGGGCTAGTGTAACTATGGTAGCCATGTTCTCATCATCCTCCCCTTCTTGAAAACAAAGCCGCCCTCAGCGTTGTATAAACTGAAATGTGGCTAAGAAAAGAGACAAGGTGCACACATTGTATATGTATATGTCATCCATTTTTATTTATCATAGTTGTGGCACATGTGACACATTTATACAAGAGTACTCTTTAAATGTCATGAAATATAAAGCCAAAATACTATCCCAAGAAGTCAAAGCATTGAAAATATTGCAACTCAGTTTGCACATATAAGTGAAACGCTTAATCGTAACAAAAGATTGCCAATGCTCATCATTAAACCATCCCAACCTTGAGGAACCATCACCAAGGTTAGAGGTCATATCAAAATGACTAAACATTGGCACAATTAGTTTCAAATGTATTTGACCAAATCTGATTTATTCCCTGATTCACATGGTTCTTCCGCGTCAATAGTTAATTCAATGGGCTCACTCAAAATTGTTTGATCACATGGCATTGTCAAATCATCAACATAGTCCACTAAAATAGTTGGTGTGATCAAAGTAGTAGGTAGCTCATCGCATGGTGCAGTTAAATTGACAAGGCATTCATCATAGTCATGTGGAGGTGGAAGATCAATACCTTTGTCATTACCTCTTATGATCAACTCGGATGATGTAGGCACTCTTATGATCTTGTTCTCTTTGTGAGAAACGCGTTGTTGTATTTCCTGTTCAGCTTTGCAAGCAAGATGAAACAAACGGTCCATAGGATAACACTCTTCATGAACTAGTATCTCCTGAATATCACGGTTTAACCCTACCCAAAATATATCCATAAAATCATCTCCAGTTTCCTCTAAAAAGGAGTGCAACAAGGTAATTTGCAAATCATCATTATATTTTGTTACAGTGTCACTACCTTGTTTTAAATGTTGTAGTTTTCAATCATGCCACGAGTATAATAAACATCGACGAATCTATCTCTCATGACAAGTTTTAAATCATCCCAAGTATTAGGTACTTAATCAGGGTAAAACCGACAATGTTCACTCCACCAAACAGTAGCAAAACCAGTGAACGTACTAACCGCGAGCTTAACTTTTTGATGTTCAGGAAAATTATGGGAAGCAAATATAGCATTCATTTCGAACTCCCATTCAATATATAAATCAGGGTTAAAACGACCATTAAAAGGTGCCATGGAAATAAGAACCTGTTTGTGCGCATTCTGACGTCTTTGTACCTCTTGTGATGGTGGTTGTATTTTCTGAGGTGATGACACATATGCCACGATCGATGAAGCCCAACTGACTCTGGAACCTGCCATGATTAGTAGAAGCAAGAAACAAAATGTAAGAATAATGTTCCTAGGAACTACTGGATGTGGTGGTAAAACGCTCACAGTAGAGCAAAAATCAAAGTCTTACAAGTTCTTACCATGCAGTAGCTGGTGACCGACAACCAGCGGTGTCAAATAACTCTAAAACCTGGGTAAAGCGATTGCCAGGTGAATGTATGTATGCACATTGTAGAAATATGTGAAGCTGGGTTAGCTTTATATGTGTGGAAAGAAAATGCTAGAACCACTTTAATTAATGCAAGCTGAAAATTCTTTCAAAGTGGTCGAGTGCTGGTTCTAGGCTAGACTGTGCTAGAGACGTGAGCCTAAGACACAAATGAGTTCACCCAGTCAGAACAGCCAGACAAACAAGCACGTGTGCAAACACCTGGTGAAACTGCAATCAGTATTTTTATTGTGTTGAAAAGTGGATATGAACTAACAAGGAAGCAATTAGCTGATGTGATCGACCAAATCCCACGTGCGGCAGATGCGCAGTACAACTCTTGTAAACAGTCAACAAGTCCTGAAATATGCACTTCCTTTTTACTGTTTCTTTCTTCAGAAAATAGTTTTTTAGGCAACTCTCTAAGAAAAAATACTGCAAGGATGTGTATGTGGATGTGTACAAAAATTTGGAGCCTCTCTCTTCTTTGTCCAGTCAAATCAAACAGCCACCAAATCAAGCCCACGTACACTAGAATCAACCATTATTTAATTCTGCATGCAAAGCAAGTTGGACTCCACGTTCGCTTCTCTTCCTTTAAAAAAATAGATAGTGTTCTTTTCGAACCAGATCAGATCGGCCCTCTCCCTTCTATAAATTTTATAAGAATCCTTTTTTATTTGTTGCTGCCATGTGGCCGATCCAAACTTTTCTATGACCAAAGCTGATTCGCTTCCTCCTCCTCTTCTTTTATTAGGAAAAAATAATGCCCAGCCTTGACAGAATATTTTTCTTCCCTTTTTATCTCCTAAAAACGTGAGGATCCAGTTTGGCTACTCCTTTTTTTGGCAAACAAAACTTGATAACAAAATCTGAACGGTGCAGGCTCTACTTTCCTACAAGTACTAGCTAAGTGTTCGTGCGTTGCCACGGATTAACAAATATATATATACAAAGAGAAAATTCATGTGACATGAGAGTCAAAGGTCATTTCTATGGGATGATATCTCATGGTCATGATCTAGTAGATACATACATCTCGTCATTGTCTTTTTTCCACACTCCATGTCTGAGCTACCACGCGACATTCGACTTGCTTCTCCCACCATGCATGCTTTTATCTCCTATTTCTCCTACCTTTACCTTACACGACAGTACCAAGTTTCTTGTCCAACTATCATAATCTTCTCCGGTAGGGCACCCCCTTAGATTATTACTGACTTGTACATGTTGCAAATAAGATCAACGAAAATGGATACTAAATTTCTGATGAGAAATGAGAATTCAGGGCAATATCTTCCCAAGACAATAATAATTCCAAGACAATCTTTTTATACCTTCTGTCAACATTGGGACACACATTCCACACAATAAGCATGCAATGATGTTGATACTTGATTAATTGTCATTATATGTCTACAGTAAAGATAACTTTACTCAAAACCGCCTATCTTAGCCAAATCAACAAATCTCTCTCATTAATGCAATTTTCTTTAGAAAACAAATAATAGATTCTTGCCTATCTTAGCCAAATCAACGGATCTCTTTCATTAATGCAATTTGCTTTAGCAAACAAATAATAGATTCTTTCCTACCTTAGCCAAATCAACGGATCTCTCCCATTAATGCAATTTGCTTTAGCAAACAAATAATAGATTCTTTCCTACCTTAGCCAAATCAATGGATCTCTCCCAGGTTCGTTGGGCGCATTTCGGTGGGTGGGCGTGGGGGTGGGGGTAATTTGATGGAAATAAACCGGTTAAAAATAAACCGGTTGAAAATAAACGGATCCTGTCTCACTCTTCACTTTCTTTACAATAAACTTCAGAATAGCAATCTTGGCGAGTGATCTCGACGGGGTTCAATCGGCGTGGCGCACCGCTGATTCTTCCAGGAGTGGGTGCTGAGAGGAAGGATCCCAAACCTCCATTGTCAATCGGCCAGAGCTGCATCGTCCTTTGGATCAGAGCATGGACGGGATCAAGACGGTAGGGTTTGAGGAATTTGTAGGACATGAGGGTTTATGGTTGGCAGCACGAGAACTCACCCATATCTTGGCAGACAGCAGGCCCGAGGTGCGGTCGTGTTCATGCTTCGGGAGCTGCCACATGCTGTCCTCGCCGCCATCAGCGACACCACCGCCATCGCCTGTTGCCACCACTTCAGCGCCACGAGCGTGGGACCGAGGGACGAAGGGAAGGGAAGGAAGTGAATTGACGTACCTATGTTTGGTATATATCACACGAGGAATCAAAACTGGATGCACGTGAAAGCATAGAGATGGGAGAGGAGGACAGAGGAAGGGAAGGGCAAGAGGAACCTGAGGATGTGCGATGAAGGAGCGATGCCAAAACATCACAAAGGGGGACCCGTAGCTCGTCACGTAGCGCGGCCGCCTCATTGCCGGCTGCCACCCCGCGCTACCGCCTTCGTGCGCAGGTTCCGTTCGTGGAGCGTGAGGAGCGCATGACCTGCCTTCACCGCGGCCTGGTCCTCCCCACTATCGTGAAGCTCGCCCGCATCGCCGCCCCAATTGCTCAGGATGACGGATGAAGATCCTGCAACAGCGACGTGGGTGAGGGATGCAGCCGACGATGGAGGGATGATTTTCGTGGCTAAACCCTCCCTATCAAAATAACTACTTAAAAAAGGCAAAGATCGATGCATTAGGAAAATTAGGATTTGGAATTGATTGTCATAAAACAAAATTTTATTAATTGATAACGTGCTATCGGTACATGCCCGTTTATAACGTGTCTAGTTAGGAAACTTTGGAAAAGTTAGGAAAGTTTTTATTGTGAGGGTAAAAAAATCAATGTGAGGAGATATGGTGGTGGGATATGAGACGAAAATAAACCGGACGAAAATAAACCAGATGAAATATAACCAGACGAAAATAAACCGTGAACGCAATCCTACCAACTGCTCCATTAGGAGTAGAGATTCCTTTCAGCCGTGGAACTTCCAAACTCTTCCTTATCTCCAAAAAATAAAACTGGGAGTTACCGCACAGAGCGCTTTCCAAGTATTACCAAGCAAACGTGATTGCTCTTTCCTTGTAAACTCAAACCGATTAGCCCTCAATCTCTCTTTTATTTTTGGCCAATCTGTTTTTTTTACTTCCTTCCAGACAAACAAAGCAAATCAGATTCTCCTTCTTTCCTATCAGTATCAGTATCAGGTACACCCCAAAAGAACGCGAACAGAAAGAAGCTTAGGGGAATAGACGGTCAGGCTGTGGACAGTAACCCAAATATTATAGTTAATTCAGGATCGGTGACGCCCCTTGAGGGTGATCGCCGGGATCAATGAAACTACTAGCGTGGAACTGTCGGGGGCTCGGGAATGCCCCGGCAGTTCGTGCTTTCCTGGAGGTCCAGCGAAGTTGCAATCCCGATGTGATGTTTTTGTCGGAGACACACCTTGACAGCTATTCGGCAGAGTGTTTAAGGAGAAAATTAAAAATGGATCAAAAGTTTGTATGTCCGAGTGACGGTAGGAAAGGTGGCTTGCTATTGCTTTGGAAGAAAGAGGTTAAAGTAAATAGACTGGACTTAGACCCAATGTTCATTGATGTGACAATAGAGGAAAGTAATAACAGTATTTGGAGATTGACTGGTATGTATGGAGAATTTCGTTGGGAAAACAAATATAAAACTTGGGACCGTATGAGATCATTACATCAGAGTCAGAATCTCCCCTCGTTGTTGATTGGAGACCTGAATGAAATACAAAATCTAAGTGAAAAGGAAGGAGGGAACCCACGGCCTCCACAATATATGCAAGCATTTCAGCAGGCTATAGATGACTGTGATCTCAGAGACATGGGATATGTAGGTGATGGTTACACATGGCAGAGGGGCAGAATTAGAGAAAGACTGGATAGAGGGATCATTAATGAGTCATGGTCATAGTTATACCCCCATGCAGCACTCGAGAATAAATACTATAATCACTCTGATCATCGGCCTCTTCTAGTGGATACAGAGTTTTATGTGTAGAACATAAACATAGCAGCGGGGGTGAAAAGATTCGAAGCAAGATGGCTACATGAAAAAGAATTCAGTGATACGGTACTAGAAGCTTGGAACAAAGTGGGCGCTGACCCTAATGCACAGAATATCCATAACAAGTTAAGTCAGATGCATAGCCTGTTTCATGACTGGGACCAACGAGTACTTAAGAAACCCAAGAAAAGGTTAAAGAAGGCGCAGAGAGAGTTGGAAAAAATTATGATGGGCCCTATAAATGATGAAACAGAGATCAAGAGGAAAGAATTAGCCGAGTTGGTTGAGTACCTGCTGGAAATAGAAGAAATCCATCATCTTCAGCGATCAAGGGCTACTTGGTTGAAGAATGGGGACCGAAACACAGGGTTTTTCCAGGCCTTTGCTTCGGCGAGGAGAAAGAAAAATATGATAAAAAACTTAAAGATGGAAATGGTGATTTAGTGGAAGGTATGGCTGATCTCAACTCACACATACAGGATTATTTTGCTAATCTATTTACCAATGAGGTGCAGCAGGTTAATCATGAGATCATTGATAAGGTGCAAACTAACGTTTCAGTTCAAATGAATAACATGTTACTTGCTTCATTCACAGCAGATGATGTGAAAAAGGCAGTGTTCAGTATAGGGGACCTAAAGGCACCAGGGCCCGACGGTCTACATGCAATATTTTTTAAGAAGTTCTGGCATATTTTGGGTGACGGGATTACACAAGAGGTTTTATTAGCAATCAACTCAAAACAGATCCCAGCTGAATGGAATGACACTTCAGTCATTCTTATACCCAAGGTTGACAATCCGGAGATGATAACTCAATATAGACCAATTAGCTTATGCAATGTATTATATAAAATCATATCTAAGATGCTTGCAGGGAGGTTAAAGAGTATTTTGCCAGAAATCATTTCTCCTACACAAAGTGCATTTGTGCCTGGCAGGCTTATTACTGATAATGTTCTTATCGCTTACGAATGTATGCATAAGATTAAGAATAAGAGAGCTGGACAGACTGGGTTATTGTAACACCCTCGATGCGGCTATATCTCCCACGCGTCGAAGCACGACTTAGAGGCATAACCGCATTGAAAGTAATGTCACAAGTGAGGTAATCTTCACACAACCCATGTAATACATAAGGGAAAGAGATACATAGTTGGCTTACAATCGCCACTTCACACAATTACATGAATAAAGCATTACATCATCCAGATACAATCAAGGTCCGACTACGGAACCAAAATAAAAGAAGAACCCCAAATGCAACACGGTCCCCGATCGACCCCAACTGGGCTCCACTACTGATCAACTAGAACGAAACAACATAAAGGACAAGATCTTCATCGAGCTCCTCCTTGAGCTTGGTTGCGTCACCTGCTCGGTAACCTGCAAACTGGTTTTGGAAGTATCTGTGAGTCACGGGGACTCAGCAATCTCACACCCTCGCGATCAAGACTATTTAAGCTTATGGGTAAGGTAAAGGTATGTGGTGGAGCTGCAGCAAGCGACTAGCATATATGGTGGCTACATACGCAAATGAGAGCGAGAAGAGAAGGCAAAGCACGGTCGATAAAAGTATGATCAAAAAGTGATCCTAGAACAACCTACGTCAAGCATAACTCCAACACCGTGTTCACTTCCCGGACTCCGCCGGAAAGAGACCATCACGGTTACACACGCGGTTGATGAATTTTAGTTAGGGTCAACTTCAGGTTTTCTACAACCGGACGTTAACAAATTCCCATCTGCCCATAACCGCGGGCACGGCTTTCGAAAGATCAAATCCCTGCAGGGGTGTCCCAACTTAGCCCATCAGAAGCTCTCACGGTCAACGAAGGAATAGACCTCCTCCCGAGATGTTCCAATCAGACTCGGTATCCCGGTTCTACAAGACACTTCGACAAGTTAAAACAAATCCAGCAACACCGCCCGAATGTGCCGACAAATCCCGATAGGAGCTGCACATATCTCGTTCTCAGGGCACACTCAGATGAGCGCTCCGTACAACTAAAACCAAACCTCGAGTTTCCCCGAGGGGGCGCTGCACAGGACTCTAGTTCGGACCAACACTCAGAGGAGCACTGGTCCGGGGGGGGTTAAAATAAAGATGGCCCTTGAGTCTGTAGAACCCAAGGGAAGGTGGTAGGTTGTTAGTGCAAATGGTAAAACCAAGGTTGGGCATTGCTGGAGGAGTTTTATTCAAGGCGAACTGTCAAGGGGTTCCCATTATTACCCAACCGCGTAAGGAACGCAAAATCCGGGAACATAACACCGATATGACGGAAACTAGGGCGACAAGAGTGGAACAAAACACCAGGCATAAGGCCGAGCCTTCCACCCTTTACCAAGTATATAGATGCATTAATTAAATAAGAGATATTGTGATATCCCAACAAGTAAACATGTTCCAACAAGGAACAACATCTCCATGTCCCAACAAGGAACAAACTTCAATCTTCACCTGCAACTAACAACGCTATAAGAGGGGCTGAGCAAAGCGGTAACATAGCCAATCAACGGTTTGCTAGGACAAGGTGGGTTAGAGGCTTGGTTCAACAATATAGGAGGCATGATAAGCAAGTGGTAGGTATCGCAGCATAGGCATAGCAAAAGAGCGAGCAACTAGAAAGCAAAGATAGAAGTGATTTCGAGGGTATGTTCATCTTGCCGGAAATCCCGCAAGGAAGAAGAACGAGTCCATGAAGAAGTCAAACGGTCGTAGTCGAACGGATCCTCACAAACGCGACGTTATCGGAACTAACCCGAAGAAGCAACACCGGAAGCAAACAACATAGTAAACAACCACCACATAAGCATGGCATGATGCACAACCAAGTATGATGCATGTCCGGTTTAAATATGCATGGCATGGCAAAGGGCACAAACAAAACTACAAGTTAAGTGGAGCTCAATATGCAACGAGTTACATATTGACGAAACACCACATCAATTATTTAGTTCTCTCTCATTTAGGTACCCAACAATATTAAATGTTGTTAAAACATGGCAAGAGGTGGGGCATAACAAAACTACACCATCTAAACAATTTAAATGGGACCGGATATGACAAATAACGAATCCGGTAAATCCCCATATGCCTTAGTAATTTAAAGCAACAACAATTTTAAACATTCAAATGTTGTTAACATGATGCAGATGACATGTTCAAGTTTTATGCAGTATTTATGAAAATGTTGACATGATAAGATATGAGGCATTTGTCATCATGGCGGAAAGAAAAGGGGTGCCACGGTAACTCGATTGAGATGCCGGTGCAAAAGAGAGGGTGACGGGAGCATGTCATGCAGGGATGGTGGGGTGATCCCGGCAAACGGGTGTCCCACGAGACGACGGTATGGCAACGGGGAACATGCAAGAAAACATGTCGGGCATGGTGCAAACACGAACATTTCAAACATCGCAAGCATTCATTCACGGACGTCGTCTCGGGGTTATACCTTCGAAGCGTGCAAACGAGACGGTTCGGGTTCAATGGGACGTAGTGGTACTTTTGGTCCTCGCCGGTAGTGGTACACGTTCGTTTAAAGAGGTACTTGACGCATCCGAGGTTTCCGAAGGCGACGGTAGTTGTACCCATGTTGTCGTCGAACTTGATGGAACCAATGTCCTCGAGGGTAGTCGTGGGAAGTAGTCGTACTCGCGAACTTGTCGGATCCACGGCGACGGTAGTTGTTCACAGCGCTTGTGACTCGCGGTTCTTCGGGCAACGGTAGTCGTGCACGTCCGTAGATGTTCGGGGTCACGACATGAAACTTGACGTCCACGAGGTCTTTGCGGGTCGACGGTAGTGGTACTTGGCGTTTCCGAGTTCTTCGGAGGTCGTCATCGAACTTGGTAAAAAAACACGGCGTCAGTAGTCGTTCACTCGATGGCTTTCGACGATGGTAGGCGTACACGTTCCGTAGACGTTCGAGTCACCCGTAAAGGAACTTGGCAGTCCATAGAGGGTACTTGACAAAGATGAAACGGAACGCTACGGCGGTCATGCGCAAAGAGGCCTGGTCTCGCAAGACTTGGCACGAACTCAAAAGAAGTGGCACAAAGGCCTCGGTTCGAAGATGGGTGTCCGAGCACGGGGAGGCTGGACGCCGGTAGCGAGGAAGGACGGCGCGGCGCAGGGTCGCAAGGAATGCAGGGGCCGCGAGGCCAGAGGAGAGCGAGCATGGGCCGGCCGGCGTGGACGCGGGGTCGCGATGGCGGGGGCAGGCCGTCCTGGTGCTGCGGGGCTGTCGGCCAGGGGAGCTTGAGGCGCCGGAGGAAGGAGGAGGCGCGGGCACGCGGAACGCAGCGGCGCTCGCTAGACGAAACTTGCAGGCGGCGAGGATGGAGGCAGCGGCAGCAGGGCGCGACGGCTGCTCGGATGGAGCCGTGCGGGCAGCGGGGCAGCGTTAACGGCCGCGGGAGGAGGTTGCTGGCGGAGGGGAGAACTTGGGGGCGCCGGCGGCGGCCTCGGGAAGGAGAAGGAGGGACTTGGCGCGGCGGAGGAGGAAGGAGGCAGAGGGGATCGGGGACGAGGAGCGGCGCTGCTCTCTCCCTGGTGCCTGGTGCGATGCGTGAGGCGGCGGGAGGAGGAAACGAGGGAGAGAAAGGGATGGAGCAGGGGAATCGATAGGGTTAGAGCCGGTGCGGGCTGGCCTTAGAGGGGCAAGGAAACTGGGCCAACCTTGAGGACTACGGGGAGGATGGGAGGCCCAGGTGGCCCGATGGCTGGTTAGGCTCCTATCTCTCTTATTTTCTATAAACAGAAAATAACAAAGAAGAAAAAGAGAAGAAAGGAAGAGTTAGGGATAGGACTTGGACACATGGATAATATTTCGGACTCGCAAAAATACGAGGAATTTGACAAAATGGCCTGACGATTTTTAGAGGAAGTAAAATCCACACGCGTTGGATTTAACTCGACAAGTTCGAATTTCGAAACCCATTCAAATGAACTCCAAATGGGTTGAAATTATAGGAGGTGACCCTACACAATATATGTGATTTATGGGCAGATTTGGAACATTTATGGGTAAAGTAAAATTGCCACTCAATTTTACTAAAAGGCCCCAAAGGAAGAAGGGGAAGTTGAGAAGGATAAAAGGAAATTTGAAGAACGGTGCATATGTGTATGTGGGTGATTCCAAGCAAATGGAATGGTTTAATATAGCTCCCTAAAATATTGGGAGGATATGTTATAAAGAGAAGTCACCCTTCCCTCGATTTAAATGGATCGAAGATCCACACAATTTATTTAGTTGAGATGCAAAAGATTTATGAGATGATGGCATGATGACATGATGCAATGCACGTGATGCAAAGATGAAATGCGACGGACCAAACAAATCACATGACGAAACCCGGAAACCCTGGAAGGCATCTGAAGCTCCGGTCTTGGGGCGTCACAGTTATGTGCTATGAAGTTGGATATGCATAAGGCTTGTGATCGGGTTGAGTTGATTTTTCTTCGAAGTATGATGGAAAAACTTGGGTTCCATGAGCAATGGATTGATATGGTTATGGCATGTGTAAGCTCTGTGAGATATAAGATTCGTTTTAACTCTCAAGAAACAGATATGTTTGTTCCATCTAGAGGCATTAGACAAGGGGATCCCCTATCCCCATATCTTTTCCTCATTTGTGCAGAAGGTCTCTCTAGTATGTTGCAGTTTGAAGAAGAAGTTGGTGGCCTTGATGGGTTAGAGTGTGCAGAAATGCACCATCAGTCTCACACATTTTATTTGCTGATGATTCTCTAATTCTCATGGAAGCGGATGTCCTAAATGCAACTTCCTTACAACATGTACTAGAAACTTATTGCCAAAGTTCAGGTCAGATGGTGAGCTTATCAAAATCAAGTATTTGCTTTAGCACGAATACACTCGTGGTAACCAGAACTGAAGTTTGTGAAATTTTACATATTCCAACTGAAGCATTATCAGATAGATATCTTGGCCTACCTGCTATTGTGGGTGCAGACAGAAGTGATTGCTTCAAACACTTTCGAGAAAGAATCAAAGCTAGATTGATCGGCTGGATGGAGAAACAGTTATCCACTGGAGGTAAAGAGATTCTACTTAAGGCGGTGGCCCAAGCCATCCCTGTTTTTGCTATGTCGGTTTTCTATTTATCTAAGGGTGTTTGCAAGGATATCACAGATGTAATAGCTCAATTCTGGTGGGGAGATGATGAAGAGAATAGAAAGATGCACTCGTATTCATGGTGGAAACTCTATTTTCCAAAGAGCGAAGGTGGTATGGGTTTTCGGGACCTTTATTCTTTTAACTTAGCCATGTTGGCTAAACAATGTTGGAGATTAATCACAGACCCAGACTCCCTTTGTGCTCGGGTTTTGAAAGCTAAATATTATCCAAATGGGAGTTTGCTACAAGCTACACCGAAACAGGGGGCGTCTTTCACTTGGCAAAGTATCTTGAAAGGTCTAGAAACTTTTAAGAAGGGTTACATCTGGAGAATTGGATCAGGTGAGGCAGTAAACATCTGGTGTGATCCATGGATTCCGGCTAGCCCTGACAGGAAAATAATTACACCCCGTGGCCAAATAGTTTTATCACATGTTAGTGATCTCATCGACCCAAATACTGGAATCTGGGACGAGGAACTGCTCACTAATATCTTCAATCCCGTGGACGTGTGAAGGATCTTACAAATCTCGCTAAACCACCAAGATTTTGATGATTTTATTGCATGGCATGCAAATAAAACTGGAACTTTTTCTATCCGAAGTGCGTATAAAATACAGTGGATGTATACCTTCAGAGAACATACAAATATTAATCCAGTCCTGAGTGGCTCTACCCCTTTGGCAATATGGAGTATACTTTGGAAATTAAATATTCCTCGTAAAGTTCAGATCTTTTGCTGGCGTGTATTGCATGGAATAATCCCTCTAAAGTCAATACTAATGAATAGGCATATAGGGACTAATGGAGCATGTCCGATATGCCACCAAGGTGCCGAGGATCTCTGCCACCTGCTTTTCACTTGTTTGCATGCTAAGGAGATGTGGCGATGCTTGAGGATGTCTGAGATAATTGACCATGCCAGCGTTGTTGATAGATCCGGTTCAGCGATCTTGGAATATTTACTTCTAATGCCGGATAGTCCCCAAATCCTTGAACCAAGTCTGAATTTTAAGCAGGTAATCGCGGTCGCCTGCTGGTACTTATGGTGGATAAGAAGGCGTATTACACATAATGAATTTGTCCCTCCGATAGTCCGATGGCCGATCTCTGTACTGGCTATTGCAAGCAATTATGAGAAGGCATTTACCAAAACCTTCAGGCCTCAGGAATATAAATGGGTTAAACCCAATCCCAAATTTTTGAAAGTGAATGTAGATGCGGCGTACTATCAGGATGAAGGAATGGGAGCAACATCAGCGATAACACGAGATGAAAAAGGTAATTTTATTGTGGCTACTTGCAAATTTATTCCGTTTGCTGCTGATGTAGTCACAACTGAAGCTATGGCCATGAGGGATGGTCTTAAACTAGCTAATTCTCTTGGATTCAATCGATTGGAAGCTGAGTCTGATTCTATGCAAGTCATCAACTTTTATACCGGTTAGTCGAGATGGTGGCACGCAGTGGCAGCAATTTTCGCGGAGTGTGTGGACACGGCTACATTAATTGGGAAGGTCATCTATAAACATTGGTATCGATCGTTGAATCAAGCAGCGCATGTGCTAGCAAACTATAGTGATTGTAATAAGATCTCGTTGGTTTGGATGAACGAGCCCCTGACGTGTTGGTCAGCAAGCTCATAGACGATGTATCTGTTATTTGATTTCAATAAAGCTAGCCATGATGGCCTTTCCTCAAAAAAGATTGTCCTTCTTTCCTTTTAAATCTTTCCTATTTAAATCCTTCCAAAATGACTACCAAACAGATCCGCTGCGGCCTCTCTTTTTTTATACCATAGATAGATGGCACTTTCCAACCGATTGGAAATCTGCCCAAGAGAATCAAGACGAAAATTGCTCCCTTTCTTTAGTACCAGACCAAAATGTTCTAACCAGAAAACAAACTACACGCCATGCAAAAGTTCTGCATGTTCCCTCCCTCTCCTCTTATTCCACCAACCTCTCTTTCTCTATTTTTTTTGTTGCGATCTCCAAGGATCAAACAAATCTGGACTGCCTTTATCTCTTGGTCTCTCTCTCCAAAAGCACCTATGGGATCAATACTTGCCTCAAAAGATCTCTTTTTTCTTTAAACTTTTTCTCAATTTTCTCTCTCTCCACGAGATGAATGATGCTCCAAGATAGTGATGAACGCCAGCAACGAATCAATGGTGGTGATAGTGACAACAGTGGCGAAGAAAATCAGTGGCAAAGAAAGATCACAATGAATTGGATGATGGTGTGAGCGGACGCGGCGTGAACAAAAGATGACTAGAACTCGAAACTCTAAAAGATTAGACACTAAAACCAGGGACTTGACACACGATGCACCCGAAAATTCAACAAAACAAAAACTAAGTGATATTGGCGAAAGGCTCAGACTGTTTGGGACACGGATGAACTAATCTAACTTTTTTTGCCATTTTGTGGACTGTAGGTATGAATGACAGATGCAATCTAAACTATGAAAAATCATAAAATCTCATCGAGCAACCTGAAAACTGATACCACTTGATAGAGGCAAAGGTGTCCCGTCTTTCATTGAGATGATGTTCATCGCTGTGGTGGAAATCGACTTTGACGATCCGACTACAAACGTGCGAGGACGTTGCGCCTTAGCAATCGCTAAACCAACTCTGAGAGGTTATTGACAATGCCAGAGCACAATCAACCTGACCATGAAGGTCTATTTCCTGCAAGCAAACGAAGAACAAGCAAGAAACTAAGATTGCAATATGGCTATTGTGAATATAAGATGAAATCTTTATTGATCAAGGTGGGGTTCTGTGACGTCTTGGTCTGGTCGTTGAACACAAACGAAGTACGCAAAGTTGCAGCCATGGCGAACTTTTAATCTAAACAAAACCCAAGTAAAAAAGATGCCTTAAGGGGTTTATTTATAGGAGAAAAGAGAGGGGGTTTTGTCCATCCTTGGCAAGGTGGGACTAAAACACCTCCTGGATCGTTTTCCCTATCATACGGACTCTAAAAATAGCCTACGGGGTAGTATTTTGAAATTACATGGGCCTGGCCCACAAATAAGGTGACGCAACACCAATAATAAGCTATGGACGAAATTTATGAAAGACCATCTTGTATAATACGTCCAGCTTCTTGTATGTCATCATGGTGGCTTCGAAGTACGGAAGTCTCCACCGGAAATACAGTTCTTGTTCCCTTCGCGCGCACCTTCATCACAAAGCTTGATCATGCTCCAGTGTTCATTCTTCTTGTCCATGCTCAACACTTCAATTGTAAACAACACAATTGTACCTAAGTTAGGTAGCATGAAATTCTCATGAACATTAGAAACATGACCAAGAAACGAAAGTACCTGATAATTCAACTAGCGTTCGCGAGGTCTAGTAGTTGACCCAATAGGTATAGCAACAGGGGCTAGTGTAACTATGGTAGCCATGTCCTCATCACAAGTACATCCTCCGTCTTCTTCACGCTAAAGTGTCCCATTAATCCTCCTCCATGCGCCTCCTGCAACAACAAAATACGAACAGAGCTAGCTAGAATGCTTAGCTTGTTAGCACAAAACACAAATCCATCGTTAACGACGAACTTGTTTATAGCGACCTGACCTCAGACGGTCAAGTCTCTGTGCTTAAGTGTCATCCCTGGATCGGTATACTGACACATAGAGTACTCGAGGATTTATAACAGAGGTAAATCACATGTATAAAGTAACGTAAATACTATTACCTCAATCCATATAGCGAAAGTAACAACGGGGTTGTGGATTCCCATCAACACCAACGACAAGTTGAGTGTAGAAATCGTAACCCTAACGTATCACTTACTCGTCGTAAGAAATCCTGCAACCTGAGACATTGCAGCCACAAAGGGTTAGTACATTGAATGTACTGGCAAATTTACACCATAGGATAATGATGAATCATAGCTATCACTACATGCAATATGGCTGATGAGGCTCTATGGTTATAATGTTTTGTGAAAAGCCAATTTTTTCCTACAATAAAGGAATATATTTTATTTACAACAAAGTTTATTGAAAACATTGAGAATGGTAACCCCATCTCAATCCCAATTAAATAGTAATTAATAATCCAACAAATTAATTTAGAGTGATGAGATCAACATGATAATTCAAGAACCAGATACTCAAGATGTCCATAAACAGGGACATGGCTAACCATGATTAGTTTGTACACACTCCACAGGTTTGCGTACTTTTCCCCACAAGACTCGATCTCCTCCATTGGATTTCACACACTACATGGTGTTTGAGAAAGGGATGACGAAGACACGGTCTTTTAGAAACATTAACTCTTTACTCTGTGTGGACAATTACACCTACTTTCCCCTACATGTGCTAGCCCACCACTGAAAGAGGTCATGTAACCTACTTAACTATGCTAGAGCCCATATGATGCGGAGCATCCCACGTTCATTCCCATGTACACTCCGACTACTCTCCAAACCCCAAGTGGACATATGACGAGACCTCGAACATACGCCATTGGACACAATGTGAACTCGCTCCTCTCCGAACCATCACTTTCTACATGTGAGATATGGCTACTACCTCCAACGTGTGTTCTATGCATGATCAGTTACTTGGAGGAAAGCCACGAAGTCACCACATCCAACGGAACAGCTAGCGAGGACGCCAAGTACAAGGACCAACAAAAGAAGCTGCGCGAAGCTACAGCCACCGGATGACCGGCCCAGCCCGGACGTCCGGCCCCTGAGGACCCGAGCCGAATCTACGGACGACCGGAGCCACCGGACGTCCGACGACTCCCAGCGCCCGGATGACCGCCAGACACCGGACGTCCGACACTCTCCAGCGCCCGGACGACCGACGCCGACCGGACGTCCGACACCACCTGTCTAGAGCCAAAATGTCGGACGTCCGACATGCACCGGACGACCGGACCCTCGCGAGCCACCGGACGTTCGGTACCTGTCGGACGTCCGATGCTTCTGCGTCCGCCCGTGTGTTGGGCCGAAGCCACTTACCCTTTCATTCGCCTAGACTATATATACTCCTCCACCTCCTCCTAGTTAGGGTTAGCGTTGTGTTAGCTCATTTGTGAGATAGAGCTTCGCTCATCCATATCGGATCTACTCCTTGAGAGAGACCAGGATCCCTCTTCAGAGAAGATCCACCTTGGATTCAAGACCTCCTTGCGGAGAAGATCCCCTTGTGGATCTAAGACCTCCTCACGGAGAAGAACCGGCTACCCTTTGTATCGTCCGTTGTTGACTTTGGATCTTGTATCTCCCTTTGTGTTCATGGATCTAGCGCATGTGTGATCATTCTTGTTGGTTTGAGTGTTCTCTTGTGTTCCCCTCGTGATTTTCCCCTCGTTTCCCTCCTCGTGTTCTTCGCGTTCTTCGCGGGATCCGCTCCTTTCGTGAAAGATCGGGCTATAGGGTTCCTACCCTACATCATCTTGGATCAGAGCCAGCTTGTCTCTTGATACCTGTTGGGGAACGTAGCAGAAATTCAAAATTTTCCTACGTGTCACCAAGATCTATCTATGGAGAAACCAGCTACGAGTAGAAGGAGAGTGCATCTACATACCCTTGTAGATCGCTAAGCAGAAGCGTTCAAGTGAACGGGGTTGATGGAGTCGTACTCGTCGTGATTCAAATCACCGATGATCAAGTGCCGAACGCACGACACCTCCGCGTTCAACACACGTACAGCCCGGTGACGTCTCCACGCCTTGATCCAGCAAGGAGAGAGGGAGAGGTTGAGGAAGACTCCATCCAACAGCAGCACAACGGCGTGGTGGTGGTGGAGGAGCGTGGCAATCCCGCAGGGCTTCACCAAGCACCATGGGAGAGGAGGAGTAGGGAGAGAGGTAGGGCTGCACCAAGAGGGAGAGAACTCATGTGTATGGCAGCCCCAAACTCATCTATATATAGGGGGAAGGGGGGGCTGCGCCCCCTTTAGGGTTTCCCACCCCCAAGGGGTGCGGCCAGCCCTAGATGGCAAAGGGGAGGCGGCCAAGGGGGGAGAGGAGAGGGAGGCGCACCAATATGGGCCTTAAGGCCCATCTGGACTAGGGTTTGCCCCCTCCCACTCTCTCTTGCGCCTTGGACTCCTTGTGGGGGGCGCACCAGCCCTCCTAGGGGCTGGTCCCCTCCCACACTTGGCCCACGCAGCCTTCTGGGGCAGGTGGCCCCACTTGGTGGACCCCGGGACCCTCCCGGTGGTCCCGGTACAATACCGATATCGCCCGAAACTTTTCCGGTGACCAAAACAGGACTTCCCATATATAAATCTTTACCTCCGGACCATTCCGGAACTCCTCGTGACGTCCGGGATCTCATCCGGGACTCCGAACAACATTCGGTAACCACATACAAGCTTCCTTTATAACCCTAGCGTCATCGAACCTTAAGTGTGTAGACCCTACGGGTTCGGGAGACATGTAGACATGACCGAGACGTTCTCCGGTCAATAACCAACAGCGGGATCTGGATACCCATGATGGCTCCCACATGTTCCACGATGATCTCATCGGATGAACCACGATGTCAAGGACTTAATCAATCCCGTATTCAATTCCCTTTGTCTATCGGTATGTTACTTGCCCGAGATTCGATCGTCGGTATCCAATACCTTGTTCAATCTCGTTACCGGCAAGTCACTTTACTCGTTCCGTAACACATCATCCCGTGATCAACTCCTTGGTCACATTGCGCATGTGATGATGTCCTACCGAGTGGGCCCAGAGATACCTCTCCGTTTACACGGAGTGACAAATCCCAGTCTCGATCCGCATAAAACAATAGATACTTTCGGAGATACCTGTAGTGCACCTTTATAGTCACCCAGTTACGTTGTGACGTTTGATACACCCAAAGCACTCCTACGGTATCCAGGAGTTACACGCTCTCATGGTCAAAGGAAGAGATACTTGACATTGGCAAAGCTCTAGCAAATGAACTACACGACCTTTTGTGCTAGGCTTAGGATTGGGTCTTGTCCATCACATCATTCTCCTAATGATGTGATCCCGTTATCAACGACATCCAATGTCCATAGTCAGGAAACCATGACTATCCGTTGATCACAACGAGCTAGTCAACTAGAGGCTCACCAGGGACATATTGTGGTCTATGTATTCACACGTGTATTACGATTTCCGGATAATACAGTTATAGCATGAATAAAAGACATTTATCATGAACATTGAAATATAATAATACTTTTATTATTGCCTCTAGGGCATATTTCCAACAGTCTCCCACTTGCACTAGAGTCAATAATCTAGTTCACATCGCCATGTGATTAACACTCACAGGTCACATCGCCATGTGACTAATACCCAAGAGTTTACTAGAGTCAGTAGTCTAGTTCACATCACTATGTGATTAACACTCAATGAGTTTTATGTTTGATCATGTTGCTTGTGAGTGAGGTTTTAGTCAACGGGTCTGAACCTTTCAGATCCGTGTGTGCTTTACAAATCTCCATCTCATCTCCTAGATGCAGCTACCACGCTCTATTTGGAGCTATTCCAAACAACTGTTCTACTTGGAGCTATTCTAAATTATTGCTCCATTATATGTATCCGGTCTCTCTACTCAGAGCTATCCGGATAGGTGTCAAGCTTGCATCGTCATAACCTTTACGACGAACTCGTTTACCACCTCCATAATCGAGAAAATTCCTTAGTCCACTAGTTACTAAGGATAACTTTGACCGCTGTCCTATGATCCATTCATGGATCACTCTTGTACCCCTTGACTGACTCATGGCAAGGCACACTTTCGGTGCGGTACACAGCATAGCATACTGTAGAGCCTACGTCTAAAGCATAGGGGACGACCTTCGTCCTTTCTCTCTTTTCTGCCGTGGTCGAGCTTTAAGTCTTAACTTCGTACCTTACAACTCAGGCAAGAACTCCTTCTTTGACTGGTCCATCTTGAACACCTTCAAGATCATGTCAAGGTATGTGCTCATTTGAAAGTATTATTAAGCATTTTGATCTATCCTTATAGATCTTGATGCTCAATGTTCAAGTAGCTTAATCCAGGTTTTCTATTGAAAAACACCTTTCAAATAACCCTATATGCTTTCTAGAAATTCTACATCATCTCTGATCATCAATATGTCAACAACATATACTCATCAGAAATTCTATAGTGCTCCCACTCACTTCTTTGGAAATACAAGTTTCTCATAAACTTTGTATAAATCCAAAATCTTTGATCATCTCATCAAAGCGTACATTCCAACTCCGAGATGCTTACTCCAGTCCTTAGAAGGATCGCTGGAGCTAGCATACCTTTTAGCATCCTTAGGATCGACAAAACTTTTCTGATTGTATTGCATACAACCTTTCCTTACGAAAACTAGCAAGGAAACTTGTCTTGACATCCATCTACCAGATTTCATAAATGCAGCTAATGCTAACATGATTCCGACGGACTTTAAGCATCGCTACGAGTGAGAAAATCTCATCGTAGTCAACTCCTTGAACTTGTCAGAAAACACTTCGCCACAAGTCGAGCTTCATAGATGGTGACATTACCATCCACGTCCGTCTTCTTCTTAAAAGATCCATTTATCTCAATGGATTGCCGATCATCGGGCAAGTCCATCAAAGTCCATGCTTTGTTCTGATATATGGATACTATCTCGGATTTCATGGCTTCTAACCATTTGTCGGAATTCGGGCCCACCATCGCTTCTCCATAGCTCGTAGGTTCATTGTTGTCTAGCAACATGACCTTCAAGACAGGATCACCTTACCACTCCGAAGTAGTACGTGTCCTTGTCGTCCTACGAGGTTCGGTAGTGACTTGATCCGAAGCTTCATGATCACTATCATAAGCTTCCACTTCAATTGGTGTAGGTGCCACAGGAACAACTTCCTGTGCCCTGCCACACACTAGTTGAAGAGACGGTTCAATAACCTCATCAAGTTTCCACCATCCTCCCACTCAATTCTTTCGAGAGAAACTTTTCCTCGAGAAAGGACCTGATTCTCGAAACAATCCCTTATTGCTTTCGGATCTGAGACAGGAGGTATACCCAACTGTTTTGGGTGTCCTATGAAGATGCATTTTATCCGCTTTGGGTTCGAGCTTATCAATCCTGAAACTTTTCCACATAAGCGTCGCAGCCCCAAACTTTCAAGAAACGACAACTTAGGTTTCTCTAAACCATAATTCATACGGTGTCATCTCAACGGAATTATGTGGTGCCCTATTTAAAGTGAATGTGGTTGTCTCTAATGCCTAACCCATGAACGATAGTGGTAATTCGATAAGAGACATCATGGTACGCACCATATCCAATAGGGTGCAACTATGATGTTCGGACACACCATCACACTATGGTGTTCCAGGCGGTATTAATTGTGAAACATTTTCCACAATGTCTTAATTGTGTGCCAAAACTCGTAACTCAGATATTCATCTCTATGATCATATCATAGACATTTTATCCTCTTGTCACAATGATCTTCTACTTCACTCTGAAATTACTTGAACCATTCAATAATTCAGACTTGTGTTTCATCAAGTAAATATTCTCAACATCTACTCGAATCATCTGTGAAGTAAGAACATAACGATATTCACTGCATGCCTCAGCACTCATTGGACTGCACACATCAAAATGTGTTGCTTCCAACAAGTTGCTATCTTGTTCCATTTTACTGAAACCGAGGCTTTTCAGTCATCTTGCCTATGTGGTACGATTTGCATATCTCAAGTGATCCAAAATCAAGTGAGTCCAAACGATCCATCTGCATGGAGTTTCTTCATGCGTATACACCAATAGACATGGTTCGCATGTCTCAAACTTTTCAAAAATGAGTGAGTCCAAAGATCCATCAACATGGAGCTTCTTCATGTGTTTTATACCAATATGACTTACATGGCAGTGCCACAAGTAAGTGGTACTATCATTACTATCTTATATCTTTTGGCATGAAAAATGTGTATCACTACGATCGAGATTCAATAAACCATTCAGGTTTAATACTAATCTTGATGGTAGAGGGAGCGTGCGATGTTTGATCATATCAAACTTGGAAACACTTCCAACACATATCGTCAGCTCACCTTTAGCTAGTCTCCGTTTATTCCATAGCTCTTTATTTCGAGTTACTAACACTTAGCAACCGAACCGGTATCTAATACCCTGGTGCTACTAGGAGTACAAGTAAAGTACACATCAACACAATGTATATCCAATATACTTCTATCGACCTTGCCAGCCTTCTCATCTACCAAGTATCTAGGGTAATTCTGCTCCAGTGGCTGTTCCCTTTATTACAGAAGCACTTAGTCTCGGGTTTGGGTTCAACCTTGGGTTTCTTCACTAGAGCAGCAGCTAAATTGCCGTTTCATGAAGTATCCCTTTGTTCCCTTGCCCTTCTTGAAACTAGTGGTTTCACCAACCATCAACAATTGATGCTCCTTCTTGATTTCTACTTTCGCGGTGTCAAACATCACGAATATTTCAAGGATCATCATATCTATCCCTGATATGTTATAGTTCATCACGAAGCTCTAGCAGCTTGGTGGCAATGACTTTGGGAAAACATCACTATCTCATCTGGAAGATCAACTCCCACTCGATTCAAGTGATTGTTGCACTCAGACAATCTGGGCACAAGCTCAACGATTGAGCTTTTATCCCTTAGTTTGCAGGCTAAGAAAATCGTCGGAGGTCTCATACCTCTTGACGTGGGCACGAGCCTGAAATCCCAATTTCAGCCCTCGAAACATCTCATATGTTCCGCGACGTTTCGAAAATGTCTTTGGTGCCTCAACTCTAAACCGTTTAACTGAACTATCACGTAGTTATCAAAACGTGTATGTCTGATGTTCGTAACATCCACAAACGACGTTTGGGGTTCAGCACACTGAGCGGTGCATTAAGGACATAAGCTTTCTACTGTCCGCATAATCGCTACTTTCAACTTTCAACTATAATTTTCTCTAGGAACATATCTAAACAGTAGAACTATAGCGCGAGCTACGACATAATTTGCAAAAGGTCTTTTGACTATGTTCAGGATAATTAAGCTCATCTTATGAACTCCCACTCAGATAGACATCCCTCTGGTCATCTAAGTGATTACATGATCCGAGTCAACTAGGCCATGTCCGATCATCACGTGAGACGGACTAGTCATCATCGGTGAACATCTTCATGTTGATCGTATCTACTATACGACTCATGCTCGACCTTTCGGTCTCCGTGTTCCGAGGCCATGTCTGTACATGCTAGGCTCGTCAAGTTAACCCTAAGTGTTTTCGCTGTGTAAAACTGTCTTACACCCGTTGTATGTGAACGTAAGAATCCATCACACCCGATCATCACGTGGTGCTTAGAAGCGACGAACTGTAGCAACGGTGCACAGTTAGGGGAGAACACTTCTTGAAATTTTGTAAGGGATCATCTTATTTACTACCGTCGTCCTAAGTAAACAAGATGCATAAACATGATAAACATCACATGCAATCAAATAGTGACATGATATGGCCAATATCATTTTGCTCCTTTTGATCTTCATCTTCGGGGCTCCATGATCATCATCGTCACCGGCATGACACCATGATCTCCATCATCATGATCTCCATCATCGTGTCTTCATGAAGTTGTCACGCCAACGACTACTTCTACTTCTATGACTAACGCGTTTAGCAATAAAGTAAAGTAAGTTACATGGCGTTCTTCAATGACGCGCAGGTCATACAAAAAATAAAGACAACTCCTATGGCTCCTGCCGGTTGTCATACTCATCGACATGCAAGTCGTGAATCCTATTACAAGAACATGATCAATCTCATACATCACATATCATTCATCACATTCTTCTTGGCCATATCACATCACATAGCATACCCTGCAAAAACAAGTTAGACGTCCTCTAATTGTTGTTGCATGTTTTACGTGGCTGCTATGGGTTTCTAGCAAGAACGTTTCTTACCTACGCAAAACCACAACGTGATATGCCAATTGCTATTTACCCTTCATAAGGACCCTTTTCATCGAATCCGTTCCGACTAAAGTGGGAGAGACTGGCACCCGCTAGCCACCTTATGCACCAAGTGCATGTCAATCGGTGGAACCTGTCTCACGTAAGAGTACGTGTAAGGTCGGTCCGGGCCGCTTCATCCCACAATACCGTCGAAACAAGATTGGACTAGTAACGGTAAGCATATTGAACAACATCAACGCCCACAACTACTTTGTGTTCTACTCGTGCAAAGAATCTACGCAATAGACCTAGCTCATGATGCCACTGTTGGGGAACGTAGCAGAAATTCAAAATTTTCCTACGTGTCACCAAGATCTATCTATGGAGAAACCAGCTACGAGTAGAAGGAGAGTGCATCTACATACCCTTGTAGATCGCTAAGCGGAAGCGTTCAAGTGAACGGGGTTGATGGAGTCGTACTCGTCGTGATTCAAATCACCGATGATCAAGTGCCGAACGCACGGCACCTCCGCGTTCAACACACGTACAGCCCGGTGACGTCTCCCACGCCTTGATCCAGCAAGGAGAGAGGGAGAGGTTGAGGAAGACTCCATCCAACAGCAGCACAACGGCGTGGTGGTGGTGGAGGAGCGTGGCAATCCCGCAGGGCTTCGCCAAGCACCATGGGAGAGGAGGAGTAGGGAGAGAGGTAGGGCTGCACCAAGAGGGAGAGAACTCATGTGTATGGCAGCCCCAAACTCATCTATATATAGGGGGAAGGGGGGGCTGCGCCCCCTTTAGGGTTTCCCACCCCCAAGGGGTGCGGCCAGCCCTAGATGGCAAAGGGGAGGCGGCCAAGGGGGGAGAGGAGAGGGAGGCGCACCAATATGGGCCTTAAGGCCCATCTGGACTAGGGTTTGCCCCCTCCCACTCTCTCTTGCGCCTTGGACTCCTTGTGGGGGGCGCACCAGCCCTCCTAGGGGCTGGTCCCCTCCCACACTTGGCCCACGCAGCCTTCTGGGGCAGGTGGCCCCACTTGGTGGACCCCGGGACCCTCCCGGTGGTCCCGGTACAATACCGATATCGCCCGAAACTTTTCCGGTGACCAAAACAGGACTTCCCATATATAATTCTTTACCTCCGGACCATTCCGGAACTCCTCGTGACGTCCGGGATCTCATCCGGGACTCCGAACAACATTCGGTAACCACATACAAGCTTCCTTTATAACCCTAGCGTCATCGAACCTTAAGTGTGTAGACCCTACGGGTTCGGGAGACATGTAGACATGACCGAGACGTTCTCCGGTCAATAACCAATAGCGGGATATGGATACCCATGATGGCTCCCACATGTTCCACGATGATCTCATCGGATGAACCACGATGTCAAGGACTTAATCAATCCCGTATTCAATTCCCTTTGTCTATCGGTATGTTACTTGCCCGAGATTCGATCGTCGGTATCCAATACCTTGTTCAATCTCGTTACCGGCAAGTCACTTTACTCGTTCCATAACACATCATCCCGTGATCAACTCCTTGGTCACATTGCGCATGTGATGATGTCCTACCGAGTGGGCCCAGAGATACCTCTCCGTTTACACGGAGTGACAAATCCCAGTCTCGATCCGCATAAAACAATAGATACTTTCGGAGATACCTGTAGTGCACCTTTATAGTCACCCAGTTACGTTGTGACGTTTGATACACCCAAAGCACTCCTACGGTATCCAGGAGTTACACGCTCTCATGGTCAAAGGAAGAGATACTTGACATTGGCAAAGCTCTAGCAAATGAACTACACGACCTTTTGTGCTAGGCTTAGGATTGGGTCTTGTCCATCACATCATTCTCCTAATGATGTGATCCCGTTATCAACGACATCCAATGTCCATAGTCAGGAAACCATGACTATCCGTTGATCACAACGAGCTAGTCAACTAGAGGCTCACCAGGGACATATTGTGGTCTATGTATTCACACGTGTATTACGATTTCTGGATAATACAGTTATAGCATGAATAAAAGACATTTATCATGAACATTGAAATATAATAATACTTTTATTATTGCCTCTAGGGCATATTTCCAACAATACCATCATCTTGGTATCATGAGCCACGTTGATCACGATTTCGGAGCCTCCCCACCATTTTCTAGCCTTATTTTGCTTGATTTCGTCCTAAATTCGAAAATCCCCACCAAAAATAGCCCCAATTTTTTTTTGTGATTTGTTGGTTTGATGATGTTTTGTTGATTTTGATCCATGGATTTGCTTGGTTTCAAGTGGATCTAGCATCTCCCCAAGTTTCCCCATCTTTCATCCACGAAATCTCATCAATTTTGACCCCAAAATCCCCAAATTCCGCCCAAAATATCGTCCCGAAACTCGCATCTCGCGTTGACCCAGACCCACCGGACGACCGTCACTTTATCGAACGTCCGGAGACCCAGGAAGCACCGGACGTCCAACCTTACCGAACGACCAGAACCCCTAACCTGAGCTGAAATTAGCTGATTTCCGACCAGACCGGACGTCCGGCGACCAGACATCCGTCCATTTCCGGACGTCCGCTACCTGTAAAAAACTGACTTCGCTCAAAATTTCTTTCGTCCATAACTAATTCATCCGAACTCCGATTTTGACGTTCTTTAGCTTGTTTTGAAGCTCTTGACATCCTCCTTCCCACAAAAATACAACCAACATCTTTTGACTCCATCAAATGTTGACAATTTTGGCATCTTTGCCTAGGGCTTCCACCACATCATCCGCTACACCACCACCGACTTCCGCAACCTAACCAATTTTGTTCCCCATCGCATTAGTGGTTGCTTGAGGAGTGACTTGAGTCTCCTAAGGTGTTTCGGCTACTTAGGGACGGTTGCTTCCTCATCAACCACCACCACCACTTCCGCATAGGTTTACCCACCATACACTTCCGCCACCCCAACTTAACCCAATTTTGTTTGTGTTGTGAGTTGTGTCTCCTAAGGTGTTTCGGCTACTTACAGACCGTGCTTCCAACTCCGACACCGTGTATAGTCCACCACCATAACCTCCACTTCCGCATTGCCTAGTGCAACACCACCACTTCCTGCTACCACCATTTGACTTTTTCCCTTGAGATTTTGAGTTCGCGGTTTTTCCGTTTCCTAAGGTGTTTCGGCTACTTAGGGACGAGTCTCCATCATCTTGGTATCTCCATCAAGATCCCCGCCACTCATCATCGCCACGGACGGTAACCTCCATATCATCTCGATATCATGGTATCCCTCCATTGTATATTCCCTTGCCATTGCATTAATAACCCCTAGCCCATTTTGCGTTACTTGCCTATCGAGACTAGCCATTTGAGTATTGCCGGCAACGTTACTTGTGCACATTAGTGATCTACACCATACATTGCATACATACCATATCATATTGGTATCATATCATCTCGTGTGCCTCAAGTTTGTTCCCGCATATATACAATTGCTACCTTGGTTTGTGCATTTCGCAAAGTGGCCTTACAAAAAAAAGAATAAAGCTTTTAAGCAAAGAAAAAGATTTAACAAAGAGCTTGTAAGCAAGTGCCATAGCATCATACCACATTGCATATAAGATCATCTTGGATCATACCACCGGAACATCATACATATATAGCATACTTGGGATAGAAGTTGTTACATTTTGCAATTTATAGGTTGTGCACAAGTGTCGTATCCGCCTATTGAGCAATCGTGCTAGCGTCTCTCTTGAGTTGTGCAACACGACCGTTTTCCGTGGACTCCACATTTTGTGCTCATCCGTGTGTGTGTTTCCGTGTGTCACATATTGCTATTGGTCTACTTGTTACACTTGCGAATTTGTGAATCTCTTTCAATATTATTAACTCTTGCTAACATTTTACATCAAATTTTTGTGCCACTATCCTCACCGAGCTCCACCATAAGCCTTACTTGTGTAGGTGTGAGAAACCGACAAGAATTGGTACCAATTGTGCTATTTCCTTGTCCACATTGGAGTGAGCATTGATACACTTTCAACTTCGGTCAAGGTACATATGGTATTCGTTCTTCTCTTTCTCCACTCATATTGGCTCGAATCTTGTGATGGATAGGCAAGGCATTTCATCTCCGGTCTTCCACAACAATGACGGCGTGAACAACTACATCACCAAAGCGTCAATTTTCGATCTACAATGACAAATGCAAGGCGCACAATCAAGATTGCAAGAGCGCATCGAGAACCTCTCCATCGACATTCGTCACTCCAAAGCGAGGAAAAGGGACTACATCGACAACAAGCTTTCCGCACAAAAGGAGGAGCAAGATGCAAGGATGGAGGAGATTAGAGCCTTGATCAAGTCTTCTTCCCCTTCGTCATCCTCAAGGCGGCGACATTCAAGCCACAAGTCTTCGGAGCGCCCAAGCGATGCAAGCGCAAGTCGTCCACATCCACATCTCCATGGCGACCACCATCACATTCGTGATACACATCGTCATGAAGGGAAATTCACCTCCAAGCATCATGTGCACGATGACAACGAACGACATCTACTACGAGCTCAAGCACGACAACGACATCATCATCATGAAGATGGTCCACAAGCGCAAGTGCACAAGTCCCAACAAGCACTACCTCACGCCAAGTCGAAGCTTCATGAGCACAAAAGAAGACCGCGAGACGACCACCACAAAGACGGTGCTACGACTACATCAACCACTTCGGCATATTCGCCAAGTGTTCTCAAGGCATCTTCGCCTTTGGACATACGGCATCTTCGCCTACTTCCCACGTGTACTCCTACATCGACTTCATCAAGTCCAAGGCGACTACCTACGAGCGAGGGCAACACTTCCATCTTCGGAAGCCCCCCAAGGAAGATGGCTGAGCATGGGAAATTCCCTTCGGTCATGGAGACGAGCTACGAGGTGCCATATCATATGGGCCTCCAACAACAAGATGGTGACAAGAAGGTTGAGCATGGGACTATCCCTTCAACCAAGGCGGCGATAGCAGTTGAGCATGGAGACGTTTGCACCAACATCTCTCCGACACCCACATATAAAGAGATGACCCAATTGCCATGTGAGGAGAGCCACCCCACCATGAGTGATATGAGTGACTCCACCACACGTGACATTGAGAGCATTTCCTATGAGAGGATGAGTGTGACCACCACTAGCCCCACACTTGAGAGCATGCCACACATCCTATGTGAGGTTGAGAGCCATTTGAGTGACTCCACCAACCATATGTGTGAGAGCATCCGAGAGGGAGTGAGTGAGCCACAACACTTAGTGAGTGAGGTAGTTGACACGGCATGTGAGGCCACTTTGATTTCTAATGACTTAACCTGTACTTCTAGTGTGTTTTCTTCTTTGGTGCTAGGTCTCCTACATGACGACACGCCTATCCTCGACGAGTCCATACCTCCAATGGAGACGACGATGGCCATGGTGGAAGAAGATGCACCACCCACATGGTTCCATCACGATGAAGATGACCACGACTTGGTCTTCAACACCTCACCTACAACACATGAGAGACGCTCCAAAGGTAAGATAGGTGATGGTACTTCTCTTGTCCCACTAGTGGACTATCTTGACATCGATTGCTCCCATGATGTTGACCTACCTATTACCATGCTTCACGCAAGTGAGACTTCTTCATGCCTTGACTTACCTATTTATGATGAATATGATGATGAGCATGTTGAGTTGCCTAGTTGTGATGCTATGCTTCATAGGATATCTTGTGAAAATTCTATTGGTCACTTCATGTTTGACAATCCATTGAACTTGTCATATGCTATGAGTGAGATCTCCCATATAGCCTCATTTCAATCTCAACGTAGTAACTATGCATGCCCCATTAAAATACATCCCATTTGCACTTATGGCATAGATTACGAGATGATGGTCATTGGCTTTTGCTTCTCTTGTGATGATATTGCCATGCTTCCTTTACATGATTTGCGCAATTCATCTACTATACCATGCCATGATCACATTGTTCCAAATATACATTGTTTTGGATGTTGTCAATATTCTCCATGTGATGTTGCTACTCATGCTCATGAGGAGACCCCCATAGTTTCCTCATACATATTAGGAGATCTTGATGCATTTCATACTTTGCATGATTCCCATGATAGTGTACACCATATGCATTCCATGAATAATAATGCTCTAGATATTTCTCATGATGCATTACATCCTTTGAGTCTCCATTCTGACATACATCATAACAAACCTCTCATGATGGATGACATGTTTCTATATCGCGCATCTCATTTATTTGAGCATTGGCTATTTTGTGCTAACAAACACACGCACGTGCACATCATGATGGATGATGTGTACATCTACCACGCACACACAATTTTCCCTTTGTATTTGTTTTATGTAGGTACTCACGTATACTCGTCAACTTCTCAATCCCATGAGTTGATGAAACGAGCTCTTGAGAGCAATGATGACTTGGGATCCCGTGGACTTTCATTCCCACCATTCCTTTTGCGCAAGGACTACGCGCATCTCTTTTACTTGTCTCTCACACGGCTATGGGCTATTTACCACTTGTCACCTTATGCTCATTTTCCCGTGTTCACTTTGCATGTTATTTTTACTCTTATGCCTTTGCCATGCAATTGTGACCCTTGCTTGCATCTACCCATGATTCACCATTATGCTACTCCTATGTGTATTTGCATGCTTGGTGGAGATCCTTGTTGCTATTGCCATGTTTATCATGTGCCCCATGATATTGATGCTATTTTGCTCATATATTGCCTTTATGCTTGTGAAATGTCTTGTGCATTATTCATGACCACTATTTGCACACATGACATACTTGACATGATTCCTTCTAGTATGTTGCATCTTCGCACTACTAGCTTGCTTTGCGGCATCACCCATGTTCCATTCTTACTTGCTTTCTAGGGTTGATAACGTATATGTTCATGCCTCTCACATGATATATTTTGTTCATTGTCGCTTGCCTCCAATTGTTGCATCTATGCTTGTTGATCGTGGAGACTTGGACACCTTACTTGTGATGCATGCTTGCTTGATTACGCCTATTGTATTTGGTTGTTCTCGCGTCATATGCCACCATACTATGAAATGCTCCCTTGTCCTTTCTTATGATGAGCATGATGCATCCACTTGTTGGGTATTTTACCACACGAATGATAGGTTTTCCGCTAACCTCATTTGTTTTTCTGAGTGTTTGTCATGTTCTTTCATGTTGAAGGATTCACAAGGCGATACCGTCATGACACAATTTGGTCATGTGGAGGCATACACGATGTGCAACACCAACATTTGCGAGAATCTCCTAAAGGTGAACTCCTTCCCTTTGAGCCATCCTCAAATATGAATATTGGATGGGTCACTCTTTCATTGTTGTTTCCTTCTTCTTGTCTACATGTTACATGTATTGGATGGAGGACCGACCTTGGAGATGGAACCCATGGACCTTCAAGTTGAGGAGCGCTCGAATTTATTGGATGCACCTTCGAACCTCCACTCATGCCACAACATCGAGCATTGGTATACCAACACCTCCATATTTGTTGATTGTGTTCACACATGTCATGCTCGATGGACATATCATACACATGAAAAATTTGCATCTTATGCATGGATTGACTCACATCATGATTGCCTTGTTGCATCTTGTATTCCCATGTCATCCATGATATATGAGCTTGTGCATTTCATTAGCAAATTTGTTGTGATATACCTTGATGGCATATTCATACATCATGATCTTATTGCCTACCATCAATTGCATGATCACATCATATTGAGCATCCATTGCCATATTCATGCTTTTGATAAACCGTCTCACTATGACATCATTTTGCACCGTGGTTGCATTCATCATATTCTTGCTTTTGCTACCATGAATGTTGTGCACACATTTCCATATCTTTTGGATAAGCTTCATGCACCTTGTCATGATCAATCTTGTTGCACGGACTCATTCTTACATGATGGACACTTTGTGCGCTCTAACCATTGTATTTCCGAGTGTCGTTTGTGTTTGCTCTTTTTGCATGTATACCACTCCGGCGACACCTTGGAGTACTTGGATTGCGCAACGTCTTCCACTCCGTCCAACTACATGTCCGTCCATGACTACCGTTTCCATGGTGATGAGGATCACGATCTGAGGTCGGATCTTTCCCAAGGGAGGGGAGATGATGCAGAGCATCCCACGTTCATCCCCATGTACACTCCGACTACTCTCCAAACCCCAAGTGGACATATGACGAGACCTCGAACATACGCCATTGGACACAAGGTGAACTCGCTCCTCTCCGAACCATCACTTTCTACATGTGAGATATGGCTACTACCTCCAACGTGTGTTCTATGCATGATCAGGTACTTGGAGGAAAGCCACGAAGTCACCACATCTAACGGAACAGCTAGCGAGGACGCCAAGTACAAGGACCAAGAGAAGAAGCTGCACGAAGCTATAGCCACCGGACGTCCGGCCCCTGAGGACCCGAGCCGAATCTACAGACGACTGGAGCCACCGGACGTCCGACGACTCCCAGCGCCCGGACGATCGCCAGACACCGGACGTCCGACACTCTCCAGCACCCGGACGACCGACGCCGACTGGACGTCCGACACCACCTGTCCAGAGCCAAAACGCCGGACGTCCGACATGCACCGGACGACCGGACCCTCGCGAGCCATCAGACGTCCGGTACCTGTCGGACGTCCGACGCCTGTGCGCCCGCCCGTGTGTTGGGCCGAAGCCACTTACCCTTTCATTCGCCTAGACTATATATACTCCTCCACCTCCTCCTAGTTAGGGTTAGCGTTGTGTTAGCTCATTTGTGAGATAGAGCTTCGCTCATCCATATCGGATCTACTCCTTGAGAGAGACCGCGACCCCTCTTCGGAGAAGATCCACCTTGGATTCAAGACCTCCTTGCGGAGAAGATCCCCTTGTGGATCTAAGACCTCCTCACGGAGAAGAACCGGCTACCCTTTGTATCGTCCATTGTTGACTTTGGATCTTGTATCTCCCTTTGTGTTCATGGATCTAGCGCATGTGTGATCATTCTTGTTGGTTTGAGTGTTCTCTTGTGCTCCCCTCGTGATTTTCCCCTCGTTTACCTCCTTGTGTTCTTCGCGTTCTTCACGGGATCCGCTCCTTTCGTGAAAGATCGGGCTATAGGGTTCCTACGCTACATCACCATAATAGTTTGTGGCTGCACACGGAAGTTTCTAGCATGAATAATCTTATGATCCCTTTGAGCCTGGATGGCAAACCATAGGATGATCACAC
Source organism: Triticum aestivum (assembly GCF_018294505.1). Taxonomy (NCBI): domain Eukaryota; kingdom Viridiplantae; phylum Streptophyta; class Magnoliopsida; order Poales; family Poaceae; genus Triticum; species Triticum aestivum. The sequence continues at coordinate 224,675,018 of NC_057794.1, read as the reverse complement.
GGTAACCCCCCGGGATCTCCTAGGACAACATTGGTATAACCCCAGGTGTCCGGCCAAACCACTAGTATATCCCTAGGGTGCCTCAACCAATCCACCCGATGTGTAACGTAGCAACCTTAAGTTAACCATTAATTAACAATCTCACATCTGTCATAGATCACTCAAACCAAATCACGTCTACGAGCATAGCATGGCAACCCTAGCATAACATAGAAGTAACTTCCAAGGTTTGATATAAAAGGGCAATAGGTTCTACCTCATCAAGTACTTCCCAAACCCACATGTTATCAAAACCTACTCATGCAATGTTTGAGGGTTGAAACTAATGCATAAAAACTGGGTATGAAAGGGGTATGATCAAAGTGTGAACTCATACTGTTGATGAAGATGATTCGCACTCATAACTCCTGATATGCTTTAGTATGGCTAGACCATCCCTACCTGATGTGTACATCTCTACATATGTATGTTCATTATACCTGGGGATTATCGTACAGAAGCTTGCTATTATTTTCCGAGCATCAAGCCCAATACATATGCATCTTTCCATATGTACCTTTTCTTCGCCATTATATGCATCAATATGACTTAAGTTTTGGCCAAGCTGGGTTGCCTGGCTCCTGTGCTTATGCCCTACGTTCCCGTTAGTTCGGCTAGGGCATAAAGGGAGCACCTCTGCGATTATTACTGCCGGGTCATACGGATGTGTACCTCAGACTGGGTGAAGCCGAAAGCTAGTGTTCTTAATGGAATATTCGGTCGGCGAATTAAAGATGTTTCCGTATTCACTCCATTGTGAACCCCAGATGTTACTTACTCTATGATTTTTTCAATCACAGTTCGGACATGCACATTAAACACATGCACACCCAGGGAAAGGAACCCTTAATGGAACTATTCTCTCTGGAAGATGTTTCTTACATAATGTAATATAACATAACTAGCCGGATACACATTGTTTGTTTGAGCAATTATGACCCCTACGCCTGGTTCCCATGCATATCCCGATATATTCTATCGTTAGGGTATTTGGAAACACTCCGCACCTTCGGGTCCAAAGGTTGAAGCGAAAAGGTCAGCGATGACAATTGTCTTTATTATCCAGCTAGAAGGAAAGTACATAGCACTCAAGACTCAAAGACATCCTCTTCTATACCGTCCAACAGGCGGTCTAACTTACACTCCTGTTGGGAATATCTAGCGGCCACTTCCACTTGGTCATATACTAAACTAACGGGAATTTCTTCCCCATTCGACCCTACCGGTCCAACCCGGGCCATGTGATTCGGATATAGCTTGGTATACTGCGTTTTCACCATGCCCCAGGCCTCTCGAGCACCCTCTCGGCAAGCTGATATCTTCCACAGTCAGATACACCGCCGCGCTCCCTTGAACAGCTCTACCAGCTTCTCCATGCTTCTTGGAGGGGAGTTGGATGTCCATAAGGCCTTGGCCACACTCCGCTCGTGCAACTGCAACAGCCCTTCCAGAAGATCACTTGATGATCCGGACACCTCCTCTTCGGGGCGGTTCATCAATACACCTGCAATTATAGCTATATCAGCTACTGTTACCTCCAAACTGTTATAAGATAAAAGCGGTCATGTATTGAATATGCCGCCTCACAGCTTCTTGTTCTCCTTCACAGCGTCAGCTAGCTGAGCTCGCACATGTTTCAGTTCTTCGCCCAGCTTGGTGTTCGAATCCTGGAGTTTCTTTTTCTCTTGAACGACTTTTGTTAATACACGCTCGCCCACTGCTAGTAGCTTTTTGGCTCTGTGTTCTTCGCCTCGAGCGGCATCCAGCTGCTCTCGTAATTGGTCTAACGACCCAATATAAAGATACGCACCCAGGTTCATACTATCAGTGTATCATTCTGAATTCTCGATAGAAGGAAATATTACCGGGAGATGCCTTGTATTTCTCCAGTTCGGCATTGGCAGCAAGCAGCCGGCGCTGACACTTTTCTAGTTCCTGAGTTAACATGGTTTTCTTCTCCATAAGCACCTGGTTGTACATTGATCCTTAAATCAGTTGTTTCAACTCCTTTATGTCTCAGGGGCTACTGGCATATGGTTATCATAGTCAGACAAAGCAAATTTACCTACACATCATTCAAATGCTGCTTTGTGGCCCTGTTAAGCCCATCTCGAGCAGCTCGGATGTATGCATCGGCCGAGTTGAAGGCATAAAACAACTCTTCTGAAAAGCCAGGGTCTTGTAAAATGGCCCGGCGGCAACGATGATTCATGGCACTCTCCACTTCCGAGTTGGTGACGGATACATCATCCGAGTCCTTGGTTGGAGGATAGTCCGGCGTCGCCCCTGCATCAATCCCCGTCTTCACGATAGGGTTTGAATCCTGGCTGCGGGAAGTACAGCCGCTCGAACCTTCGGATATAGTCCGGCGCACCTTTTTCCTGACACATGGAAAATGGGAAGGTCACGGTTGAATGTGAATTCCCAGGTGCATATTGGCAAATTCATACCTCTTCGATGAAGGCCCGGCCATGTCTTCGTTTGTTTTCCTCTTGGAAGGCTCGCCTGGTGTGGGGGACACTCTCTTTGGAGATACCACCGGAGCGGTACAGCGCGCTGAACGCTTCCCCTTTTGAGCACAAAACAGTGCAGTGGGTAAGAAGGAAGAAGAGATCTTGTTTGGATAAGGTGTCTTCGGATTACTTATGTATGAAGCTGGAAGGAGGCCGGGGTAATCGGCGATAATGGGTACATATGTACCGTCGTAGCTCATCTGATAAAATATTCCTTCCTCAAGATCCACAAATATGTCCGGATCTTCTTCATATCCAGGGTCAAGATCCCGGTTGCGATTCTCTGGCTAGGGGGCAGGGTCATGGATCCCCTCGACAGCCTTTCTCCATTCCTGTTATGAGCAGATAAGATGATGTCTGTCAACAAATGATCCAGGTACAAGACTAAAATAGTGGAGCTGAACCTTACCCAGCTGGGAGGATTGTACATGGAAAGTCTGTCCCGATATTGGAGACGGCTGAATTCCTCCTTTTCCCCTTTATACAGCTCGGCTAGAATCTTGGCTAGAGCGGCGGGAGTCTTCGGGCCCTTTCGGCCATAACGTGAGGCATCGTCTTCTCCGTTATAATGCCACATGGGCAATCCTCGGTATTGGAGTGGCTGGACCCCCCACGTTATAGAAATCGCCATCACCTCGACTATTGATAATCCGGACTGGGCAAGCGTCTTGATCTTGCACAGTAGCAAGCTGATCTCCGTGTTATCCTCTTACTCGAGGCTCCGAGGACGCCAGCTATGGCGTTTCTTCAGTGGAGCATTTGAAAATTCGAGGAGGCCAATACGGACGGCGTCGGGTAGCGCGACATCGTCAATGTAGAACCATTCGGAAGGCCACTCTTTGGGAGCTTTCTTCAGCGTGCCGGACAGGTATCCGGTCCCGGCGATGCGCAACACTTCGGGTCCCCCCACTTCAAAAATTGATCCACCTTGATTGCGAGGGCCAAGGAAAAATAGTCTTCTCCATAAATCGAAATGGGCCTCGCAACCCAGGAATAGTTCGCATAGACCGACATAACACACAATGTGGAGGATGGAGCCGGGGGTGAGATTGTGCAGCTGGAGGCCATAGTACTCCAGTAGCCCTCAGAGGAATGGGTGAATTGGAAACCCCAGTCCCCTCAGCAGATAGGGGATGAAGCACACTTGTTCTCCCGCAGACGGATTGGGAGAATCCTCCGCCTGGGTTTTGTCATTGAAGTAGGTCAACCCTGCTCGAACAGGGACTAGATCTGCCGGAGGGAGAAATCCCTACCTTTGCAGCTTCGCCAATCGGCTATGGGACACAGAGCACCTCTCCCACTCGCCTCTCTCTAGGTTGGAACGAGGAGAGGAGCTGGGAATGTTGGCCATATTGGAATGGTCTTGCCTGGCGGTCTCTGAGGATTTTCTCTGCTTGGTGCCGAAAGAATCTGAGATCTAGGCTCTTTAAATAGATGCTCTTCCTTACAGGGCTGGGGTGTTATTTGCAAAAAATACCCTGACTGTCCGCATTCGCTCAACGCGTGGAAGACGAGGACATAAAGCGCACAGAAGCCGAGGGGAGACATTGGATCTACGGCTGAATACACTACTTGGAAATCATTAAAGGAACCCGCCTTGCAATACCGAAGACAATCTGTGTGCCGAACACATCGCTACTGAAGACTGGTTCGGGGGCTACCGAGGGAGTCCTGGATTAAGGGGTCCTCGGGCGTTTGGCCTAGTATCTATGGTCCGGACTGATGGGTTGTATGAAGACGGAAGACTATACCCGTGTCCGGATAGGACTCTCCTTGGCGTGGAAGGAAAGCTTGGCGAACAACTATGAAGATTCCGTCTTATGTAACCGACTCTATGTAACCCTAGATCCCCCCGGTGACTATATAAACCAGAGGGTGTAGTCCGGAAAGGATATACTCAATACCGTAGTCATACAGGCTAGACTTCTAGGGTTTAGCCATTACGATCTCATGGTAGACCAACTCTTGTAATACTCATATTCATCAAGATCAATCAAGTAGGAAGTAGGGTATTACCTCCATAGAGAGGGCCCGAACCTGGGTAAACATCGTGTCCCCTGTCTCCTGTTACCATCAACCTTAGACGCACAATTCGGGACCCCCTACCCGAGATCCGCCGGTTTTGACACTGACATAGACCTCTGCACTGCAAATGTCCCTGCTCATCTTTACTACAAGGAACATACTGTACTACTATCATACTCCCTCTGTTCCAAAATATAAGTCTTGGTAGAGATTTCCACTATGGATCACATACAGATGTATCCAGATACATTTACAGTGTAGATTCACTTATTTTGCTCCATATGTAGTCCATGGTGGAATCTATATAAAGACTTGTATTTAGGAACGGGAGAGAGTACTTGTTAAAGAAGAACGAAAGAGGAACATGCTAAAGAAGAGCAAGCAGATTTTGGATAATAAAATGTTCGTTGCGCATGATAACCCACAAGTATAGGGGATCGCAACAGTTTTCGAGGGTAGAGTATTCAACCCAAATTTATTGATTCGACACAAGGGGAGCCAAAGAATATTCTCAAGTATTAGCAGCTGAGTTGTCAATTCAACCATACCTAGAAACTTAATATCTGCAGCAAAGTATTTAGTAGCAAAGTAATATGATAGTAGTGGTAATGGTGGCAAAAGGTAATAGTAGCAAAACTAATTTTTTTGGGTTTTGTAGTGATTTTAACAGTAGGAACGGAAAAGTAAATAAGTGAAGAACAATATATGGAAAGCTCATAGGCAATGGACCGGTGATGGAGAATTATGTCGGATGCGATCGACCATGTAACAGTCATAACCTAGGGTGACACAGAACTAGCTCTAGTTCATCAATGTAATGTAGGCATGTATTCCGAATATAGTCATACGTGCTTATGGAAAAGAACTTGCATGACATCTTTTGTCCTACCCTCCCGTGGCAGCGGGATCCTAATGGAAACAAAGGGATATTAAGGCCTCCTTTTAATAGAGTACCGGACCGAACCATTAACACATAGTGAATACATGAACTCCTCAAACTATGGTCATCACCGGGAGTGGTCCCGATTATTGTCACTTTGGGGTTGCCGGATCTTAACACATAGTAGGTGACTATAGACTTGCAAAATAGGATCAAGAACTCTCATATATTGATGAAAACATAATAGGTTCAGATCTGAAATCATGGCACTCGGGCCCTAGTGACAAGCATTAAGCATAGCAAAGTCATAGCAACATCAATCTCAGAACATAGTGGATACTAGGGATCAAACCCTTACAAAACTAACTTGATTACATGATAAATCTCATCCAACCCATCACCGTCCAGCAAGCCTACGATGGAATTACTCATGCACAACGGTGAGCATCATGAAATTGGTGATGGAGGATGGTTGATGACGATGATGGAAACGGATTCCCCTCTTCGGAGCCCCGAACGGACTCCAAACCAGCCCTCCCGAGAGAGTTTAGGGCTTGGCGGTGACTCCGTAGAACGCGATGAATCCTTCTCTCTGATTTTTTCTCCCCGAAAGTGAATATATGGATTCAAGGTTGAGGTCGGTGGAGCATCAGGGGGCCCACGAGGCAGGGGGGCGCGCCCAGGGGGGTAGGCGCGCCCCCCATCCTCATGGACAGGTGGAGGCCCCCTGACATGGATTCTTCTTCCAGTATTTTTTATATATTCCAAAATAATTCTCCGTTGATTTTCAGGTCATTCCGAGAACTTTTATTTCTGCACAAAAATAACACCATGGCAATTCTACTGAAAACAGCGTCAGTCCGGGTTAGTTCCATTCAAATCATGCAAGTTAGAGTCCAAAACAAGGGCAAAAGTGTTTGGAAAAGTAGATACGACGGAGACATATCAACTCCCCCAAGCTTAATCCTTTGCTTGTCGTCAAGCAATTCAGTTGATAAACTGAAAGTGATAAAGAAAAACCTTTACAAACTCTGTTTGCTCTTGTTGTTGTAAATATGTAAAGCTAGCATTCAAGTTTTCAACAAAGATTATGAACTAACCATATTCACAATAACACTTAGGTCTCATGTTTACTCATATCTATGGCATAATCAACTAGCGAGCAATAATAATAAATCTCGGATGACAACACTTTCTCAAAACAATCATGATATGATATAACAAGATGGTATCTTGCTAGCCCTTTCTGAGACCGCAAAACATAATTGAAGAGCACCTTTAAAGATCAAGGACTGACTAGACATTGTAATTCATGGTAAAAGAGATCCAGTCAAGTCATACTCAATGTAAACTAACAGTAATGGATGCAAATGACAGCGGTGCTCTCCAACTGGTGCCTTTTAATAAGAAGATGATGACTCAAGATAAAAGTAAATACATAGGCCCTTCACAGAGGAAAGCAGGGATTTGTAGAGGTGCGAGAGCTCGGTTTTGAAATAGATATGAATAATATTTTGAGCGGTATACTTTCATTGTCAACATAACAACCGAGAGATCTCGATAACTTCCATGCTACACACATTATAGGCGGTTCCCAAACAGAATGGTAAAGTTTATACTCCCCCTCCACCAACAAGCATCAATCCATGGCTTGCTCGAAACAACGAGTGCCTCCAACTAACAACAGTCCCGGGGGAGTTTTTTGCAATTATTTTTATTTGATTTGCATAAAGCATGGGATTTGGCATCCCGGTGACCAGCCATTTTCTCGTGAGTGAGGAGCGAAGTCCACTCCTCTTGAGAATAACCCGCCTAACATGGAAGATACGGACAACCCTAGTTGATACATGAGCTATTCGAGCATACAAAACAGAATGTTTATTTGAAGGTTTATAGTTTGGCACATACAAATTTACTTGGAACGGCAGGCAGATACCGTATATAGGTAGGTATGGTGGACTCATATGGAACAACTTTGGGGTTTATGGGATTGGATGCACAAGAAGTATTCCCGCTTAGTACATGTGAAGGCTAGAGAAAGATTGGGAAGCGACTAGCTAGAGAGCGACAACAGTCATGAACATGCATTAAAATTAATCAACACAAAATGCAAGCATGAGTAGGATATAATGTACCATGAACATAAATATCATAGAGGCTGTGTTGATTTTGTTTCAACTACATGCATGAACATGTGCCAAGTCAAGCCAATCGAATCGTTCAAAAGAGGATACCACCCTATCATACCACATCACAACCATTTTAATAGCATGTTGGCATGCAAGGTAAACCATTATAAGCTCCTAGCTAATTAAGCATGGCATAAGCAACTACAATCTCTAATTGTCATTGCAAATATGTTTCTTTCATAATAGGATGAATCAGGAACGATGAACTAATCATATTTACAAAAACAAGGGAGGTCGAGTTCATACCAGCTTTTCTCATCTCAATAAGTTCATCATATAATCATCATTATTGCCTTTCACTTGCATGACCAAATAGCGTGGATAATAATAATAGTGCACGTGCATTGGACTAAGCTGGAATCTGCAAGCATTCAATTCAAGAGAGAAGACAAGGTAATATGGGATCTTTGTTAGATCAACAATAATGCATATAAGAGCCACTCAACATTTTAATCATGGTCTTTTCCTCTCGACCCCCAAAGAACAAGAAAAGAAATAAAACTAGTTACACGGGAAAGCTCCCAACAAGCAAAAGAAGACCGATAAATCTTTTTTGGTTTTCTTTCTAATTACTACTACAAGCAAGAAAGTAAACTAGCTAAAAGCTACAACTATTTTTTTTTGTTTTTCTGAAGGTTTATCAAGCACACAAGAAGAAAGCATGAAAAAGGAAAATAAACTAGCATGGATATTACAATGAAAAAGTATGAGCACCGACAACTAGCATGAGTGTGTGATCAGGAATGTAATGTCGGTGAGAAATACGTACTCCCCTGTACCTCCCATGACGCGGCTATATCTCCCACGTGTCGGAGCACGACTTAACTTTGGAGTTCTTTCCGAATGGGCTCCCGGAAAAGAAGGAATTCCTTATTGATATGAGTAGTCTACCATCCCTAATAAGCCAGGCTATGACATACACCCCCACTCAGAGGAACCAACATCCTCGTCGGGCCACAAGAATGTTCCCTCTTGGCACATATGTCTGTGCATCCAGTCCGGTACATGTGCCATGTCGTGTGCCACGACGGGTCACAAACATCATTAACAACATGACCGTGCACCTGTCCGTAAACATCCATGTAACCGCGAGGGTCGGCTCTGATACCAACTTGTAACACCCATGATGCGGCTATATCTCCCACGTGTCGGAGCACGACTTAGAGGCATAACCGCATGGTAGGCATGTCGCAAGAGGGGTAATCTTTACACATCCCATGTACTAAATAAGAAAGGGATAAAGAGTTGGCTTACAATCGCCACTTCACACAATACATAAATATAGCATTACATCATCCAGAATACAATCAAGGTCCGACTACGGAACCAAATAAAAGAAGAAAACCCCAATTGCTAGATCCCCGATCGTCTCGACTGGGCTCCACTACTGATTAACTGGAAACAAAACAACACAACGAACATGATCTTCATCGGGCTCCCACTTGAGCTCGGTTGCGTCACCTGCACTGGTATCATCGGCACCTGCAACTGTTTGGAAGTATCTGTGAGCCATGAGGACTCAGCAATCTCACACCCGTGAGATCAAGACTATTTAAGCTTATGGGTAGGAAAAGGATAGTGAGGTGGAGCTGCAGCAAGCACTAGCATATATGGTGGCTAACTTGCGCAAAAGAGAGCGAGAAGAGAGGCAAAGCACGATCGAGAAGCTAAGAATGATCAAGAAGTGATCCTAAAACTACTTACGTCAAACATAACACAAGAACCGTGTTCTCTTCCCGGACTCCGCCGAAAAGAGACCATCACGGCTACACACGCGATTGATGTTTTTTAATTAAGTTAAGTGTCAAGTTCTCTACAACCGGATATTAACAAATTCCCATCTGCCCATAACCACAGGCATGGCTTTCGGAAGTTCAAAACCCTGCAGGGGTGTCCCAACTTAGCACATCACAAGCTCTCACGGTCAACGAAGGATATTCCTTCTCCCAGGAAGACCCGATCAGATTCGGAATCCCGGTTACAAGACATCTTGACAATGGTAAAACAAGACCAGCAAAGCCACCTGAATGTGCCGACAAATCCCGATAGGAGCTGCACATATCTCGTTCTTAGGGCACACCGGATGAGCAAGACGTCGGGTTGTCATAGACCCTGGTTGCCCAGGGGGCGCCAGACATCGCTCAGGTTGGACCAACACTTAGAGAAGCACTGGCCCGGGGGGTTAGAATAAAGATGACCCTCGGGCTCCGAAAACCCAAGGGAAAAAGGCTAGGTTGTTAGGCAAATGTAAAACCAAGGTTGGGCCTTGCTGGAGGAGTTTTATTCAAAGCGAACTGTCAAGGGGTTCCCATAACACCCAACCGCGTAAGGAACGCAAAATCAAGGAACATAACACCGGTATGACGGAAACTAGGGCGGTAAGAGTGGAACAAAACACCAGGCATAAGGCCGAGCCTTCTACCCTTTACCAAGTATATAGATGCATTAATTAAATAAGAGATATTGTGATATCACAACATATCCATGTTCCAACATGGAACCGGCTTCAACTTCACCTGCAACTAACAACGCTATAAGAGGGGCTGAGCAAAAGCGGTAACATAGCCAAACAACGGTTTGCTAGGAAAGGTGGGTTAGAGGCTTGACATGACAATATGGGAGGCATGGTATAGCAAGTGGTAGGTATCGCGGCATAGCAATAGAGCGAACAACTAGCAAGCAAAGATAGAATTGATTTCGAGGGTATGGTCATCTTGCCTGAGATCCCACAAGGAAGAAGAACGAGTCCATGAAGAAGACAAGCGAACATAGTCAAACGAATCCTCACAACCCCGGAATGGAACCGAAGCTAACGAGAGAAGCAACCTGGAAAGAAGCAAGCAACATAGTAAACAACCATCACATAAACATGGCATGATGCACAATCAAGTATGATGCATGTCCGGTTTAATGAAGCATGGCATGGCAAAGTGCACAAACAAAACTACAAGTTAAGTGGCGCTTAATATGCAACGAGTTGCATATTGACGAAACACCACATGACTTATTTAGTTCTCTCTCGGTTATGTACCCAACAATATTAAATGTTTTTAAACATGCAAGAGGTGAAGCATAAGTGAATTAACTATTTAGGCAATTTTAAATGAGACCGGAAATAACAACAATAATTCCGGAAAATCCCCATATGCAATTAGCAATTTAAGGCAAACAACAATTTTAACCATTTTAAATGTTGTTATCATGATGCAGATGGCATATGAAAGTTTTAAGAAATTTTTATGAAAATGTTGATAAGAGCATTATGAAGCATTTGTCACCGTGGTGGAAAGAAAGGGTGACACGGCGACGAATCCGAAAATGATGCCACGGCACCATATCAGTTTCGGTAGCTCACGGAGATACTGGTGCAAAACGTAGTGTGGCGGGAGCGTGTCAAGCAAGGATGGTGGGGTGATCCCGGATGTCGGGTTCCCACGAGACGACGACAAGGAAACAAGGAACGTGCAATTATCAATTTGGACATGGTGCAAACACCGACATCTCATACAACACATCACAAGCATGGGGTCTATGGGCGTCTTCTCGGGGTTATACCTTCGAAGCATTCGTTTTTAGGCAAACCAAGCTCAAAGCGGTGTAGGGGCAGTAGACGTTCTCGCGACAGTCGTGGAAGTAGTGGTACACGTTCGTTTCGGATAGGAACTTGATGAATCCACAGTCGACGGTAGTTGTACACTTAGTCTTGTTGGATCCACAGTTCTTTGGGCAACGGTAGTCATACACTTTTGTAGATGTTCGAGGCCGTTGGTAGGGGAACTCGCAGTATTGCGATGATAGTGGTACAAGGTCATCGGGGTACTTGTCGGTCCGGTCTTGACGGTCTCGTTTTTGCGACGGTAGTCGTACTAGTCGGTGGTAGTGGAACTTGACGGATCCAAGATCTTCGAAGGTCGTCGTGGTACTCGTTCACGTTGTAGTCGTACATGTACTATGGTCGAGGTGTTGGTGGACTTGCAGGCCTTGGCGATTCCGGAGACGCCGGTAGAGGTACTGGACGCGACACTGTATACTCGTACACTTTCGGAGAGGACTTTTCCATGAATCCCAAAATGAAACAGCCCCAAACGGAGGCAACAGAGGCGGAGGAGCACAAGGGTAGCGAGGCGGTGGTCCTACGACAACAGGAGGTCGACGGCGGCGCGGCACGGGAAGAGCAGCAGCAGGACGGAGTGGCTACTATCGCCCTTAGCGTTGAGCAAGGGGGGCGAAGCTCCTGGAGTCTTGAGGTGCCATGGACCTCGGGCGCACGAGGAGGAGAAGGGAAAGGAGGTTGGGCGGGCGACGTGCTTGTGCAGCAACGGCCAAGGTCGTGGGTGGCGGAGGTTCGGCGCTGGAGAAATAGGAAGGCCATGGCAGAGGAGCGGGACTCCGGCGACGAGGTGCAGCAGCGGCAACGGCCATGGAGGACGGCAGCGCTGAGGCGGGGTAGAGCAGAGGGGGCGACGGGCATGAGGATGGAATGGGCACGCGGCTCCGCAGGCTCCTGACGGAGGAGGAGAAGGGGCGCGCCGGGGGAAGTCTTGGTCGTCGCCGGCGACGCTGGGGAAACAGGCGCGGGGGCTCCTCCCCTGTCTCGAGGTGGAAGAGAGGAGGAGGACGAGGGAAGGAGAGGCGGCGAGCGAGGGAGAGATCGAGAGGGAGACGACGAGGGAGATATGGCGGCGCTGGGGATCGAGAAGATGGGGGTTTCGGGCGAAGGGTTTGCTGGTGACGGCGCTAGGAGGAGGCAGGGGGAAGTTGGGGATCGAGAAGATGGTTAGGGTTAGGTGGGGTCGAGGGTTTAGGTGGGCTTTGGTGCCAATGGGCCGGCTGGGCTGTGCTGGAATCCCTCTCCCTCTTAATTATCTTTTTTCCTCTAGCAAAAAAAGGAAAGAAAAGAGAGAAATGCAAGATTAGGGAAGGAACTTGGGCAGCGGATAATTTTCTTGAGCTCCCAAAAATGAGCATGTTCACAGGAAAAAATTAGAAGTGTCAAGATAGCATGAGTTAAATTCAAATTCATTTCAATATAATTCAAATGGTTTTGAATTTCTAGGTTTGATGTGGCCAAAAATGTTCGGATTTTTGGTGGGGCTTGGATAAGGGAGAAAATAATTATCGACAAAGTTTGAGAGTCGAAAACCAGAAGAAGGAAAGGTCAAGGATTTAACATGCAAGTGGGTTGCGGATAATTCCAAATTAATGGAATACTTTATAATAGCTCCCTAAATATTGAGAGGGTATGTTTTAAAGAGAAACCACCATGTGAGTTCCCTCGATTTAAATGGATCGAAGACCCATACACTTTATTTAAGTGAGTTTTAAAAAGGGGGGTGCATGATGACATGATGCAATGCAAGAGATGCCATGATGAATGCAACAAAGCAATCGAAACACCTGACAACAACGAAAAACATGAAAGCCGCCTGGAGCGTCAGTCTCGGGGCGTCACAACACTCCACCACTACGAGAGGATCTCGTCCCGAGATCTAGAATGGCACCGGAGAGAAGCGGGAGAGGAAGAGAAGAGGTAAAACTAAGTTGCTTCTTTGACAAACAAGAGAAACGAAACAACCTTGAGAGGTTGAACAAATTGAAAGAAAGAATACAATGAAGATGAACGAGGTTGAAAACACTCCGTTAGAAAGGAGGAACATTACGGGAACCTTTTGGGTTGAAAGACATAAGAAAAGGTTACAATGGACAAGAAGTAGATGCAATCACTCCGATTGAAACAAGATGCAAGACTTTATAAGACGAAAAGAACTTGAGCAGATGACACAACACTCCCGTTAAAACGAGACAGAGAAGGCATAATAATGATATAATTTGGAGAGCACTCCGGTAGAAAGGAGAAGAAAACTTGATAAGATGAAAAGAAATTAAAGGGATGACACAACACTCCAGTTGAATGTATAAGCAAAGGAAAGAACATGATCTTCACAATCCGAGATGATGAGTGAAAAGAGCAACATTACAATGCCTCCGGAATGAAAGAATAGAAGCTGGATTGTTGGAAAAGAAAGAATTGAGAAGAAAATGACAACTTCTGTCACAAATGATCTTGTAAGGCACCCTTCCAAGAGGGTTATAATGGAGTTGTTGGAAAACCGACAACGAAAAGAGTAAGCTTGTAGTGGGCTTATGAAGAACATCTCAAAACTATTTGGTGAAATTCTGCCACTAACGGAAACAATAGATTGGATTGATATTAACGAGGAGACGAGAAACTTATTTCACCAGGAGGATAAATGAAGAACTTGGGTCCTTTATAAGTACCATAATTAGCAACAATCGTTAGGGAAAGCTTTAGGCGAAATATAACCCAATATAACTCCAATGAAGTGATTGATGGATTGAGAAGAGCTCATGCTCGAAGAAATTGATGGGTTTAACTATCTCATTCTTGACAATTGTTGCATCATGAAACACGAACTCAAATTGTCATGAATGGCATAACACCACCTCAAATGATAAGGTTGAAAGAATTTCACTTCATTATGCAAGATGAAGAATACTTGAGCTCCTTTGAAAAGAATCTCGATGAATACTTCGAGAAGGAATTAAATCCTTGATGAACCATCATGTAGAGCCTCCATGAAGAACTCCGGTAATAAAAGAATGATCAAATGAAATGAAGGATGAAAAGAATAAGGTTGAAGCCTTGCAATGATAAGATGGATCTTCATGATGATGAAATCTTGGAACTCCGCGAAAAGAAAAGATGAACCAATTGAAAGCCGAGAATTTGATGAGCCTCCAGAATAAGGAATTGAATGTACTTGATGAAACAAGAATAAGAATTACATTATTCTTATCCTTCACAAATTTAAATTGATGGCAAGCAACGGATTTGGCTGTAACGCCCTCGATGTGGCTATATCTCCCACGTGTCGAAGCACGACTTAGAGGCATAACCGCATTGAAATAAATGTCACAAGTGAATGACATGGCAACGACGGCGAATAACTGGGAGACACCTGGCATTTCTTTTTCCTCTTTCTTAACGGAGTGCTTTCAACTTTGTTCATCTCCGTTGTATTCTTTTCTCGAAATGGCTTAACCTTTTCAAGGTTCTTTGGTTTCACTCATTCGTCAAAGAAGCAACTTAGTTTTACCTCTTCCTTTTCTCTTCCGTTTTCCCTCCGGTGCCATTCTAGATCTTGGGACGAGATCCTCTCGTAGTGGTGGAGTGTTGTAACGCCTCGAGACCGATGTGCCAGGTGTCTCCCAGTTATTCGCTGTCGTTGCCATGTCATTCACTTGCGACATTGCTTCCAATGCGGTTATGCCTCTAAGTCGTGCTTCGACACGTGGGAGATATAGCCGCATCGAGGGTGTTACATTGGCATACCACTTGTTCTCGTAGAAAGGCTTAAGAGAGACAAGGCGCAAACTTGGGAAGGTCTTCAATGAACCATCGTTGGGGTTTGGAAACAACGAATGAATTGATATGATAATGGAGGAAGAGAAAAGTTGGACGAAACACCATAAGAATTGAAAATTAAAGAAGTAAAGGGATGAATCACCGGTAAGAATTAGAGAACGAATGAATATACTTGAGGGAATTTAGATACAAGAGAACGAAGAGATCACGAGCAGATTAGACAATACTTGAATGAAGCACTGGTAAGATTGGGAGAACGAGAGCTGAAAGCTGGAATGAGTAAACCTGAAATGATGGCCTTCAGAGAATCAAACTGAAAAGAATCTTGAATTTCTCCGGATAGGTGAATAGAATTCTCACAATCAAAACAATTATGAGAGGAAGGCATCAAGCTTGAATCACGAGACTTTGAGAGAACGGATACGATTTGGAGGAGAACTCTTCTTTGGTCTTCAAATGTTGATAATGACGATGCGAAACACCAACAAGAGTTGTTGGGATACTCTGGGATGAAGAATGGAAAGGTTGAACCAACGACGAAAAAAATTGAAAGATCTTGGAGAAAGGCATTTGACTGATGATAACTCATTCTTACGTCAAACTTTGAAATGAATTTGAGAATAACTCCGGGAAAATTAGAAGAGTCAGGTAAGATCCTAGGAAAAGACCTGTGGGTTAGGGTCCACTCAAGAGAAACACCGTTGAAATGATTTAAAAGAAGATTGCGCCGGTTGAATTAAATAGCTTGTATGAGATAACATCCTCGAAAGAGCTTGAATGGATTAGTAGTGAAAACACGAATCTTCGGAGATATCTTCAGCACTCCAGAACAAATGAATAGTGAGAGGTGAATGATAAAGAGGTACACCGGCATGAGAAGGTATTTGAAACGAGGAAAGGGATATGATCAACAAAGCTTGAATTGGATCCACTGGAGAAGAAAAGAGAACGAAGAATGATAACTAGAAGCTCCATTAGTATCTTCCTGAGAATCACCGGATAAGAACATTGACGGAAATGAATGGAGAGGCTTCCCATCAATAAAAAGAATACTTGATTAAGAAATCTGAATCCTTGAAGAAAAAGGGATGGGGGGCGGGAAAAACAAAGGCAACTTGGGACAGACGGCAAACACCGTTGAAAATACTAATAGGTGATCTTGGGAATGTTGAAATGATCGGATTCGCTTGCAGAGAAACACACCGGTTGAAAAAGGATTGACATGACAAACTCGATTATCAAGAGGGATTAGTATTCACATAGAAATGTGAGAACACCATTTAGAGAAGGTATGGAAACACATTTGACATTGAAGCAACTCGAATACCACAACTCAAAACAAAACAAAAGATTGGCTTGCAAAATAAGCCGGAACAAACATATGATAGAGATTTCGTCCGAAGTTTTCATGGTGGGGCCCACACGGGCTCGATCGTACAACACCATCATGTACAAGGCAGAGCACATGACATACGAAGCGTCCCCGAGTCAGCATAGCCAAGGACTCTTTAAGACACAACAAGACCACTGTAAAACCAACCGTGGATAGGCGGACCACTAGACGTCGAACCCCAATTTCATATCATACATCTGTCGGAAAGATATCCTAGGAGCTACTTGAATTCCCACTTATAAACTCCCGAAACTTTCTGGTTATGCAATCAGGTGTTGGGGATACAGGGGAAGCATAATATCTCACCCAAAACTAACAAATCCTACATCCAGCTGTATCCATCCTTCAACACATAACCAAGAAACCTTCGGAAATCATTTACCTCAACCTTCGAAAAGCATCCATTATACAAGTTATGGCAATACTCCTGAACTCCTGCCCCAGTACTGGGTGGCATCGAGGTTATCTCACCAACAACTGCATAAAAGAGATTTTCGATGTCGGCGAACTCAGGTATTCCAGAACTGCAACGATAAAATTGTGACGACAACACCTCGGAGCTCAACTCCCCGGGACACTGCCACAACCCCTAAATGCCAGGAGGCACCAAGAACAATGTTCTCGTCACAAAACCATCGGAACGATTCCAAGATACCCTCATGATCCTAAAAAAATTTGTGAAATTTGAGAAGAGAAGAGTCAAAACTCTACGTCAGGATGCCTCACCAGAGCGACGAAGGGACTGGGGAGTAAAAAGAATCCTACTCTCCGATATATATAATCCTAAGACTCAAAACATTTTGTTCTAGACTCAACAACGCTAGTGATTCGGTCAAGCAGGGGGCTCCTAAGTCGGGGAAGGCTCTGATTACCAACTTGTAACACCCACGATGCAGCTATATCTCCCACGTGTCGAAGCACGACTTAACTTTGGAGTTCTTTCCGAATGGGCTCCCGAAAAAGAAGGAATTCCTTATTGATATGAGTAGTCTACCATCCCTAATAAGCCAGGCTATGACATATGAATTTCTAGGTTAGGCTTTTGGCCTAAGTTGGTCTATGGCCACGGTTGGCCTGGCGGATATCCAAAGTTGTAGCTGGGGTCATACTGAGAAGGATCCCCCTGGTGCCACTGGTTGGCAATCTCCTCCGGATTCCACTGACAAACAGACTGCCGGTGAGGATCAAATTGTGGTTCCGGCTCTGGCTCTGCAGCTGATGTGAGGTTTCGGTAGGCGTAAATGGCCTCTGGCGGAACAAGGTACTTGCCTGCAGATAAGTCAAACAAGGAAGGAGCAGGCAAGGTAATAGTCTCAGGGTGATTTTTATCAAATATCAACTTGTACTTAAGCATCTTTTCCTTATTCTTAACGATAAAATCATGTGCTACCATAATCTTATAGTCTAGAAAAACAGGAGGCAACAACTTCTCTTCCTTCTCATAATGCCTAATAGGTATGTTAAAGTGTGCAGCTAGGCGCGAAGCAAAGATACCTCCCAAGATGGGGCCCTTAGTACAGTTAAGATTTAACCGCTTTGCAACAATAGCGCCCATACTAAATGTGTCATCACGGAACAAGGCATGGCACAAAATAACAATATCAGGAGCACTAAGGTTGCCACAGTTCCCGTGACCAATTAAGCATCTACTAGCAAATGTTGTGAAGTAACGTAAAACAGGAAAATGTATGCTAGTACTTCTTGCATTGGAAACTTTCCTCATTTCCCCTACAGCAATTGTATCAATAAACCCTTCCACATCGTCACGATGTGGTTCCTCTACGCTGCCCTCAAAAGGTATCAAACAAACCCGACAAAAATCACGAAGTGACATCTCCTTATGCTCATCATATAAATAAAATTCCACCATAGGTGGTGAGCTCCTAGCATGGAAATGAGAGTTTTGTACAAAGATATTGGTGAGTAAGAGATACTGTTCACGTTGGTCGTGGAGGAAGGCGGTGAGGCCTACATTCTCAGCCAACTCATAAAAATCATCATAAATCCTGGCTGCTCTCAAGAAATTATCACAAGGCCATTCACACGACCGAACTTCCACGGTGCGAGGGCGATTATATTTGGGCCTCTTATCCTCCTCACTTTGCTTATCCTTCGAGCTTCGGCTCGATGAGCCCCTAAAAAATCTATTCATCTTTTTCTGAAAATATCTGAAATTTTTAGTAACTTGAAAATAAAAGTGAACCAAGCTCAACAAAATTGATAGCAACTACTCCCACAGGTGGATATATCATGCATTAAAACTACTTTCGACCATAAAAATTTGACATGCAAGCTTAAGAACAGGGTCACCTAAGCAGCAAAAATTTGCAATGAATAAAGCACTAGAACAAAAACTAATTGGACCATTGGAGGAGTCACATACCAAAGAACAATCCCCCAAAGAAGTTTTGTGAATGGAGCTTTGAGCTAGGAGATCGAAAATGGTAGCAAGATGAGCTTGAACTCGGGTTTGAGCTGGCTAGTGATTTTTTTGGGAGGAAGGGTGTGTAGTAGCTGGAACAAGTGGAGGGGAGCCACCATGGGCCCACGAGGCAGGGAGCGCACCCAGGGGGTGGGCGCGCCCTGGACCCTCATGGCCAGCTGCTTGCTCCCCCTGCTATGTTCTCAGTGCCAGATATTCTCAAATATTCTAGAAAAATCATATTTAATTTTTAGGGCATTTGGAGAACTTTTATTTTGGGGTATTTTTTATTGCATGGATAATTCAGGAAACAGACAGAAAAATACTATTTTTGCTTTATTTAATATAAATAACAAAAACTAAAAAAGAGGGTACAGAGAGTTGTGCTTTCTAACTTCATCCATCTCATGCTCATCAAAAGGAATCCACTAACAGGGTCGATCAGGTCTTGTTAACAAACTCATTTCAAAGAACATGAAACCGGAGAATTTTCGAATAACACTAGGTTACCTCAACAGGGATATGCACATCCCCAACAATAAGAATATCATATTTCTTCTTGACAGTGGGAAGAGGAAATTCAAAACCTCAAATAGTAATTGTTGAAATTTTTCCAATAGAATTTATACTATGGACTTGAGGTTGTTTCCTCGAAAGTGTATCGTATGCTCATTACCATTAACACGAGAAGTGGCATTGCCTTTGGTGCAGTCAATAACAGCCCCTGCAGTATTCAAAAAGGGTCTTCCAAGAATAATAGACATACTATCGTCCTCGGGAATATCAAGAATAACAAAGTCCGTTAAAATAGTAACGTTTGCAATCACAACAGGCACATCCTCACAAATACCGAGAGGTATAGCAGTTGATTTGTCAGCCATTTGCAAAGATATTTCAGTAGGTGTCAACTTATTCAAATAAAGAGAGAGGCATAACACTAACACCGGCTCCAAGATCACATAAAGCAGTTTTAACATAGTTTCTTTTAATGGAGCATGGTATAGTTGGTACTCCTGGATCTCCAAGTTTCTTTGGTATTCCACCCTTAAAATTATAATTAGCAAGCATGGTGGAAATTTCAGCTTCCGGAATCTTTCTTTTATTAGTAACTATATCTTTCATGTACTTAGCATAAGGATTCATTTTAAGCATATCAGTCAAATGCATATGCAAAAAGATAGGTCTAATCATTTCATCAAAGCGCTCAAAATCCTCATCATCCTTTTTCTTGGATGGTTTAGGAGGAAAAGGCGTGTCTTTCTGAACCCATGGTTCTCTTTCTTTACCGTGCTTCCTAGCAACAGAGTCTCTCTTATCATAACGTTGATTCTTTGATTGTGGGTTATCAAGATCAACAGCAGGTTCAATCTCTACATCATTGTCATTACTAGGTTGAGCATCAACATGAATGTCATCATTAAGATTATCACTATGTTCATGTTCATTACCAGATTGTGTTTCAGCATAAGAGATAGAAATATTATTGGGATTCTTAGGTGTGTCAATAACAGGTTCACTAGAAGCATGCAAAGTCCTATCATTTTTCTTTCTCTTCCTTTTAGAAGGACTAGGTGCATCAACATTAGTTCTCTGAGAATCTAGCTCAATTCTCTTAGGATGGCCTTCAGGATACAAAGGTTCCTGAGTCATTTTACCACCTCTAGTTGCAACTCTAACAGCAAAGTCATTATTCTTACTATTCAATTCATTGAGCAAATCATTCTGAGCTTTAAGTACTTGTTCTACTTGAGTGGTAACCATAGAAGCATGTTTACTAATAAGTTTAAGTTCACCTTTAACATTAGTGATGTAATCACTCAAGTGTTCAATCATATAAGCATTATGTTTCAATTGTCTACCAACATAAGCATTGAAGTTCTCTTGTTTAACAATAAAATTATCGAACTCATCTAAGCATTGGCTAGCAGACTTATAACGAGGAATATCACCTTCATCAAATCTATAGAGAGAATTTACCTTTACTACCTGTGTTAGGTTATCAAGACCATGTATAGCTTCAATAGGAGGTAAATACTTAACATCTTTAGCTTTAATACCATTTTCATTCATAGATTTCTTTGCCTCTTGCATATCTTCAGGACTGAGAAATAGAATACCCCTTTTCTACGGAGTTGGCTTAGGAGTTGGTTTAGGAAGTGTCCGATTATTTTCATCAGTCAACATATTATTCAATAGAATTTCAGCTTGATCAACAGTTCTTTCCCTGGAAACACAACCAGCACAATTATCCAAGTAATCTCTGGAAGCATCGGTTAGTCCATTATAAAAGATATCA
Source organism: Triticum aestivum (assembly GCF_018294505.1). Lineage (NCBI taxonomy): Eukaryota > Viridiplantae > Streptophyta > Magnoliopsida > Poales > Poaceae > Triticum > Triticum aestivum. The sequence goes on along the minus strand of NC_057794.1, from coordinate 224,653,874 downwards.
AGTATTTCATTTTTCTTGAGAGGATGATCAGGCAAAGCATTAAGTAATTGGAGAAGCCTCCCCCAAGCTTGTGGGAGACTCCCTTCTTCAATTTGCACAAAATTATATACTTCCCTTAAAGCAGCTTGTTTCTTATGAGTGGGGAAATATTTAGCAGAGAAGTAGTAAATCATATCCTGGGGACTACGCACACAACCAGGATCAAGAGAATTAAACCATATCTTAGCATCACCCTTGAATGAGAACAAAAATAATTTAAGGATATAATAGTAGTGAGTTTTCTCATCATTAGTGAACATGGCAGCTATATTATTTAATTTACTAAGATGTGCCACAATTAGTTTCAGATTCATAGCCATAGAAAGGATCAGATTCAACCAAAGTAATTATATCAGGGTCGACAAAGAATTCATAATCCTTATCAGTAACAAAGATAGATGAAGTAGCATAAGCGGGATCATATTTCATTCTAGCATTCAAAGATTCTTGTTTCAGCTTAGCTAATAGTTTCTTAAGATCACTCCTATCATTGCAAGCAAGAAAGTCTCTAGCAGTTTCTTCATCCATAACATAACCCTCAGGAACAATACGTAATTCACATCTAGGGGGAGAATTTTCATCATCACTTTCATCAATATTATCAATTTCAATAATTTCATTCTCTCTAGCCCTAGCAAGTTGTTCATCAAGAAATTCACCAAGTGGAACAGTAGTATCAAGCATAGAAGTAGTTTCATCATAAGTATCATGCATAGAAGAAGTGGCATCATCAATAACATGCGACATATCAGAATTAATAGCAGAAGTAGGTTTAGGTGTCACAAGCTTACTCAAAACAGAAGGTGAATCAAGTGTAGAGCTAGATGGCAGTTCCTTACCTCCCCTCATAGTTGAGGGAAAAATCTTGGTTCTTTGATCTTTCAAGTTCTTCATAGTGATAAGCAGATATAAATCCCAAGTGACTCAAAGAATAGAGCTATGCTCCCTGGAAACGGCGCCAGAAAATAGTCTTGATACGCCACAAGTATAAGGGATAGCAATAGTTTTCGAGGGTAGAGTATTCAACCCAAATTTATTGATTCGACACAAGGGGAGCCAAAGAATATTCTCAAGTATAAGCAGCAGAGTTGTTAATTCAACCACACCCAGAAACTTAATATCTGCAGCAAAGTATTTAGTAGCAAAGTAATATGATAGTAGTGGTAACGGTGGCAAAAGGTAACAGTAGGAAAAGTAATATTTTTGGGTTTTGTAATTATTGTAACAGTAGCAACGGAAAAGTAAATAAGCGAAGAACAATATATGGAAAGCTCGTAGGCAATGGATCGGTGATGGAGAATTATGCCGGATGCGATCGATCATGTAACAGTCATAACCTAGGGTGACACAGAACTAGCTCCAGTTCATCAATGTAATGTAGGCATGTATTCTGAATATAGTCATACGTGCTTATGGAAAAGAACTTGCATGACATCTTTTGTCCTACCCTCCCGTGGCAGTGGGGTCCTAATGGAAACAAAGGGATATTAAGGCCTCCTTTTAATACAGTACCGGACCAAAGCATTAACACATAGTGAATACATGAACTCCTCAAACTACGGTCATCCCCGGGAGTGGTCCCAATTATTGTCACTTCGGGGTTGCCGGATCATAACACATAGTAGGTGACTTTAGACTTGCAAAATAGGATCAAGAACTCTCATATATTGATGAAAACATAATAGGTTCAGATCTGAAATCATGGCACTCGGGCCCCAGTGACATGCATTAAGCATAGCAAAGTCATAGCAACATCAATCTCAGAACATAGTGGATACTAGGGATCAAACCCTAACAAAACTAACTCGATTACATGATAAATCTCATCCAACCCATCATCGTCCAGCAAGCCTACGATGGAATTAGTCACGCACGGGGGTGAGCATCATGAAATTGGTGATGGAGGATGGTTGATGATGACGATGGCGACGAATTCCCCTCTCCGAAGCCCCAAACGGACTCCAGATCAGCCCTCCTGAGAGAGTTTAGGGCTTCACAGTGGCTCCATATCGTAAAACGCGATGAATCCTTCTCTCTGATTTTTTTTCTCCCTGAAAGTGAATATATGGAGTCAAGGTTGAGGTCGGTGGAGCGTCAGGGGGCCCACGAGGCAGGGGGCGCGCCCCCACCCTCGTGGACAGGAGGAGCCCCCCCTGACGTGGATTCTTCTTCCAGTATTTTTTATATATTCCAAAATAATTCTGCGTTGATTTTCAGGTCATTCCGAGAACTTTTATTTCTGCACAAAAATAACACCATGGCAATTTTGCTGAAAACAGCGTCAGTCCGGGTTAGTTCCATTCAAATCATGCAAGTTAGAGTCCAAAACAAGGGCAAAAGTGTTTGGAAAAGTAGATACGACGGAGAGGTATCAGCGCAGTGCCCACACATGATGAACCAAAGCGCATTAAGAAAGCAACTCCTTGCTATCTCTATATATGTGGTGCACGTTGATGACCCACAAGTATAGGGGATCTATCGTAGTCCTTTTGATAAGTAAGAGTGCTGAACCCAACGAGGAGCAGAAGGAAATGATAAGCGGTTTTCAGCAAGGTATTCTCTGCAAGCACTGAAATTATAGGTAACAGATAGTTTTGTGATAAGATAATTTGTAACGAGCAACAAGTAACAAAAGTAAATAAAGTGCAGCAAGGTGGCCCAATCCTTTTTGTAGCAAAGTACAAGCCTGGACAAATTCTTATATAGAAAAAGCGCTCCCGAGGACACATGGGAATTATTGTCAAGCTAGGTTTTATCACGATCATATGATTCGCGTTCGGTACTTTGATAATCTGATATGTGGGTGGACCGGTGCTTGGGTGCTGTCCTCACTTGGACAAGCATCCCACTTATGACTAACCTCTATTGCAAGCATCCGCAACTACAAAAAAAGTATTAAGGTAAACCTAACCATAGCATGAAACATCTGGATCCAAATCAGCCCCTTATGAAGCAACGCATAAACTAGGGTTTAAGCTTTTGTCACTCTAGCAACCCATCATCTACTTATTACTTCCCAATGCCTTCCTCTAGGCCCAAATAATGGTGAAGTGTCATGTAGTCGACGTTCACATAACACAACTAGAGGAGAGACAACATACATCTCATCAAACTATCGAACGGATACCAAATTCACATGACTACTAAAAGCAAGATTCTCCCATGTCCTCAGGAACAAACGTAACAACTCACAAAGCATATTCATGTTCATAATCAGAGGGGTATTAATATGCATATAGGATCTGAACATATGATCTTCCACCAAATAAACCAACTAGCATCAACTACAAGGAGTAATCAACACTACTAGCAACCCACAGGTACCAATCCCAGACTTGGAGACAAGAATTGGATACAAGAGATGAACTAGGGTTCGAGAGGAGATGGTGCTGATGAAGATGTTGATGGAGATTGACCCCCTCCTGATGAGAGGATCATTGCTGATGACGATGATTTCCCCCTCCCGGAGGGAAGTTTCCCCAGCAGAACAGCTCCGCCAGAGCCCTAGATTGGTTCGGCCAAGGTTCCGCCTCGTGGCGGCGGAGTCTCGTCTCGAAAGCTTGCTTATGATTTTTTTCTCAATGAAAGACTCCATATAGCAGAAGATGGGCATCGAAGGGCCACCACGGGGCCCATGAGGCAGGGGGCGCGCCCCCACCCTCGTGGCCAGGGTGTGGCCCCCCTTTGGAACTTCTTGCGCTCAGTATTTTTTATATATTCTGAAAATGACTTTCGTGAAGTTTCATGACTTTTGGAGCTGTGCAGAATAGGTCTCTAATATTTGCTCCTTTTCCGGCCCAGAATCCCAGCTATCGGCATTCTCCCTCTTTATGTAAACCTTGTAAAATAAGAGAGAATAGGTATAAGTATTATGACATAATGTGTAATAACAGCCCATAATGCAATAAATATCGATATAAAAGCATGATGCAAAATGGACGTATTAACTCCGCCAAGCTTAGACCTCGCTTGTCCTCAAGCGAAAGACGAAATCGAAAAATATGTCCACCTGTTTAGAGATAGAGGTGTCGATAAAAATAAAATATGGACATGAGGGCATCATGATCATTCTTAGAACAGCAACTTATATAATTCTTGTCATATGATCTCTTATGCTAGAGTAACAATTCAATCACAATTTCAAGTATGAATCATAAACTTCATTGAAAACTAACAAACTAGAATCTCAGTCATTGGAGCAATTGCAATTTATCATAACATAGGAAAGAGTCAATATAATAGGTTTTCAGCAAGTCCACATACTCAACTATCATATAGTCTTTCACAATTGCTAACACTCATGCAATACTTATGGGTATGGAGTTTTAATCGGACACAGAGAAAGATAGGGGCTTATAGTTTTGCCTCCCAACGTTTTACCTCAAGGGTAATGTCAACAATAATAGTTCATGAAAACTCACATCCAATTAGCCATATATACCAGGATCTTTCCAACATGTTGTGCTTGCCAAAAGATAAAATGTAAAAAGGAAGGGTGAAGATCACCATGACTCTTATGTAAGGTAGGAGATAAAAGTAAAAGATAGGCCCTTCGTAGAGGGAAGCAGAGGTTGTCATGCGCTTTTATGGTTGGATGCACAAAATCTTAATGCGAAAGAACGTCACTTTATATTGCCACTTGTGATATGGACCTTTATTATGCAGTCCGTCGCTTTTATTTCTTCCGTATCACACGATCGTATAAAGCTTATTTTCTCCCACACTAATAAGTCATACATATTTAGAGGGCAATTTTTATTGCTTGCACCGATGACAACTTACTTGAGGGATCTTACTCAATCCATAGGTAGGTATGGTGGACTCTCATGGCAAAACTGGTTTAAGGGTGTTTGGAAGCACAAGTAGTATCTCTACTTGGTGCAAAGAATTTGGCTAGCATGAGGGGGAAAGGCAAGCTCAATCATGTTGGATGATCCATGACAATATAATTTATCTCAGATGTAAGAAAACATAACCCATTACGTTGTCTTCCTTGTCCAACGTCAACTCTTTAGCATGTCATATTTTAATGAGTGCTCACAATCATAAAAGATGTCCAAGACAGTGTATTTATATGTGAAGACCTCTCTTTCTTTATTACTTCCTATTAATTGCAACGATGACCAAAACTATGTTTGTCAACTCTCAACAACTTTTATTCATCATACTCTTTCTATGTGAGCTCATTACTCTCCATAAGATCCATATGATCTCTTTGTTTCTTTTTATTTCTTCTCTTTTCTTTTATTCACTCAAGATTATGGCAAAATAATCAAGCCCTTGACTCAACACTAATCTTTATTATATATAGCTCACAGATTCGATTACATAGAAGGATCATAAAGCTAAACTCACAACTAGATCATACTAAAACTTTATGCTAATAGATAAAGATATTACCAAAAGGATCGAACTAAGAAAAACGGTAAAGATAAAAGTGATGGTGATACGATACCGGGGCACCTCCCCCAAGCTTGGCAGTTGCCAAGGGGAGTGCCCATACCAGATACTCAATTCTTCTTTGTTGGTGGAGAGGGTGGAATTGTTGATGATGTAGGCTTGTTGTCCCTCTTCCAAGGCATAGGCTCGCCATCATAGAACGATGGCCGAGTCTCCCGAATCCTCAAATCTGCAACCAAACTCATCCTCTTCAATCTATACTCATACTCACAGTTTTGATTTTGCAGGTCATAAATATGGGCTTGGAGGTGCTCGATTTTCGAGTGAAGCTTGAAGGTGGCCTCCCCAATGTCCTTGGCGTCCAGCTTGTGGTTGTTGGTTAACTCTGTGATCATAATGTGATTGGAGTCAAGTCCACGCTCCACCATCTCCTGGCACCTGAAAACTTGTTGCTCCATTGCCTCGAGCCTTGTGTCCATGCTTCCAGTCCTCCTTGGTCCCTCAACATCACAGATGTGCAGCACCCCCTCATGCATATCAATGGTTTGAGGGTGTTGCAGCACTTCCGCGAGGTAGGGATTGATGACCATATCGAAGAACTTGTCCTTGGGGGCACTTGGAGACGTCATGATGATCTAGATCTGTCAGAAAAACAACTCGAAACAAGAACATGGGACTTTTGCGTGATACAGTGGTCAAAACCTTCAGGAGATTATATAATGATTTTTTACCGACCAAAATATGTAACATGCAAGAAAACGGAGTCCGGAGAGCGCACGAGGTGCCCACGAGGTAGGGGGTGTGCCCAGGGGGTAGGGCGCGCCCTCCACCCTTGTGGAGCCCTCGTGTCCTTCCCAAACTGCTTCTTATTTTTCAATTTTTCTAAATATTCCAAAACGGAGAAAAATTGCCATTAGGATTGTTTTGGAGTCGGTTTACTTACCGTACCACATACCCATTCCTTTTCGGAGTCTGAAATGTTCCGGAAAGTGCCCCTTATGCATTCCTACGGGGTTACGGTTTCAATAACATTGGTTTCAACATTTATAGTATTACCTGAGATATAATGTTTGATTCTTTGACCGTTCACCACCTTCGGATTTGTGCCTTCGAAGTTGTTGATTTTTATGGCACCGGAACGATAGACCTCCTCGATAACGTAAGGACCTTCCCATTTACAGAGAAGCTTTCCTGCAAAAAATCTTAAACGAGAGTTGTATAGCAATACATAATCACCTACATTAAACTCACGCTTTTGTATCCTTTTGTCATGCCATATTTTAACTTTTTCTTTAAACAATTTGGCATTTTCATAGGCTTGGGTTCTCCATTCATCAAGTGAGCTAATGTCAAATAACCTTTTCTCACCGGCAAGTTTGAAATCATAATTGAGCTCTTTAATAGCCCAATAAGCCTTATGTTCTAGTTCGAGAGGTAAGTGACATGCTTTTCCATAAACCATTTTATACGGAGACATACCCATAGGATTTTTATATGCAGTTCTATAGGCCCATAATGCATCATCAAGTTTTTGGACCAATTCTTTCTAGATCTGTTAACAGTCTTTTGCAAAATTAATTTGAGTTCTCTATTACTCAATTCTACTTGACCACTAGACTGTGGGTGATAAGGAGATGCAATTCTATGATTAACATCATACTTAGCAAGCATTTTACGGAAAGCACCATGAATAAAATGTGAACCACCATCAGTCATTAAATATCTAGGGACTCCAAACCTCGGAAAAATAACTTCTTTAAGCATCTTAATAGAGGTGTTATGATCAGCACTACTAGTTGGAATAGCTTCTACCCACTTAGTAACGTAATCAACAACAACTAAAATATGTGTATATCCATTAGAGGCAGGAAAAGGTCCCATATAATCAAAGCCCCAAACATCAAATGGTTCAATAACAAGTGAATAATTCATAGGCATTTCTTGACGTCTACTAATATTACCAATTCTTTGACATTCATCACAAGATAAGACAAACTTACGGGCATCCTTGAAGAGAGTAGGCCAATAAAAACCGGATTGCAATACCTTATGTGCAGTTCTATCTCCAGCGTGGTGTCCTCCATAAGCTTCGGAGTGACACTTGCGTAGGATCTGTTCCTGTTCATGCTCAGGTACACAACGTCTAATAACACCATCTACTCCTTCTTTATAAAGATGTGGGTCATCCCAAAAGTAATGTCTTAAATCATAGAAAACTTTTTCTTTTGCTGGTATGTGAAACTAGGTGGTATAAATTTAGCAACAATGTAATTAGCATAATCAGCATACCATGGAGCAGTGTGAGAAGCATTTATGACATTTAATTGTTCATCAGGGAAGCTATCATCAATAGGTAGTGGGTCATCAAGAACATTTTCTAACCTAGACAAGTTGTCTGCAACGGGGTTCTCAGCTCCCTTTCTATCAATAATATGCAAATCAAATTCTTGTAGCAAGAGAACCCATCTAATAAGTCTAGGTTTAGCATCTTTCTTTTCCATAAGGTATTTAATAGCAACATGATCAGTGTGAATAGTTACTTTAGAATCAACAATATAAGGTCTGAACTTATCACAAGCAAATACAACTGCTAAAAATTCTTTTTCAGTAGTGGCATAATTTCTCTGAGCATTGTCTAGAGTTTTACTAGCATATTGAATAACATTTAATTTCTTATCAACTCTTTGCCCTAGAACAACACCTACAGCATAATCACTAGCATCACACATAATTTCAAAAGGTAAATTCCAATCAGGTGGCTGAACAATAGGTGCAGAGATTAATGCTTTCTTAAGTATTTCAAAGGCTTCTACACAATCATCATCAAAGACGAATGGTATATCTTTTTGTAATAAATTAGTCAGAGGCCGAGAAATTTTTGAGAAGTCCTTAATGAACCTCCTATAAAAACCGGCATGACCAAGGAAACTTCTTATACCTTTGATGTCCTTGGGACACGACATCTTTTCAATAGCATCAACTTTAGCTTTATCAACTTCAATGCCTCTTTCAGAAATTTTGTGCCCCAAGACAATACCTTCATTAACCATAAAGTGGCATTTCTCCCAATTCAAGACAAGGTTAGTTTCTTCACACCTCTGCAAAACTCGATCAAGGTTGCTTAAGTAATCATCAATAGAGGATCCATAAACGGAGAAATCATCCATGAATACCTCACATATCTTTTCACAAAAATCAGAAAATATAGCCATCATGCATCTTTGAAAGGTAGCAGGTGCATTACATAAACCAAAAGGCATACGTCTATAAGCAAAAGTACCAAAAGGGCAAGTAAAAGTGGTCTTAGATTGATCATCAGCTGACACAGGTATTTGGGAGAAACCAGAATAACCATCTAGGAAGCAAAAATGTGTATGTTTGGATAATCTTTCTAGCATTTGATCAATAAAAGGTAAGGGGTAATGATCTTTTTAGTAGCCTTATTTAATTTGCGGAAATCAATTACCATCCTATAACCTGTAATAATTCTTTGCAGAATCAATTCATCTTTATCATTAGGAACAGAAGTAATACCTCCCTTCTTAGGAACACAATGGACAGGACTTACCCGACTATCAGCGACGGGATAAATTATACCTGCCTCAAGGAGCTTTAGTATTTCTTTTCTTACCACTTCTTTCATCTTAGGATTCAGTCGTCGTTGGTGATCAATAACTGGTTTGGCATCTTTTTCCAAATTTATTTTGTGTTGACATAGAGTGGGACTAATGCCCTTAAGATCATCAAGAGTATATCCAATAGCAGCACGGTGCTTCTTCAGAGTTTTCAATAATCTTTCTTCCTCCTTCTCTGAAAGGTTAGCACTAATAATAACATGATATATCTTCTTTTCATCAAGATAAGCATATTTAAGAGTATCAGGCAATGGTTTAAGCTCAAACACGGGATCACCCTTGGGTGGAGGAGGATCCCCTAAGATTTCAACAGGCAAGTTGTGTTTCAGAATAGGTCCCTGTTTAAAGAACACTTCATCTATTTCCCTTCTTTCATTCATATACATATCATTTTCATGGTCTAGCAAATATTGTTCTAAAGGATCACTAGGAGGTACGGCAATAGAAGCAAGACCAATAATTTCATCTTTACTAGGCAATTCTTCTTCACGGTGTTGTCTACGAAATTTAGAAAAGTTGAACTCATGAGACATATCACCTAAACCAATAGTAATAACATCCTTTTTGCAGTCTATCCTAGCATTAACAGTGTTTAAGAAGGGTCTACCAAATATAATGGGACAAAAGCTATCTTGTGGGGAACCAAGAACAAGAAAATCAGCAGGATATTTAGTTTTCCCACACAAGACTTCAACATCTCTAACAATTCCCATTGGTGAAATAGTATCTCTATTGGCAAGTTTAATGGTGACATCAATTTCTTCTAACTCAGCAGGTGCAATATCATGCATAATTTCTTTGTATAAGTCAATAGGTATTGCACTAGCACTAGCACCCATATCACACAAGCCATGATAACAATGATCTCCTATTTTAACAGAAATAACAGGCATGCCTACCACAGGTCTATGTTTATCTTTAGCACAAGGTTTAGCAATTCTAGCAGTTTCATCACAGAAATAAATAACATGCCCATCAATATTATCAGCCAAGAGATCCTTAACAATAGCAATATTAGGTTCAACTTTAACTTGCTCAGGAGGTGTATAGGTTCTAATATTGCTTTTACGAACCACAGTTGAAGCTTTAGCATGATCTTTTATCCTAACAGGAAAAGGTGGTTTCTCAACATAAGCAGTAGGAACAATAGGATCATTATAAGTGACAGTCTTTTCTTCAACTTTAATAGGTGCAGCTACTTTTACTTCAATGGGAGGATGATATTTAAACCACTTCTCCTTAGGGAGATCAACATGAGTAGCAAAAGATTCACAGAAAGAAGCTACTATCTCAGAGTCAAGTCCATATTTAGTGCTAAATTTATGGAAAACATCGGTATCCATAAAAGATTTAACACAATCAAACTTAGGTGTCATACCTGACTCCTTACCTTCGTCGAGATCCCAATCTTCAGAGTTGCGTTTAATTCTTTCCAATAAATCCCATTTGAATTCAATAGTCTTCATCATAAAAGAGCCAGCACAAGAAGTATCGAGCATGGTGCGGTTGTTATCAGAAAGCCGAGCATAAAATTTTTGAATAATCATTTCTCTTGAGAGCTCATGATTGGGGCATGAATATAACATTGACTTAAGCCTCCCCCAAGCTTGAGCGATGCTTTCTCCTTCGCGAGGCTAAAAGTTATAGATATAATTACGATCACGATGAACAAAATGCATAGGATAGAACTTCTGATGAAATTCCAATTTCAATCGTTTGTAGTTCCATGATCCCATATCATCACATAGCCTATACCATGTCAATGCGTCTCCCTCCAAAGATAAAGGGAAGACCTTCTTCTTGATAACATCATCGGGCATACCTGCAAGCTTAAATAATCCACAAACTTCATCCACATATATTAGGTGCTCATCAGGATGTAATGTTCCATCTCCTGCAAAAGGATTAGCTAGCAGTTTTTCTATCATACCCGAAGGAATTTCAAAGCAGACATTTTCATTTTCAGTAGGTTAAGTAGGTTGAGGAGCAACTCTTTGCTCTACTGATCGGGGTGAAGATACCCCGAACAAGCCCCTCAGAGGGTTACTTTCCATAGTAACAAGTGATAGTAAATTTCAGCACACTATATAAATTTTTCCTTACCAAATTCCACCTACCAAAGGCGCTTCACTCCCCGGCAACGGCGCCATAAAAGAGTCTTGATGACCCACAAGTATAGTGGATCTATCCTAGTCCTTTCGATAAGTAAGAGTGTCGAACCCAACGAGGAGCAGAAGGAAATGATAAGCGGTTTTCAGCAAGGTACTCTCTGCAAGCACTAAAATTATAGGTAACAGATAGTTTTGTGATAAGATAATTTGTAACGAGCAACAAGTAACAAACGTAAATAAAGTGCAGCAAGGTGGCCCAATCCTTTTTGTAGCAAAGGACAAGCCTGGACAAATTCTTATATAGAGAAAAGCGCTCCTGAGGACACATGGGAATTATCGTCAAGCTAGGTTTCATCACGATCATATGATTCACGTTCGGTACTTTGATGATCTGATATGTGGGTGGACCGGTGCTTGGGTGTTGTCCTTACTTGGACAAGAATCCCACTTATGATTAACCTCTATTGCAAGCATCCGCAGCTACAACAAAAGTATTAAGGTAAACCTAACCATAGCATGAAACACGTGGATCCAAATCAGCCCCTGACGAAGCAACACAAAAACTAGGGTTTAAGCTTCTGTCACTCTAGCAACCCATCATCTACTTATTACTTCCCAATGCCTTCCTCTAGGCCCAAATAATGGTGAAGTGTCATGTAGTCGACGTTCACATAACACCACTAGAGGAGAGACAACATACATTTCATCAAAATATCAAACGAATACCAAATTCACATGACTACTAATAGCAAGGCTTCTCCCATGTCCTCAGGAACAAACGTAACTACTCACAAAGCATATTCATGTTCATAATCAGTGGGGTATTAATAAGCATATAGGATCTGAACATATGATCTTCCACCAAATAAAACAACTAGCATCAACTACAAGGAGTAATCAACACAACTAGCAACCCACAGGTACCAATCCCAGACTTGGAGACAAGAATTGGATACAAGAGATGAACTAGGGTTCGAGAGGAGATGGTGCTGGTGAAGATGTTGATGGAGATTCACCCCCTCCCGATGAGAGGATCATTGGTGATGACGATGGTGATGATTTCCCCCTCCCGGTGGGAAGTTTCCCCGGCAGAATAGCTCCGCCAGAGCCCTAGATTGGTTCTGCCAAGGTTCCGCCTCGTGGCAGCGAAGTCTTGTCCCGAAAGCTTGCTTATGATTTTTTTCTCAACGAAAGACTCCATATAGCTGAAGATGGGCATCGGAGGGCCACCAGGGGGCCCATGAGGCAGGGGGTGCGCCCAGGGGGGTAGGGCGTGCCCCCCACCCTCGTGGCCAGGGTGTGGCCCCCCTTTGGAACTTCTTGTTCAGTATTTTTTATATATTTTGAAAATGACTTCTGTGAAGTTTCAGGACTTTTGGAGCTGTGCAGAATAGGTCTCTAATATTTGCTCCATTTCCAGCCCAGAATCACAGCTGCCGGCATTCTCCCTCTTTATGTAAACCTTGTAAAATAAGAGAGAATAGGCATAAGTATTGTGACATAATGTGTAATAATAGCCCATAATGCAATAAATATTGATATAAAAGCATGATGCAAAATGGACATATCACACGTGCTTTTTCAAAAGTAAAGTAGGAACATTAGCTGGCCAATTAAATGTTATCTGTTTTGGTAATATCAGCATCATATCAGATTCGTACTTGAGCAACAAGTTTGGAATTATGAATCGCACGTTGTTTAGCTTGATGGATTCAGGAGCAGTGCTAAGCAGGTACGATGATGGTACTGAATATAAAGGCATGTCTGCATGCAAGTCGCGTGACTTTTGTCATTTGGGTCAGTCGACCATTTCAGGCGGTTGGATGAATATCCTACGTCTCCTAATCCTTCTTCTTCCTCATCTCTCATACTTCCCATACAGAACACCGCATGGGTCGCCGGCCGGACCACTGGCCCCCACCGCCTGTGTTCCTCCGCCACCCCCACCCCCACCATCACCCCCACCCCCATCCCCGCCCCCACCCCCACCCCCGCCCCACCCGCGTCCAGTTTTCTTCGTTGGGCGAGGCCCCACCACCACCCCCACAACCATCGTCCCCACCCGAGCCCCTTCGTTTGCACCGGCGAACTCTGCTGAGCTCTGAAAAATCGAATGACCCAATTTTGAAATTTAGTCTAATGTGATTTAACTAGTGTGGAATATAAAAGGGGAAAACTATAAGCATTGGGAGTATAGTGTTGAGCGTGCCATGGCGGATCTGAAGGTGCAAACCGAACAAAGGCAACTTCGCAACCAATGTTTGCTTTAAACTAGCAAGTAAGTGATGGACAAGAAATCAGAGTAAAGCAGTGGCGATCTATTTTCTTGTTGCGATAAATAAGTTGAGCAGATACGAAAGAGTATCCCCTCTGGTGTGGCGCCGTGCATGCATCTGCTGAGAATTTGACGGTGCTGCGGTAGCGATGGCTATCGGTGGCATGGAAGCAGATCTAGGAGGGTAGACGGTGGTGGAGGGGTGCGGTGGACAAGACGGTCGTAGGAGCAGCGCCGACAACGTGGACGACGGCAGGGATGAAGCGAGAGGACGGGATGCAAGGATCCCGGTCTGAAGCCATGGAAGACAGTGGTCGGTCTCTTGTAATGGACGGCGGCGGCGGGGTATCAGCTCTGGCATGGTGGAGGAGGACGGCGGTGGATGGGGTGGCGGACGGAGGAGGCTGGGGTGGAGAGGGTGTTTTGGCACCCACGAAGTATGAATGGGGAAATGTAGGGTAGAGAGGAAGGGGGGAACCAGGTCTTCATGGCGCGCTTGTCTCAAATGCGAGGAAATTTACAAACTTAGCCCCCGTTTCAAATTTCCTACATCATAGCAATATTAGTCGGTTGGGGATAGGACGGTAATCTCGCATACACCGAATATTTGCCGACGTGAGTTTGTTTTTGGCGCCCACCGTGTATGAATCGGGGAGGGGGTCGATTTCGGTCGAGGACACACTATGTTTTGGCGCCCACCGTGTATGAGTCCAGGTGAGAGGCGGTTATGTCAAGTTTGAGTGAAATTACAAACCTACCCCTACCGAAACCTATAGAAATCGAGCAGATAGGCTTTGTGTGGCAGGGATAGGCAGTAGTAATTTCCATCTCGCAGATTTTGGTTTCAGGCGGTTACTGTGACTTTCCCCGTTTCGTTCAAATTTTGCAGAGTGCACGTTTACCATGCCAACTCAATTCGAATCCCGTTTGTATTCTGCTTTTTCCGGGGGGGGATCCATTTTCGATTGGAATAAAATACTATATACATCATCTTTTTATATATACTTTCAAAAGCACAACACCCTTTATACATAAATATGGTTTACAAATGACATGATATCAGATTCATAAGGTTGTATCCATCAATTTGGATTTTCAAATATTTGAAACCACTTTATGTTGAAATCCAATGCATGCATTCCTCGCTAAATGTCTCCAATTAATGTGTGTTTCATGCAGGGTTTTTTTACTTCTCAAACATGTATAATGTGTTTCACACATGCAACATATAGTGTAATACCGTTTAGCCATTAATTGCATATGAACCATGCATTGTTTCTAATTAAAGAATCTATGGATCACCAATATTGCTAAACTATATAACATTACACCTGTCCCCAAATTCAAATGAATATGCATGTTTGATACACCAATTTGCGTTATGATATTATCGATGTCGTGATCTCCAGTTTAAATATTTGAATCCCATTTAATCCAGATATCCGTCTCATATAACTATCACTCATGCTTATATAGGACTATCTTTCTAGACCTATACGCGTTCATCGTCTCTCAGGTATGTCTTGTGCTACATGTATGTCGACAATGATCTTTTATCTTCGTAACACCCTGACTATACTCTCTCCCTTGACCTTCATCACTCTATCTCTCTCTAAGTATATCTCGCTCCCTACTATGTGTCTCTAACTATGATTCTCCATGTGGAATCTCTTTCTCTCACACAAACACAAAACTTTGTCTCCCGGGGTCTCATTTCTCTCTACTATTCCCACGTGTGCCACTCGCACACCCCTCATACAGAGATGTTTTTCGCTCCTTATGTATGAGAAACTATGACTCTTCCTCTTAAATATCTCTTTCTCGCACACAAACACAAACTCTGTCTCCCAGGGTCTCATATTTCTCCACTGTTCTCTTGTATGTCACTCACACACACTCTCTCTCCCTAGAGATATCTTGCGTTCCCTCATATGTCTCTCTAGCTATCACTCTCGTTGTGAAATATCTTTCTCTCTCGCAGACAAAAATCTCCGTCTCTCGGGATCTCATTTCTCTCCGATATTTGCTTGTATGTGAGTCACATGCACCCTGTCTTCATCTCTCTCAAACCCACACACATAACTCAGCCTTCTTATCCACTCGACTCCTATCTCTAACGCACACTATCTAGCATCTTTATCTTTCTATTTATCTGTTTCTCCATCAACCTTCTTTCATTTATAGGTTGATCTCTTTTGCACAATCGTTGTGCCTCACTCCCTCTGCTCGCCATAGATGCATGCTCCAGCCCACGCCACTATCTCTTAAAGACAAAAACACATGCTCAATTGTCGGGCCTTCTTCCCTGCATTCTCACATGCATGCATATTGTCATACTGATCCGTCTCTCCCATGTCGTTGATCTTATGACTTATGTCTTCTTTCTTTTATCTCGATCATGCGCGCGCGCACACACACACACACATCCCACGTATACATGTATACCTCTCACACATGCACGTTCAAGGTCTCTATGTCTCCATACGTAGTTAATTACTGTCAACCCTAACGCCACATCAAATCATTCTCTTTTTGTGTGCACATAACTTTCGCCTGGATGGGTAAAACACACACTCACACTTAACAATCACCTTCTAGCTACCCCTCTCTCACTCTTCCCCTATATCCCCGAAACCAATAAGACCATCCCTTCGTTTTATTCCCGCCTACATGCACCATCTATACAGTAGTCTTCCTCGGTGTCTCTTGAACAAACACTTTCTCTTGATGTCGACTCCTCTCATGCACACACACCTTCTCTTCCCTCTCTACGGGCATTTTCTCTCTCACACCCCATCGTTAGTGGCCTCTGCCATACACATCACCTCTCTATGATGAAGCCATGCACACTTAAATTACATCCGCCACCGAGGACCCCGCGACACACACACACACACCCACACCCACACACACACACACAAACACACACACACACACACGCACGCACGCACCCACACACACACACACTAAGACTCCATCACACACACACACACGCACACACACACACACTAAGACTCCATCTATCTCTCTCTCTCTCACACACACACACACACCCACACACACACACACTAAGACTCCATCTCACACACACATGCTCTAGGCGGAGCATTTGTTCCCACCACCCTTCATCCAACCTTACCCGTATGATAAACAATGATGTAGGGTAGAACCCTAGTGGCCCGATCTTTCACGAAAGGAGCGGATCCCGCGAAGAACATGAAGGACACGAGGGGAATCACGAGGAGAAACACGAGGGGAAACACGAGAGAATCACTCAAACCAACAAGAACAATCACACATGTGCTAGATCCTCGAAACACAAGGAGATACACGATCCAAATCCAACAAGGGATGATACAAAGGGTAGTCGGTTCTTCTCCATGAGGAGGTCCTGAATCCACAAGAGGATCTTCCCGTAAAGGGGTCTTGAATCCAAGGTGGATTTTCTCCGAAGAGGGGCCGCGGTCTCTCTCAAGGAGTAGATCCGATATGGATGAGCGAAGCTCTGTCTCACAAATGAGCTAACACAATGCTCACCCTAAAACATAGGTGGAGGGGGAGTATATATAGTCTAAGGGGCGAAGGGGTACATGGGCCTTGGCCCAGATGCACTGCACGCAGGCAGGGGAGGCCGAACGTCTGGGCGACGGGCCGGATGTCCGGGGCTTCATGGAGAGCCGGATGTCTGGGCTGGTAGGTCGGATGTCCGGGCTAGAGGAGTTGACTTTGTTGCTCTCTGTTTGGAGGGTGCCGGATTTCCGGGGGTGAGGCCGGATGTCCGGGACTTGGCAAGGTGCCGGATGTCCGGGGTTGACGTCGGATGTCCGGGGCCTGTGGCACTTGGCGGCTGGGCGGCTGTTGCTATAGTGGTCGTCTCCAGCGGCCGGATGTACGGGCCTGGGGCCGGATGTCCGGGTCCTGGAGCTGCCTTCCTCTCCTTTCGGCATTTCTCTTCATCCGTGGACTTAGCGGTTTGTCCGACTTCACGTGCATGTTCGGGAGGGTCCTCTTGATACCTAATCATGCATAACATTTCGGACTTAGGTAGTAGCCATGCCTCGAGAGGATCAAATGGGATATCACTAAGGAAAGAAGTCACCTTGTTCTCGAGAGCTCTAGCTCGTGCTTGTGTTATGGGGATGATCGTAGGATGCTCCGCATCAAACAATCACCTTAATGTACTTGTATAACATGGACAAATTCCACTTTACTTTAGTAGTTGGCAAACCTATCATCTGTACCCTTATAAAAAACTGAGTTGGTGATGATGGTGTGCCTGCCATCTTGTAGTATAGTCCGTCTGATCTATATCTGACGGATAGAAAGCAAACTATGATAATTTTACAAAAGATACCCGCACCTCTCTCTACATCCTTATCTCCCACAACGTCATTGCTGAGCAATTAAAAAAGAAAGTCTATGGAACAATCTAGCATGGTGGCCGCTGCCGCCTGCCGGCGCCGTCCATCCCCATGCCTTCGCCCATTCCAACCACCAGTCACCACCATGCTCCACCACTCCTCACCTTATCTCTCATCTTTCATTTTTTCGATGACATTCTCGAGATACCAGTTTTCTGATAAAATTCTCGAAATATCATTAGTTTTTACACATGGGATTACTCCTGCATGGGTAAATCACACCAGGTGTTTTGTAAAAAAATGCATATTGATGTTCCGTGCAATGCGCAAGCATCTTGCTTGTAATTATATAACGCAAATCACGAGCAGGAAGTGACATTTTTTTACACAACCACGTTAACATGGCCACGTAAATCACTAGCTAAAGTAAATACCATTATACTTATATCCCGATGCAAAAGGTTGAGTATATGTCCGAACAGTAGAGTCGCACACACGCACTTTGTCTCTCATAATCACACACACACACACCAGTTACGTGACGCCCACTTAAGCAGACACGTATGTTACAATTTGTGCACCCGTGGGTACACGTGATGTTGCGCATTTATTTAAGCCGGACGACGAACCCAAATAGTAGCTGCATTCATTCCCCTCCCGCCGCCTCTTCTCTGGTCACCGTCGCCCGGTAGCCATGGCCCGACCGAAGGTAACAACATACGCCATACCCCCGCCGGAGCGGTGCTTTAATCTGGAAATTTTAGTGGTCATGCATGCATCTTTTTGTGCTCGCACTCCTATATAAGGGTTGACCGTTCGCTTCCCGCGGACATGCGCGGGCGGTGGAAAAGGAAGGAGAAGGGAAGCAGGCTGTGGAGTAATGTTTCTAGCACAATTTCCTAGGAAACCGAGTTCAATAATTGAGTAGTTTTGTAAACTACCAGTACTACACCTGAAACGGTTCAAAACCTATACTCCCTTGCCAGCGCGCGCTTCCCACGTGAAACGGTCAGCGTCGCCTTGGAGCGTCAGTGCCGCATTAATGCCCAGCCAGAGCGGAGGCGACCTCTCACTGGCGCCAGCTTTGAAGCGATGCGATGGCCGAGAGAGTGCCGCTTCCCGGTGCACGTGACTACTCCACATCGAGGCTGGCCATAGGCCCTGTTTGGATCCATGGGTTAGAGTTAGTTTGAGCTAGTTGGGGCTCAAATAGCCCTAAAGTATCCAAGCATGAGGGTTTAAATTGGAGCAAGTTGCACCGAACCCACCAAAAAAACCATCCCACCCAAGAGGTGCTAATTGGAGATAGTTCTCATTGGGACCAGTGAAAAATCACTTTTCTCTCTCCATCAAGTGCACTTATTGTCAATCTAACCCTGTCACCCAAACACCTCTTTGGCTACAGTTAGTTCAGGGTTAGTCATGAGTTAGTCTAACCTCTAGCTAAGTTAGAGTATCCAAACAGGAGCAGTATAGGACATGCAAGTTGCTCAAAGCATACAGTCAAATTCGTACGTGAAAGGATTTTTTTATTTTTGAAAACAGAACGTGAAAGGAATTTTTTTAGAATGCTCTTGGCATGTCGCTAACATGTGATGAGTTAACCGACCTCAATAGACGGCAAAAACGCTAGCCCGCCGCACTTTGAGAGAGACGAGGAGGGAGAAGCGATACGGGCTGCTGGATTACTAGAGGTAGGTATCGCACGGAAGCCAAGAAATATGGTGATAGCGTGGGTTAGCCATGTACTAGTATGATGTAACTACACTGGGCTGCCGTGTTTCGTACTCTTCCAGTCCACTGTGGAGATGATTGGTTGATTTTATATCGCTGAATAATATAAAATATTATGAGTGCAGACGCTCCACCACGAGGTTCCATGCTCCTTCTCGGTGTCGGGAATCTATGTTCTTCCACTCTATTTTCTTACGTGAGCTTTGTTCATCCTTTTGCCAACACGCAAGACATCTAGCATCAAGGTGCACATGTCATGCAAGGATCGTTCCATCTATATGAAGAACACGTGGTACTGGAACTACGAGACGGACATGTACCCAGGAGTGGACGTGCGAACCTGTGTAATGTAGCGCAATAAGTGAAGTAGAAAGGCACAAATAGTATGCACATGCGTGGCATATAGGCATTTGTCTCTTACTACCACTGAATGTTGTACGTGCAACGCCCGGTGATGTTATGGAGTATGTGACTAAGTACTCTACTACTACTATATTAATTGGAGGCACATATTAGGTTTTATATTTGTTTACGTGTATGCCTCAAGACCTTCCAACTAGACGTGTCTTTCTCTCTGGGTCGCACTTTATATCGTTCATACCACTAGTACAGTAGTACTACTATGTGTGGTCTCCGAGACGCTCTACCACGCTGTTCATGTCCCACTCCTTTCGCTGACGTGTGGGACATCCAGCACATGCCGTGTGTTTGGCCCTCCTTCGTCGTAAGAGTTGAAATGCTAGCATTCATAAGAAATAAAAAATAAATATAAATCACCAGTGATACTATACCATGCGGTTTCCTCACTCCTCGATATCGGAAAGAATACTTCCGCTCGCCGACATGTGGGACGTCGACCATCCTGGTCCACTTGCCTTGCCCGTAGAACTCCAAGGGAGAGTCACCCCGGTCGTCGCGCCGTAGTAATTACTAATGAGCCATCAAATCACAAGCCCAACCTTACCCACCGTGAAGTTGCTCGGACGAAGGAACCATCATGACTTCGTCGAATTCCGCTTCTTGAAGAAAACTACTATACCAGCAGTACTACTAGCTACAATAGTTACTCCAGCAGAGGCCTCCTTTGGTTCATAGGATAGGAGTTTTATAGGAATATGAAAATCATAGGAAGTGAGATGACATGCATCTCAATTCCTATAGAGAAAGAGATGACATTCGATGCATAGGATAGGAATTTTTCCATTGAGTCTAGGCTAATGTACTGGTAATTTGCTCTAAAAACTACAGTAGTAACTAGTAGTACTGGTACATGCTCGTAATTAATTAAACAAACATACGGGCGACATAGACACACACACTAACTACTAGTACTACTACTCCTCACATGATGGCCAGACGCCGTCGTTCTCCTTCCCGGCTTTGTCGGCGACACCCCACCATGCTTGGATCTCTATCGACCTCTCCACAGCAGTGCGTGCATCCTCTTCTTTCTTGCGCGGCGCGCCTCTCTTTTCTTGAGTGCTTTCTGACTTTTCCGCTCCCTCTGTGCGGCTTTGGCCACCTCTTGCTCTACCGCCCATTCGGCCTTGGCAGCTTCAAATTCTGCCCACATAGGTGTGAGGTCATGAGCAGCGATGAACTCGACACGGAGGGATACCACCGCTTCCCTACCATTCTATGTGCGGTCGTGGGCGGTGAGGAACTCGGCAGTGCGGTGGCATGAACGACGCTTGGTGACAGCTCTGGTGGTTGTCGAGGGCTAGCTGGCGACAAGAGCGGTTGCATGGACGCCTGGTTGTCAATACGTGCCGCATACGCTTCAAAGGCTCGTCATCCATGAGTTCACATTTTACCACCACGCCAGCGTCTGACCGCCCTGGACTACCGAAACCCCTTCCATCGCTAGCGCGCGCTCCCCGCCTGAAACGATCACCATCTCTCCAGAACATCAATGCCGCATTCACCGACCTTAACTGCAGGTGCAGTTTGTGTGTCACTGACATGCGGGCCAGATGCCCGTTGGGCCCACATGTCAGTGATACAACGCACCTGCGGTTAAATCACTGAAGCAGCGTCCGCATTCACGCCTTACGTGACCTCTCACTGGCGCCGACATTGCAGCAGCGCGACGGCCGAGAGAGCGCCACCCGCGCGGCATCCCGGTGCAAGCGACTGTTCCGTGTTAACGACAGCACGGCTATCCTTCCGTCCGCCACCCACATTAATGACACGCGGCTGCCGACGAACCTACTCCGGCGCCAGCCGTCCATCCACCTGCCGCAGCTCATTGCCATTCGCTCGCTATATTAACTTGAGCCCCAGCTCCCAGCCATAGCCAAAGATCCACACTCATTCTCCTCCGGTCTCTTCCTTCTGTCGGCACCACTCCAACCATGGCCTCATGGCGCTCCAAAGGTCTCTTGGACATACTGTCACAGGAGCAGACGAAGGACATCGGAGGCCCCGCTCCGGGCGCGCTACAAAGCTCTCTTGGACGTACTGTCACAGGAGCAGATGAAGGAGATCGCCGGCTCCCCCCAGGCCGCCCTCCGCCGCCACGACCATGAAGCTGGCGTGCGTGTGCGGGCACAACTGGCAGCGAGGAAGAGTAGTACACGATAGGTCGCTGCCGCTCTATTCCCAGGAAGGCTACCGCTCCTCCACTCAGTCGACACCAAGCTTGGTAGGATAAACATCGGCGGCCGATTAGCCGCTTGACGGCGATGTGGAGGCGGAAATCTTCAGAAGCTTATGCTCCGGAGGAGGAGGTTATCGAGGCGGATGAGGAGGAGGCAAAGGCAATAGCCGGCTTTCTCAGGTTCATGGCCGAACCTGGTGGTCGGGCACCGGTGATCGTTTAGATTAGGTTTAAAGTAGGTTTTAGTATGGTTTGTGCGAAATATGTAATGAATTTCGTCCAGTTTATAGGAAAAGTTTTTGAAATGTAATGAATTTCATCCGGTTAATTTCAAATTTGCTTTGTTTGCATGAATTTCGTCCAGTTAGTTCATATAGTTGTTGAATGGTATGCGGGCATCATTGGATAGCATCCAACAGTGTCCTCGGACAGATGCCGATGTAAATTTGAGGGCCAGCGCTGGAGATGCCCTAAGTATCATGCTATAATTGCCAATAGTGCTCCATTATTTTGCAGGGAACAATTTTCCCTCGATCAAAATCAGATCCGCCGTGTTTCGAGCTCCTCCCACATAAGAGTGTAGACTCTTGCTTACATAAAATGGAGCAAGTGGACAGCACTGTAGCACGTCATATCACTCAAACTAGCCCACCTAACATGAGGGAAAGCACCGCCCTCGTCATTTTTCTGGATTTCTATGATCGATTGCATGAACATGTTACACTTTGCAAGTTCAAAAGGAAAAAGTGGCACACTTACGACTCGTACGCGTCGCACCCTTGATAGTTGATATGGGCAGCACAGGTGCTCTTGTCGTTCCACCGTTACTGTCAAGTAAAATATCAGACAATCGAGAGGCTCGCTACGAAAGCAAGATGCAAAAGTATGTGGTTCCCACTCTACGTCATAAGAAGATCATGTGTGCTACAGAATAGAGGGGGATCTTGGGTGTGAAGCCTGTTCCATATGATACGCTCGTGCCTCAGGAAGAAGTGAAGCCCACATTCAGAACGCCTTGTCAATACTTCAACTAGCCAGCAGAATGAAAGTTTGAAGGCTGCACTATCAAGTTCATTTTAGTTTTGGCCAAGCAACCATACATGCAAGTATACGTACGTGTGTCTTTTTATTTATTTTCCTAGTTTGTTCAGATTTTCTAGTTTACAACTTGTAATTGATGAGGAGTCCTCATCGTGTCCTAGTCTAGGTCAGGCTTAGCCCAGGTGTTATGCACCATCTATATAAGCAAGGGGTGCAGCTTTGTCTAGGTTTAGGTTTTAGTTTATGGAAAATATTGTCAGATGCATCCGATGATGCGGCAGTCTGTTTCCTGCATTCCATAATTTGGTTTGTGATTGCTTGTGTTCCGGTGACTTTATCTCCAGGGCACTAGATTAGTTTGGTTCTTGACCGACAAGGATCGACCTCCTCTCATTTCTTTCCGTCTACTGCTGCTTAGTTCTATCTTCTGCTAATTACTGTGTCACTGCCACCGCCGCTGATCGTCATTAGCATAATCCATCCATCTAGTCTAGCTCTAGTACTACTACACCACGTCCACCACTCAATATATCTCCATCTTTCTAATTCATCTGCATGCGCTCAAGTCTAATCGTCAAGTTGCTACGTATATTTCTCTGTTTTTGTTTTCTTAACCACTGAATA